>NC_088621.1:10490500-10792750 GCF_036013475.1 Columba livia
AAAAGAGGAATTTAGTGAATCTTGAAATCTCAAGATAAAGGTTTTCTACCCAAAGTTACTTTGTTAAAGGGAAGAGCAGATTCCATTGGAAAAGGGTTTATTTCTGTCACGATTGAATTAAATCTGCAACACAAAATCCTGTGATTTCAACGGGGGTTTTGCCACTGCTTTCTGCAGAGCTCCAGGTTTCCTCCCCATGCGGTTCCTCTCTTGCCATGGGGAGGAACACGCTCAGCCCTGGGCAGCCGCGATGGGCTGTTCCCCTGCCTGGTGCCAGCACCGTGAGTCCTGGTGGCCCTGGTGACCTCCTGCTCTGCTGGCAGAACAGCAACCGCGCAGCCCAAACCACAGTCGTTACCCCGTTTGGTGTCGAACAGTGTGTTGGTGTAATTGACACCTTGGAAAACGTGATCGTCCTTGAGTAATAGGCAGATGGGGTTGAAACCAAGAATTGTGGGCTGTAAATTCGTAATTAAATTTCTTTGTGGAGCTGGTTACTTAATGGGAGGAAGGATCCTCGTTCCCTGAGGTGCTTTGCAAGAGCTGAGGCAAATGCATGTCGTGTCGCACTGCTTGCTCTTTGACTGTCCTGGCTCGCTCTTTCTTTCTGTTTCCAAGCTTCTCATGTATTTATTTCTTTGTTTTTTTGTTTGTTTGTTGTTTAAAGAATAAAGAGGTTATTCTTTACTAACTTTTTCTGCTTTCCCCGCTTTCGATTGATTTGCTGTAGGTAGAGTTTGAAAGGGGAAAGTAAGCACAATCCTGCTCATTTGACTGTGATGTGACGGTTCTTGCACGTACCAGGAGTGCTGTGTGTGGGTCCTGTGGGACAGCTTGGCCGCAGGAGCTGGCCTAACAAAGGAGGGGACTAAAAAGAAGGCCAGAGCTGAATACAGAGCTGGAAAGATGGACTTTGATGAGGAAGTACCACAAACCCCAGATCCCTGTGGCTGAGAGAAGACGTAAAATCATCAGTCTGTATAGTTTGGGAAGCCTAGAAAAAGGCACTTAAGTCAGTGAAAGAGCTGTGATGAGGAATAATAGGGTGATGAAGAAGGAAAAACCTGTAAGCTAATTACACAAACCAAGTCTGTAGTGAGTTTGCTCTGGAGTGCGTGGAGCAGCGAGTGTTCTCGCTGAGGCCATTAGGATCTGACTGGGGCAGCCTTAGGAAATGCAGGAAGCTTTGCCAGGAATAAACCTCCCAGAGGGTTTGTCATTCCACCTGCAGTGCGGTGGTGACCTAGCGCAGACATTGTCGCGTTGTCCTCACAGGCGGGGTGGAAGGCTGACCGGTAGGTGCAGTGGTAACAGGTTTCCTGTTTTCTGTTTAGGGGAGCTGATGGACGGCCGGCGAGGGCTGGTCCCCTCCAATTTTGTTGAGCGAGTTTCAGATGATGACCTCATGACGTTTCTGCCTTCGGAGCTGAATGATCTCACCCATAGCTCATACCAGGAGAAAAGTTTGATCAGTGCGAGCACCAGCAGTGGAGATAAGAGTGATCTCTCCGTTGAAGAGAGTAGCATCAGCCTGCTGACCAGTAGAGCAGAAGGAGACCAGGAGGAGCCCGTTAGTCACACAGCAGTGCCTTACCCCAGAAAACTGACCCTGATCAAGCAGCTTGCCAGAAGCATAGTTGTAGGCTGGGAACCACCACTTGTACCCGCTGGCTGCCCAGACGTACAAAGCTACAACATCTATGTGGATGAGGAGCTACGTCAAAATGTGAAGAGTGGCTTTCAGAACAAAGCAGTGATTGAAAAGCTGGATTTAAAGAGCAAGGCTTACCGCGTGTCTGTGCAGAGCGTGACAGAGCGAGGCAGTTCTGATAAACTGCGATGCACTTTCTTTGTGGGCCATGATTTTGGTGTGGCACCGACTATGCTGAAAGTCCGAAGTGTCACTGCCACGTCGGCGGAGGTGACGTGGCTTCCCTGCAACAGCAATTACAACCACGCGGTGTATCTCAACGGGGAGGAGTGCGACATAACCAAGCCTGGGGTTTACTGGTACACCTTCCGCAACCTGCAGCCCAGCACTGCGTATGTGGCCAAGCTGGAGGCCCGGCCCTTGCAGAGCCCTTGGGAAGAGCCCCCCGAGGGGCAGGAGCAGAGCTCGGCCGTGATCCACTTCACCACCCCGCTGGCAGGTACCGGAGCAGTCGTGCCCTTTCCCGCTGTGCATGGAGGGCTTGGAGCAGCCGCTCTGTCGTTACTTTGCTATGAAGCCTTGGGGCGAAGGGAAGCAAGGTTCTTTAGGTCCCAAAGCCTGAGATGCTGTCCTGTTTTGTCTTGATGTTGTCCTTCCTTTATTTTAAAAATTTATTCTCTCTTTTGTTTTCATTTGCTCTGGGAAGACATGACCTTTGCTGATTTTTACAGCATGCCTCTGAGGGCATGGAAGATCTCGTTTGCCATGACCTTGCTCTAAGGGTTGCTGCATCTTGGCCTCAGCTACTTTTGCAAAGTTCTGTTTTCTGTGCACTGCAGCCTTCACAGAACAAGAGCACTTTATTTTCTCTGGTTCTGTCTACCATTTCCCATGACGAGCTTGGCTATTCTAGTGCGGTTCTGCAGTGGCAAGTCTGGTGTGGGAGTTTTCTCTTTGATTCTAACCAGAGTTTAGTTTAGCTCTGTGCTGTAGTGAGGTAAGCAAGAAGAAAATCTCTTTGGTCTCTCGCAGGCACACCTGATGCTCCTTTGGATGTCCAGGTAGAAGCTGGTCCCTCACCAGGTATCCTCGTGATCAGCTGGTTACCTGTCACCATCGATGCCGAAGGATCTTCCAATGGAGTTCGAGTCACCGGTTATGCGGTGTACGCGGATGGACAGAAGGTATCGTGCTGGCACTGGGCAAGGTTGACGTTGGTCAAGAGGATGGAGCAGACTCTGTTCAGTGGTGCCCAACGCCAGGGTGAGGGGCAACGGGCACAGACTGAAACACAGGAGGCTCCATGTGAACATGAGCAGAAACTTGTTTGCTGGGAGGTGCCAGAGCCTGGCCCAGGCTGCCCAGAGCGGGTGTGGAGTCTCCTTCTCTGAGACATTCCAACCGCCTGGAGCCACCTGTGTGATCTGCTCTGTGACCCTGCGTGAGCAGGGCTGGGCTGGGGGTCTACAGAGCTCCTGCAACCCCAACCGGCCTGGGGTTCTGGGTTGTGTGGGGACTGGAGGCTGGTGCAGGGACAGGGGCTCCAGACTTGGACAGCAGCTGCTGTCTGAACCAGTCAGCCCCAACTCGTGGTGAATATTAATACCACCGGGGTGCTCCTGTGACCGAGCAGGACTGAGCAGCACTTTATGTGTTTGGGAGAGGTAAAGAAAAAGGAAGAAGAAGGTCTTTTCTAATAAATACATCATTAGCATGGTGTGTGGGGACGAGCTTGGCTGCAGGTTGGTATTGTACAGACTGGGGGATGCTGAGTAAGAGACACAGCTACAGCAGAACACAACTATGTGGTTGAACAGTGTTTCGTGCTGGCATCAGTAAGGACGTTTTTTGTTCCTCGTTAGAGGGCTTAGCTTCTTAATTTGCTTCTAAGCTCTTTAGCACATAGTAGCGATTCCTTGCCGTTGGCTAACTTTCCTGGGTATTTTTAATGCTGGTATTACAGTGTCTTCCTTCTGCCAGGTTCTTGGTGTGTCCATCTGAAACACAGGTGGGGAGGAAGTGCAATGACACTATTGGTGCCAATAAACCTTGGGAAAGCTACTGAATAAGCTCATCTCTGTCAGCGGTGTTATACCCAGAGACTGTGGTTTGGTTAAAATGAAGAGCAATTAAAAGTGCCGCTTTTTCAAAACAGATTTTCCCATGCTCTCCGTGTAGGCGATGGATAGCGACAAAAAGTAGAGATGGTAGAAAATACAAAAAAATTGTAACTGTGTGGCAAAACACAGAGAAATATGGAAAAGTTTCAAAATGCTTGATCCACTAAGAATTGTGTGAGAAGACAATGACAGTCCTTGGCGTGGAAAGGAATGATATCAGAGAAGGGACAATGCTTGGGCTGTTTGCACACCAGAAAAGACAGCAGTCCAGGACAAGTACACAGCCTTGCCCCCACCGGGGCTTGTCTCGCGACTGCAAGGGGTGAAGTGTAGTTCAGCCCTTTCTTAAATTAGGTACAGGCGAAGGGAGAGGTGTACAGACACCCCAGGGGCCGGTATGAATACTGGTAAAGAACCTCCAAGGATATTCTGTATTAAAAGTGGCCTGTGGTCTTCTACACACACGATGTTGTGCCGTTGGCCGTGGGAGGGAGAAGGCACAGCTGTGTGAAGCAGCACAGTGCAAAACTGTGGTGCCCTGGGGATGATTGCTTTTTTATCATGGAAATGCTTTTTCTCCTGCACAGGTCAAAAAAGAAGGACTCTGGGAAGGCAGGGAAAAGGGAAGCCAAAAAAAGGGATGGCCTTTTAAAGCGTGGGGAACAAGGGGAGTTAAAATATGAAGTAGGAAGGAATATAGTTGTATTTTATAGAATATCCAGTTTCTCAAATGATTGTGGTAACAGTTTCTCTTTACTGTTCATTCCTCCCTGATATTGAGAGGAAGAGTGGAAATTCTGCATGTCTGCTTTCAAGAGCTTTGGGGTCTGTTGTAACTTGGGCTTTGGGAATTGTCATTTTTAGAAGGGCTGAGATGTGCACAATAAATAATTGCTCGCTGTTTTTTTTCTGCTTCCAGGCAATAGAAGTTACTTCTCCAACAGCTGGGAGTGTCCTGGTGGACCTGTCCCAGCTTCAGATGTTCCAGGTGTGCCGGGAGGTTTCTGTGAGAACGATGTCTCTGTATGGGGAGTCGGTGGACTCAGTTCCAGCCCAGATTTCCTCGGTCTTGCTGCGAACCTCCCACCGCTCCTCACCTTCCCGTTCTGCTCTTTCTACCACTTTTACCTCTCGACCGCCCCATGGAGAACCCAGGGGCTCTCTGCCTGCACGCAGCCCACCCACGCACCAGGCGGCTGCGCTCCTGCTTCGACAGAAAGCTCCCACTGATAACGCAGATGCCAAATTGACTGATCCCTCCTCCAGCCACAACGGCTCAGCGCCATCTCTGCCAGAGAAAGCCTCTTCGCCACCTCACCTCTCCTCTCCTGGTGCTTCCTTGGTGCAGGTTTCAGGCGCTTCCCCACAGGGATCAGATGCTGCACGAGACAAGAAATGCCTGAGTGTGCCTCCTCAGCAAGTCGGCGGCACCGCGCTCCCCACTGAGGGCACAGAGCCCATCCCTTCGAGGAATGCAGAATTGCAAGGCCTGGGCAAAGGGACAGAGGTGCAGGTGAGTTTATTGATCCATCCCATGCGCAGTATCACGTGTGCTGGGAAGGAGAATGAATAGTTTTGGGGAATGGAGTGAAATCCCACTGACCATCTTGGTGTGACACACCTTTGTGCAGTGGTTGTCAACCCAGCAGGGAGAACTCGCTGCTGTGGTGGACCTGGAAGAGCAGGTGAAGCTCATTGCTTGATGTGTGCAAGCAGATCAGGAGCAGAGTCCGGAAAGCCGGAATTTGTCAGAGATTGAAGGTGGAAAGCATGTTCCCGGTGATGGTGATGTCAGTGCTAGTCTGGCATTGCTGCGCTCTCTGCTTGAAGGGCTCTTCTCCAGTCTCATGGGCTGCACAAGGCAGAGTTGGCACTTAGGCACAATGGGTGCCTTAGTGACCTGCACGGCAAGGTAGCCTGTGTGGAGAAGAACTGGCAAGCTGTCACACCATTAGGAATTTGGAGTCCTGAAGGGTGGGTGAGTGATTCCAGGGCTTTTTTAGGACAGCGGGGAGGATGTCTGAGAGCCCCAGGAGAAAACATGTAGATGGTCGATTAGGTGATCATTCTGTGATGAGGGGGAAGTGGGTCCTGTTGATGTGGGATGTATTGTATCAGGAAAAAGGATCTTTTCCCCATTCTGACCTTTGACATTTGAGAGAGATGGGGCTGTTGAGCTGGAGAAAAGAAGCTGAGAGGGATCTGCTCAATGGGATCAGTAGCTCAGGGTGGGTGTCGGAGGATGGAGCAGACTCTGTTGTTCAGTGGTGCCCAATGCCAGGGTGAGGGGCAACGGGCACAGACTGAAACACAGGAGGCTCCATGTGAACATAAGCAGAAACTTGTTTGCTGGGAGGTGCCAGAGCCTGGCCCAGGCTGCCCAGAGCGGGTGTGGAGTCTCCTTCTCTGAGACATTCCAACCGCCTGGACCCACCTGTGTGATCTGCTCTGTGACCCTGCATGAGCAGGGCTGGGCTGGGGATCTGCAGAGCTCCTGCAACCCAACCAGCCTGGGGTTCTGTGGTTCTGTGACTCAGGAGTGCTTCAAACTCTTAAATTCAGCATGTTCGTCGTGACAGGGTGAGCTTGCAAAATGTCAAGGTTAGACAAAAGCAGGGAAGACTTCTAATAATGGCTAGAGCATCAGCAGCTGTGTGGGCCCAAGACCAAAGGCCAGGTAAATACATAGAAGAACTGAGATGCTGAGTCCAAAATTTCCATGATTATTCTTCAGCCCCTGGTCATTTGCTGCTCATGATACCTTTAGGTCAATTGTTGTGTTTCGTTTGCGCACATTTAGACTAGTGTAGATGGCTACACAAGGGTGGGTCACTTCACCTGCTTTGTTGTCAGTGCAGTGAAATCGGCTCTTCCAGGGTGTGAATCACCCTTCTTGCTTGGGATGTGTGTCCTCACTGGGCTGCCAGCAAAGAGGAACAGGGCAGAAGGGCCCCAGCTGTCAGATTGAACGTGAGATCCAGACCTGTGTCCCATCCCAGCTCAGCTGGGGTAAGAGCAAAGGTTGACTTTGAAATACCCTGCGTGGTAACACAAAGTGACGACAATCACCCGAGAGGTGTGATTGTCTACTAAAAACCCTCAGTGGAATGACAGCAAATAGGGGTTTGGCAAAAGTTGGTAGCTGTATCATGAAACTTAGTAAGACTTTAACAACAAAACCCACAAGATATTACTGTTATGTGCCCAGGATAAAGTTAGAAAAGAGAAAGAGGAAAAGGAGATAGGTTAAGATGTCAGAAGATAGGTGAGATCTCACCACTCCATCGTTCCAGCTTGTGGTAGGTATGAAACTTCATTAATGCCATGATGAAATACACACAAACATGCCAAGTGTCCCAAGTGAGGAAGTTTTATAACCCAGCCCTTTTGCATGTGAGATAGGACAGGGCAGTTCATCTCCTCCCTCTGCTTGCTCTTCCTGCTAATTGAGAAGATTGTTCCAGAGATGAGTAGGTGCTTGAAAAATGAGAGGAATGGTCGCGGTGCTGACCACAAGTGAGTTGTTTTGTCTGTTGGGGCAGCTGGTGGTTCGTGATTTCTCCTCGTGGTTGATTGTCCGCTAGCTGACCCATCTTGGTCATCCCAGTTAACCAGGTGATCTTCCTTCTTTATCTCAGAAATTTATGCCTTTGTTTGTCAAAGGCCTTGAGGGGAAAATAGAGAGTGTCTGCCTTCACAGCCACCTATCTTCTCCTGCCCAAAGTTGCAAAAATCAGCTGTTAAAGGCATAAATATACCGTCCTTCGTTGTGCAAAGGATGGCAGGGTGCTCAGGGCTGTCACGACCTCTCTGCCTTTTGCCTGAGCCCAGGGGACATTTAGAAACGAGGCACTGCAGTGTCTAAATATCCCTGGGTGTCTGATCCTGTAAATATTTTCAAAGCGTGCCTGGTACCTAAGGACAAGGTTGTGCTCCGATGCAAAATGCAGCAGAGGCTGCTGTATTTTAGAGCAAGCGTTAGAGAAAGGGGAGGCCGGTGAAGTCCCATCTGCTTCTTCCTGGGTTGGTTCCACTGCTCCATCTCCCAGGGGTTTTCTTAAGCAGTAAAGTGAACTGACTGAAAAACAGAACTTGTTGTGTAGCTTGGGCTCTTCTTGCTGCTCTAAAACCAGTTCTCGTCAGCATCCCTCTGTGGCTTCTGTGAGAGCTGCAGCGGTGGAGAGCCCGTGTGTCTCCTTGCACCTGACGGCAGCGTGGGATCGTTCCAGGGCTGTCCAACCTCCCCAGCTGCTAATTCCCTGCCAAAATATTGTACACCAACTATGCAGAGTGCGGAGCGTTTCTCTTGGGGAGGTTGGGGTGGTAAGAGCCCCATTTGCTGCACAAGTACCACGTGATATCTCCCCCAGGTTTCCTTGTTCCTGGTGACCTTTGTTTTGGTTTGTTTCCCAGGTGGAACAATCTGTAACCAAAGCTCCGGAGCTGGAAAGCCCGTCTAACAGCAGTCTGAAGATACGTCTGGAGACCTGCCACGCGTGCTCCGTGGAGGAGTCACCAGAAGGTCCCGGTGCTGAAGGAGAAAAGGAGGCGAAGGAGCAGCACTGGAACCCAGAGCCTCTGCCCTCCCCCAGCCAGGCCGAGGGGACAGGAGACACCTCCCGAGACACAAACACGGGTGGGAGCAGCTGCCAGGACTTCCTGAGGTTGTCCCCTGGCAAGGAGGTGATGAAGGAAATGTCCAGAGTGAAACGAGAGGTTCGTTGAACCTTGGTTGAATTTCCTTGCCCATGGAGGGATGCGGGTTGTGGGCGTTACCATCCGATGCAGCGCTGTTCTTCTGCGGGCTGTAAAACACGTCTGCCAGCTTTCTGTGTCTGTGTGTCTGTACACACATGCCAGTCGCTGCATTGGGTGCTGCCAAACTTATTTCCTGCCATACTTCAGCTGTATGTGTACTAGAGAAAGGTAAAATGCTACTTTATTGCTGGAACAGAATGCCTGAGAGGACCTTAAATTCTAATATTTGATTCCTTTAAGGTGGGGTTAAGTTTCTTTATTAGCTCCACAGATATATCTTTATATTATGCCAATATTATGCCATTACCATCAACATCTGCTGCTTCAAATACAGTTTTTAGCCAGGCAAACCATGGGGTATTATGACTGCTTTCCACCAAATCCAAGGGTTGTTTGCTACGAGAAACCAGGTACCTTAATCCTGATACCCAAATATTGGCCACATCAGCTGAATTAGCAACCAAGTAGAGGGATTTGTGGTTCTCACTGTGAATTATTGACAGCGCACAGTCCTCAGAAATCTGGTCTGCAAGTCCGTTATTCATGAGTGTTTCTGTGTTCTTCCCTAGTCTGGGTGCTGCCCATTTTATTTCCTGCCGTACTTCAGCTGTACGTGTACTAGAGAAAGATAAAATGCTACTTTATTGCTGGAACAGAGTGCCTGGCAGGACTGAGGAAATCTGTTCTGCTTTCCAACAGCAAGAAGAAAAAATGTCTGAAATGGGAAGACGCCAGCTGACCCTTTTTGCTGAGCACAACCGTAGTTCTGACCTTTCAGATATTTTGGAAGAGGAAGAAGAAGATGAACTGTCTTCAGAAGCTCTGGAAGAGAAGAAATGGGACCAGAGGGAGCCATGTTACCAGGAGAATGGGGAGAAGGTAACTTGTAGCAGGATGATGCTTGCGGGGAGCGCCGGTGCAGCCATCCCATGTCATCAGCTCACAGAGGACATGCTGGTCCGTGCTTGGCAGAGTTCCTACCTGCTCTGCTTTTACTCCCAGTGTTGCCTTAATCTAGTGAAAATGCAAGTTCTTTGTGAGAAGGAAAGGTGTTTATCTGTAATTAAGGTACCCAGGGTTTAGTTAGTTGGAAGACCACACAAAATGTAATGTGAACTTCAGAACTTGGGGTTAAAAATCAGTCCTATTGATCAAGTTCTTAACATAAACATTGGGCACACAGGAATCTGTGAAGTCCACCTGTCTGTACCGACCCAGCACTGGGCCCTTGTGGCCAGGAAGGCCAATGGTACCTGGGGTGGGTTAGAAGGGGGTGGTCAGTAGGTCAGAGAGGTTCTCCTGCCCCTCTGCTCTGCCCTGGGGAGACCACACCTGGAATCTTGTGTCCAGCTGTGGCCCCTCAGTTCCAGCAGGACAGGGAACTGCTGCAGAGAGTCCAGCGCAGCCACCAAGATGCTGAAGGGAGTGGAGCATCTCCCGTGTGAGGAAAGGCTGAGGGAGCTGGGGCTCTGGAGCTGGACAAGAGGAGACTGAGGGGGGACTCATTCCTGGGGATCAATATGGAAAGGGGGAGTGTCAGGAGGATGGAGCCAGGCTCTTCTGGTGACAACCAGTGACAGGACAAGGGGCAATGGGTGCAAACTGGAACACAGAAGGTTCCACTTAAACACGAGAAGAAACTTGTTCCCGGTGAGGGTGCCAGAGCCTGGCCCAGGCTGCCCAGGGCATTGTGGAGTCTCCTTCTGTGCAGACATTCCAACCCGCCTGGACACCTTCCTGTGTAACCTCATCTGGGTGTTCCTGCTCCATGGGGGGATTGCACTGGATGAGCTTTCCAGGGCCCTTCCAACCCCTGATATTCTCGGATTCTGTGATTTTTTTTCTCCTAAAGCAAACCAGGCACATATTATTTTGGCCTCGGCCCTGCCAGCCCTCCTGACAGTGGATAACTTAGTGCAGATGATTTTGCTGAGACCTTGGTGCTCCTGGGAGGAACGGGCGGCTTGTAGAAGCGCAGCCCTGGCTCCGCCGTTCAAGTGTCACATGTGAGGAAAAACCGGTTGAGTTGAACTATGAGTGATCACGTTAATTCATGTTATGAGTTCATACAGTTAAAGGTAGTTAGTGCGTTAAATGCATCTGCAGTGGGTAACATGCTTAAAACTGCCTGACTGAAAGTGTGATATGATCGTACAAGTTACGGCAGTTGAGATGAATATGCAGGAGGGAAAGTATTAAGCTTGGATGCCTGAGAAATTTGAAACATTTTCATGAGATGTGATATGCCTGTAAACAAGAAAGTTCATGTGACCAAAGAACATCTCTAGGTTGTTGACGCTGCCCGGTGTGGCACAGATGGGTTGGATCTGGTGAACATTAGGGGGTTATGATGAATCTGGAGGAAATTTGCTGCCGCTGCTTTCCCCTCCTGAAGTGGGTTCTGTCCCGGTTCGGAGGTTGGACGTGCAGTGTCAGGAGCGCCTGGTGGCTGGAGGTGCTGGGGCTGCCTGGGAAGTGCTTGCGCTGCCAATCGATGGAAGAGAAACAGTTTCCCTGGAAGGTGCAAGGAGGAAACGAGCACAGTGAGGAATGCCATGCTTTGGCTCTTTTTCCTGGATGTTTTATCAGCCGGAATGTTGTTGGTTTGAGGGTTTTTTTTCTGAAAAACCAAAACCCCATGCACATCCTATTGGGTTGAGCAAACTGGTGCTGCTTGAGCTGCTAAAGTGCCTGTTTTCCATTCTGGCGGTGACGAGTCGATGTGAGCAGGACAAGGTGGGAGAGGGCACCAGGGGCAGGAGCTTTAGGGCGCTGAGCTCCCGGTGCTGTTCAGGATGCAGAGGATGTGACTGAAGTGGTCAGGCCTCAGCAGCACCGCTTTCCAGAATTCTGCATATTTAGTGACCTTTTGGGTTACCTCAAAACTCCTCAGCCAACTCTTTCAGGATTTGGCGGGTGAAAGAATGGAGGGGTGAAGCGTTTAACCTCAAATAAGTTGTTTAATTTCTGAAGCCATTTATTATATTAAAACTCAAAAGCAAAACCCATGACTTTGTAAACAGCTAAAGCAGGTTGTATTGGACTTACTTTATGGTTGCATTTATAAATTCTGCATATTACTAATTTGCGCTAACGACGTAGGAGCCTAGAGCACGTGTTCTGTAAAGGGAGTTTGAGCAAGCTGAGCTTGTTTGGTCCAGCCAAGATGAGGCAAATGGGACATTTAGTAGCTGCCTACAGCTATTTGAAGGCTGGTGGAAAGGGTGAGGGAGCCAAAGACTTCTTGTTCATGGCAGATGATATAAAAAGAGTCTGGAGTCCTGAGCTTCTGTTTGGGAGGTTCATGCTGGAGGTGAGTACAAACTTCTTTCCCAGGGACAGTCCCCAGAGAGGTGGGGAATCTCCGATCTTTGGTGTTTTCAAACCTTAGATAAGCAAAGACACTGATTTACTGTTGGCAACAGTCCTGCTGCAATTAGGAGATTGAACTGGAGACCTCTGTAGGTCCATTCAGCTAATTATAAATATCATTCGAGACGAGTTGTTGCTTGGAAAAAGTTATGGAGGTTGGAATAATCAACAGGCAGCTCACAACTGCGTTTCTTTCCCCACTGTGTTTCAGTTTTTGATGATCTCTGAACAGGCCTGCTCGTGCCTGCAGCTTAAAACATCGGTAGCTACAAATGCTTTGTAAAGTATTCATAAGTGTTTTTAGAACGTGTCATGATATAAGTTACCAGGAAAGTTGAGCACAAGTCCTCCAGAGGTATCTTCCAACCCAAATTAGACCATCCATCTAGGATTCTGCCTTTTTATTTTAGTATAAATGTGGCAAGAGATAAAATATAAATTCTACAGTTAGTCCAAGGCAAATTTTGAAATTCAGCAGTGTTTTCCCAACAATTTCCTGTAACCTGCTGGTCTCTTAACCAGCTGCAATGAAACACGTGTCTGTGGGCGCCCTTCGAGGTAAAGGGTTTATATGTGTTTACGTAGCAGCTCTGCTCAGCTGGATTCTCAGTGCAGTTTGGTGGAGCTGGACGGTGCCGTGATGGGCAGGGCCGAGGGAAGGTGCATTGCTGCGCAGGGTCACCTCCTGTTCCAGTGCAGGGACAGGGCGGGCTGGGGCTCCTGTGGGACCCACCCCTGCCAAGGGAGGAACCAGCAGCTCCAGCGTGAGCAGCCGTGGAGGAACCTGCTCCTTCCTGACATCCCAGAGCTGTGTGGAGCGCAGCGGGCAGGACGAAGGTGCTGCAGGTAGCTGTGTGTGCAGGCAGAGCCTGGCAGGGAGCTCTCCATGCATTGGCCTTTCTCGCTTTCCGCTGCATTGCTGGTTCATCTGATTGTCTTTTGCCAGGAGACCCATTGCTCTCTCTTGCTTCCTACCCTTGCTTGGCTGCAGACCACAGTCGCCGCTCCATCCTGCTGTGCTGGGAGGGAATCAGCTGTAACTTTGCCTCTTTTTAATATTTGTTTCCTCTCTTTTTTTCCTCTGCTTGTCCTGGCTGTGGCTTTTCTCGGGGGCTGGGTACAGATGGATCTTTGTGATACTGACAGTGACGAGGAGATTCTGGAGAGAATACTAGAGCTGCCGCTTCAGAAGAACCACAGCAAGAAATTGTTCAGCATCCCTGAAGTGACTGAGGATGAGGATGAAGATGAGGATGAGAGGTCTGTTACAGAGGAAAAGGCAGAGCTGCAAGACTCCTCAGGAACACTTCCCTACCCTTCAGGAAGGACAGAGAAGCCACTCAGCATCAAGGAGCCATTTGTAAAGGCAGGTGGGAGTAACACCCCCATGGATCCGTCTGCTCAGAGTCCACGGGAGGAGCGTGGTGATAAGGAGAGCGGAGGGGACGGCAACCATGCGAATCCTGCCTTTGTCCATCCCGCCTGGAGTCAGAAGAAAGCAAACTGGAACTGGGGTTACCAGGAGAATGATCCGAAGTCTGGGACTGGGGCAAGTCCCGCCAGGAGCAAGAAGAAGGGAAATAATTATCGAGAGAAGGTCCGGAATCGGCCTGAGATGGGTAGGAAGAGACAGAATGATTTAACAGAGCACTGCAGTCGTCTGCTGGGCAACTGCGGCCAGATGGGAGGCGGGTTGTACAGAGCTCCAAGCCTCAGGGAAGAGCTGAACATTGTGAGCAGCGCTGGCAGTAAGGAGGGGTTTGATATGTACAGTCGTGCCAGACAAGGCGCCTTACGAAAAAATCACAAGAAAGTGGTTTCAGGGTTTGCAGAACCTGCTGGGAGGGCAACACGCTGCTCCAGCCCCAGGAGCCTGGAAATAGACATTGAATATGACTCCGAAGATGATCAGGATTCAAGCTGCGCATCGCCCCCTGAGAGCAGGCTGTGGCCAGAAAGGTCTCAGAGCTGCCAGGGGGACTGGAGCGATTGCTCTGGTCAGTCCGAGGTTACCCACACGAGTGGCAGAAGGGACCCAACCAGACTGGAGGTGGTGGAAGAGCAGAGGATGGAGTGGGCTGGGTCTCCGAGCCAGCGCCTGCGGTTCTTGTGCCGGGAGAAGGAAGCCCTGAGGTGTGAGAGCAGTTCGGAGGAGCAGGGCTGGGAGCTGGACTGTAAGTCACCTGGCTGGAGAAAGAGGCTCGAACATCCTTCGAAGGGGATACATAGCACCTCCTTGCACAAAAGGGTTGGGTGACTTTTCCTATTCTGGCTTTGAAGCAGCTTGCAGTGGTGTGAGCTTCCCTCTGCTTCCCTGGCCTGCCTGTATCCTGCTTTGTTCAATGTTGTCCAGAGAAAGGACCCTCCTTTAGGATTGTCTGGAAGAATATGTGAGAGATGTGGTAGTTCTGTGCTGCTCCGTGGCTTTTCTTGTATTAGCGCTTCTGCTTTTCCTGCTGAATGACCGAGTGTCACCGATGCAGTATTCCTTTTTGCACTGGGTCTTCCTCCCCATGTCAGGAGGCTGTGGGACCCAAATGAAAATCCCTGGTGAAATAAGCTGATTTGGGCCAGCTTTGTGTAGAGGATGACTGTCACATCATTGCTCCCCTCAAAACGCCCTTTTCCTGCGTCCTCACGCTCCCCAAGGGGGTTGTGAGGGGCCGGGCTGGCTGGCTGCCCGGGTTTAATTCTGTTTTCCAGCTCCCTTGGTATTTCCAGCTCTCGAGTGTCCCTGAAGAGGAATGTTGCATTTGGATGCGCTGCTCTTTGTGGAGTGCGTTTGGGCTGAGCGCTGGCCGGGCGAGGCGCAGGGCAGCGGCTGCTGCTTAACTCTGTGCTGGTTCCTGTTGCAGGCGCCCGGTCACAAAGATCCCAGGGGCCAAGAGCCACCCCGCGCAGCCACCTGGCAGGGGCCCAGCAGGAGACGGAACAAGAGCTTGAGAAGAAGCCAAACGCAGAAACCTTTGCTCTTTAGTCCAGGTGAGCTGGCTGGGGGGATGCTGGTAGGTGCGTTTGGGCCGGGGAACGGAGCTGACGTTATCTCTGGTGTGCCCTTGTCTGCGCACAGGTCCTCCAAGGAGCACGGCTTCAGAAACCTCCATTAAAGATGATGACATTCGAATATTTGTGGCTCTCTTTGACTATGATCCTGTTTCTATGTCTCCTAACCCTGATGCGGCAGAAGAGGAGCTCCCGTTTAAGGAGGGGCAGATCCTGAAAGTAAGAGCACACCTCACTGAGCATCTTCTGCTCTGTATGGATCCATCTGTGTTCCAGGGACACCCTAGACCTTGGGAGGCAGAGCCTCCTTTGTCTCGGGAGTTTCCGTAGCGTCCCTTTCTCCTGTCTCTGTACGTCTCAGTCCCTGGAGCATCAACAGTCTCTGGCCTTTTCCCTCACAGGTGTGTGGAGACAAGGATGCTGATGGCTTTTACAGGGGGGAATCTGCAGGAAGGGAGGGATATATCCCCTGTAACATGGTGTCTGAAGTCCAGGTGGAGAATAATGAAATCAAGAAGCAGCTCCTAAAGCAAGGATTCCTTCCTGCTGACACACCGATGGAGAGCATAGGTACTGTATGTCCTTTATGTGTCTGCCGTGCTATGGCCAGTGTATTTCTTGGCTGAAATGTGGAAAGCTCAGTTGTGCTGTCAAGCTTTGTGGCCAGTGAAGCCCCCCCCAAAATGATCTCTAAGGGTGGTCCCTGGGATCTGAAGGCTTGTTTAGTGGCTGTTGCAGTAGCAAGGAAGGAGGTCTCGATGGATGAGGGAGGCAGATGTTCCAAGGTGTCAGTTCTACCTGTCTCTGCTGCAGCACAGCACTGCCGCGGCTGCTGTACTCAGCATGGAGTGTGAGCGAGGCTGATCTGCACTAGAGAAGGGCAAACAAAAAAGTTTGAAGAGCAGCTGAAGAATGTGAGTGAGAGTTTTCACTTCTGTGTTCTCTTCTTTGTTTTGCAAGTCTGTAATGGAACCCATAGAATCACAGAATAGTTTGTGTTGAAGGGCCTTTCCCAACTCCCCCAGTGCCCCCCCTGCCATGACAGGGACATCTTCACCAGCTCAGGTTGCTCAGAGCCCCGTCCAGCCTGGCCTGGGATGTCTCCAGGGATGGTTCAGCCACCACCTCTCTGGCCAACCTGGGCCAGGCTCTCACCACCCTCAGGGCAACAATTCCTTCCTCATGTCCAGCCTGAATCTCCCTCCTTTAGTTTAAAACCATTGCCCTTTGTCCTATCACAACCTTCTCTGGGATGTGCAGCCACCAGAGTTTGGGCTGAGTTAGAATTCCAGAATCATTTTGGTAGGAAGAGACCCTGAAGATCCTCGATTCCAACCATAACCCACCCCTGGCACTGCCCCATGTCCTGAGAACCTCATGTCCATCTGTCCAGCCCTCCAGGGATGGTGACTCCAGCCCTGCCCTGGGCAGCCTGTTCCAATGCCCCACAGCCCTTTGGGGAAGAAATTGTTCCGAATAAGGAAAAATTGGGCTGCAGTACAGAGGCTATGAACTGCCCCAAGACTAGAGGCAACATATTGGTGGCCCGGGGCCTGTCCCTTATCCCTCCTGTCTCTCATCCTGCACCTCTGTGTACTCTTTGCTACTGCTTGTTAAAACCAGAGGAAATTCTTGTTTTGACTGAGCGCTGTTCCCCCACCAGTTCAGCAGGTAAACCAGCCCAAGTGTGGGTCCGGTGGCCCAGCTGAGCGCTGGCACTGACCGAGCATTCCGCTGCCCCTCACAAAAAACATCCAATCCGGGAGAAAAAGAGAGAAAGCAGGAATCCCAGCGTTTCCATCTCCCCGCAGTGTTGACCGTGCCCAGCTCCTGCTCGGGGGTCTGTGGGAGGCTGGTTCTGGGGAGCACAGATGTCAAAGGCAGCTTTTGCTTTCACTCTGTGACTACGTGATTTTTGGGTAGGTTTGTGTCCTTTGCCCTCTCTCATGCTAAGAGAGGAGAGATTTGAGAAAGGCTTTTTTTTCCACATTTGGGACATTCATGTTTCTTTTGTGTGTATCCTCTGGTGCCCAGCCATGGCCGGATGTTGGTGGCCCTTGCCTCTGTGTGGATGTACCAGGCTCCCTGTCCCCTGCCCCGCTACCTCCTCTCAGAAGAACAGTAGAACTTAATAGCTCTGAGGCTTCATGAGATGTAGTGAGTTTGGAAGTTTTCAGGAGCGTGATGGTAGTGAAAAAGATGGACTTACGTGTATGTGCAGGGAGTAAACTGTTTCCTCAGGCAGCCAGGCTGGCCGTACATCTGCTGTTTTCCTGCTACCATAAACCAGTATTACAGCCTTGTCACTAAGAAAATGCCTTGGAGGGCTGGTCTGGGGGCTCGTCCAGCTGTGATCCTATGCTCGGTGCAGGAGTTTTAGCCAGAGACCTCCCCAGGTCCCTTCCCACCTGAGGCTTCACCTCACTTGGCATTTTTCAGATGTTAATGGTAGAAGGTTTTATTGTATCCCTCTGATGCTGCTTGTGAAAGATAAAGTGCAGAGAAGCAGAACGTTGGATGTGTGCTGTGGTGTGGCCCATGGGCATAAATACAGCGTGGGTTTCTGTGTGTATCTGGGGTGCGGATCAGGCCTCGTCTGACTCCACATACGAGCAGTGGAGGTTGGGGCTTGGCGGTGTCGCTTCCCAGGGGAAGCACGTCCTGCTGCTCGGCTGCCTGGTCACTCTTCAAGATGCTTTTCACTTTATGTTCACTGTCTGTTTCTCTTGTCTATTTATTTGCTTTTTTGGATTTTTATTAAGGAAATGGCACATTTTCTCCACCTCCACGCCGCCAATCCGTCCCTCCTCCAAAACCTAGACGCTCCAAGAAAGGTCTGTGTCAGCCGCTGCTTCCTCTTTGATTTTTGCTGTAGGATTACAGACTGCATTGAATTTTTACTACTTGCTTACAGGACCCTCAGATGTTTGTCTCTGTACAACTACTAGGAAGTGGAAAGAGAGCCCATCCCTGTGCTGGTGTTAAGTTTTTAACAACAGTGATGTCTTTTATAGTTCTGCTTCATGTTATGCCCCTGAGTTGTGGTTACTGCTGTAGACTTTGAGTTGCATGAACAGTTTGCTTCTGTTGTTTGCTGCCTTTGTCTTTGTTTTTTTATTGTCGTTTGTCAGTTTGTGTTGTGGTCACTTTTGAAAGATGAATACCCACTGATGAGACGTTTCCTTCCCCCAGCAGGGCTGGACAAACAGGAGAAGTACAAGTCTCATCCAGGTGAGAATTGCTCTTTCTTATTAAGAGAAGAGGGTTGGTACCTTTGCATGATCGTTCTACAGACATGTTTTGTGGTCCAAGGCCAATGCAAGACGCTGTAGTGCTCCTTCAGGGCTCTGGCTGGTCCCGGAGGATAAACGTTGGAGCTCAACAGCAAAGTGTTGTGTGGAGGGAGGAGAAATGCCCATTTGAGACACGGCAGAGAGGCTGCTGTCCTCTGCGTGTGTATATACGTGTGTGTATAAACAGAAATCATAAAATAACACACTCTGTGTATATAGAGAGGATACCAGGGTGCTGGAATGGGGAGATGTGCCCAGTTCTGTGCTTGTGTGAGATGATACAGGAGATCAGGAAACTGCTTTACCTGGAGCCTCTAAGATCTCCCTCCCGTTCAGTTGCCATTCACTTTCCTCCAGTATTCTTTTTGCTCAGTCCCCTCCAAGAACAGTGGAGGAGTTGCTGTGATTTGGAATTTTGTCTTAGAACTTCCAGCTCAGGGTAGATCGTTTTATTCTGTCCTGCAGACCAGCAACATCAGGACTTTGAAGCTGAACTGCTGACTCCTCGAAGCATGGTGGCTGTCTTCGACTACAACCCTAAGGAGAGCTCTCCGAATGCAGATGTAGAGGTAACACCGAGCCGCTCCTCCTCTTACAGGCTTCTTTTTCCTCTCTGTTTTCTTCCATCCCAACACACTAGCACCTTGGTCAAAACCAAGATGATGGTAGCTTGGTAACAGACCTGCTAAAAGGGGTTAGCTGAGGTTGTAAAATGTAGTGTTTGTTCTCTTGTGCATTCTCTGGTAACAGCGTTCTGTTATCTGTGAAGATTATGAAGCTGTATATCCCTCATGAGGGTCAGTATGTGTCTCAGTGAAACTACGTGAGCATCTCATGGCCTCGTAGCATCCTGTAGTGCAGGGATGTCAAACTCTGGGCCACATCAGCCTCGTGGTTGCCTTCAAAGGGCCAAACGTAATTTTAGGACTGTATAAAATGTAGAAGTGGTTATATTTATACAGCCCTAAAATTCCATTTGGCCCTTTAAAAGCAACTGTGAGGCTGATGTGGCCCCCGATGAAAATGAGTTTGACAGCCCTGCGCTAGCGCTTAGAGAGGATTTCGCAGGTTTGGGCAGGAGGAAGCAGCAGCTGATCCAGGGCAGCCTCTGGGAAAAGGGAAAAACTGCTTAATGGATTTGAATTGAATGTATTTCTGATATTTAAGGTGAGCATGTCTTTTGTGTTAACTACCTGTGTAGGTCTTTGTTCAAGCAAGAAGACTTAGCTCCAGTGTATTGGACCAGTCTTCTGTGTTACTGATTTCCAAGCATACAATCCAAACAGTATTTTTGTGGATACATGTTTCGGGTGGGCAGGTTGCAATGCAGAATTCTGTCTGCAAAAAACCTTTTTACGTTAGAACATATTCTGATCTCCGGTCCTCCACAGCAGTGTTAGTCTGCTCCGAGCAAACAGAAACATGGAGTTCTTTCCATGTATCCAGGAGTGTGTGGCCAAGAGGAGGCACAGGCCAGGTGATGCTTGCCTCCCAAACTGTCTCATGAGCAAGACAGTCTGCTTCTGAGGACAGAGTGTTTTAGGGATGGTAGATTATCTTCAGAGAGATACAATGACAGTGTGTATCAACCAGCATCCATGTAGGTATTCATACATCCAGCCAAAGAGCAGCAAGAAGATGACTGTACTTTTCACAGTGATTATATATTTATAAACCCTTTATATATTTATAAACCTCATTAATGTTTATAAATATATAAAGGGGGAGTGTCAGGAGGATGGAGCCAGGCTCTTCTTGGTGACAACAAATGGTAGGACAAGGGGCAATGGGTACAAACTGGAACACAGGAGGTTCCACTTAAAGATGAGAAGAAACTTGTTCCTGGTGAGGGTGGCAGAGCCTGGCCCAGGCTGCCCAGGGGGGTTGTGGAGTCTCCTTCTGTGCAGACATTCCAACCCGCCTGGACACCTTCCTGTGTAACCTCATCTGGGTGTTCCTGCTCCATGGGGGGATTGCACTGAATGAGCTTTCCAGGTCCCTTCAACCCCTGACATTCTGGGATGCTGTGAATGATTAGGTCTTCCTAGAACCCTCCCTGTGGACAGAGCTCAAATTGTTGAAACAAGCTGGTGCGGTTCTGTTGCATCGTTGGAAACGCTCGCTGTTCATGCTCCCAGATCTGGTCACCAGTTTTACCAGAAGGCTGCAGCTGCTCTTTGGGAACCTGCACCGTGACACAGTGGGCTCAGCTGTGCCATTCTGGGAGTGAAGTTCCCTACAAGTGTTTTTCTGCTAGAACAAAGTAAGTCACAGCCAACAGTATTGCTGCAGCCTCCAGCGATAAATAGAGTACTAGGGATAGAATAAGGTAAAGTATTAGAGGTAGGTCCCTTCCAGCCAGCACTTCTGCAGATAAAGCCAGTGGGACACAGCCTCTTTGGAGACAGATGGATCTGATGGTGACACGTCATGTGTGTTGTGCAGTAATGTTCCATTTCCAGGTCAGATTTTCCCAGTTGTATCCATTTGTGTGCATTTCTGCTGGTGCCTAATCCCTGAGCGTTGCATACAGAACAGACTCCTCCAAGGGAGTGGGATTTAGTACTTATGTTTAAAGAAATTAAAGGTGTTTCTGGTGCTTGTTCAGCTTGTTCTCAACATACCTTTCCAAAACAGGGGTTAGGTACTGTTTTGAAGCCTTAATAAAATTGGTTTAAGAAACAGGATTTGCTCTTGTCTTAGTTTATAAAATGCTTCCTTAGCACTGGATTCCACAGTTAGGACTTGGATTGTTCTTTGGCATCCTGGTCCTACACGTCTTGTGGCCTCTCTCCCTCGGGGTGATTGTGCAAGAAGCCCAGGGCGACCGTGTGTTTCTGGTGAGGATTTCCAGGCGGTTCTTCTCCTGTGACCGTTGTTCTCTTGCTGTTTGCAGGCTGAACTGACTTTCCGTGCCGGGGACATTATCACTGTGTTTGGGTCCATGGATGATGACGGATTCTATTATGTGAGTAGAGGGGTTGGGAAGGTCCTGGGGCTCCGTCTGCGATCGTCGGAGTCCATCTAGTGGCAGGAGAGCAGAAATCAGGGAACAAAATACTTTGCTTTTGGAAAACAAACCTTTATCTGCTTAGTGCAGGGCACATTGTTCCTGGCAGTCCTGTAAACCAAATATCCAAATGGTTCTGAGTTTGCATAGCTTGACTGCAGGTTTCCCAAAGTCTATGATGTGTTTTTCTGTACATACATCAAGTTGAATCAGCATCTGCTGTAAGCTGATTTGTCAGCGAGCACTCAGACACATGATTTCACCCAGGGCAGGAGGCTAAAATGGTAACATCAGAATAGAAATGTATGTTGACCCCCATCTGGCCACAATTCAACAAGCGCTGGTAGCTGTTTAATTGACGGTCCATCCCTGGGGGCTGTGCCGGCCAACGAGCCGTGAGCTGGACACGGCCCTTGGCGCTTGGATCACCCACCTTTTCCTCCACAGAAAGTGACGTGTCCACACACGTCAAAGCTGAGGTTCAGCTCCAGGTAAAGTCTGGAGCGATCACTGTGAACGTTTGGTTTGATTTCTTTCATAGCGTTGGCTGAACAGCACTGCTGGGGTTGTTTCTGTCTCACCCAACACCTTCTCTTGCACTGGAGACAGTTTTGGAGGCATACAGCCAAGCTTGCTGTGCAGCTCTGGACCTCAGCGAGCACTGGGGCAATGCCTGCAGCACATTGTGCCAGCAGTACCTCATTCTTTATAAAATAAATAAATACCAGAGCAAATCAAAGGCCTTTAGAAAGCTTGTGGCACAACCATATTCCAGTTGCTTCCAGGATAGCAGTGGATATTTTTTGAGTTTGTAGAAGTGACCATGTTGCTGGAATACATTTGTCACAGCTTGCTGCCGTCTTCCTTTATCCTGTGGCTTTGTGCACTGAATTATTCCACAACCAAGCAAGGATGTGAGTTGTGAAATTTGCTGAGGATCCTTCCAACATGAGCATGTTCCTGGGCGTCTCTCAGGCTGCGGTCTGGCTGTCTGCTCGGGGCTGCTCCTCTGCTTATTGTTTCTCCATCAGCCAGGAATCTGATGTGAGAACTGAATGTTGATGTTGCAGGGAGAGCTGAACCAGCAGAGAGGTCTTGTCCCGTCCAACTTCCTGGAAGCCGTCGCTCCTGATGGAGGCCCGGTCGAGGAACTCCATTCAAAAGATAAAGAGGCTTTTCCGCTGAGTTCTGAGAGCCAGGTAAGGTTGCGTGACACCGCGTAGTGCAGACGTGCAAACCGCGATGTGGCTGGAGATCGGGCATGGCGCAGCATGCAGCATGTGGTGCAGTCATGGAAATTATTGCGTGCAGCTCAGTTCATCCCGTGGGAGATGCTCTAAAGGTTCGAGGGGAGTGCTAGGAGCTCTTCTTGAAGACTTACCTGTAGTGCGAAAAGAGGCACAAAGCAACAACATCCACTGGGCCCTCAGTCTGGTCAGCTGAGGAAAGAGCATCCCAGGTCCTACCAGCAGATTGTTTAGATCCACAGAAGCATCAGTGGTAAAATCCTGCTGCAAGCAAAGCAGTTCAGGCAGCTCCCCAGACACATGAAATTCCTCAGTGATGCTCATATCCTGGCCACAGAGTTCTGGAGTTAGCAACACCAGTGCTCTCCCGTCCATCCTGAGTTTGATGTCTTAATCCAGTCCGAAGTGCTTTCAGACAAATTCAGAATGCACTGGGGAGTTTCCCAAGCAGGTCTGTGGGCTGGATCCTTTGAGAGCAACCCACAGATGCAGGGAATTCAGAATGTGAGCTAACCCCTTGCATTATGTTACTAATACTCTTGAAAAAAAATGCTTAAATGTGAGATGTGGGTCATCTGCCAGATTCAGTGTGTCCTCGGTGGGTGAGGACAAAACTGTGGCACCTCCTTGGTCACTCTTGTGCTGTGTCATTCCAGAGAATGGGACCACAGCTTGGTCCCAGCTCACATGTACTCAACCCTCAGTTCTTCCTGGGAGGTTGTTGGCACTGTCAGGTGGTGCCAGACCCACAGAAGTGTGTAAGAGCAGGTTCAGGCTGGTTTTGAGCTCGTCCTTGAGGAAGTACCTCGCCCTGAATCCTCCTCTGTAGAGCTGGTGCCACCCCAGCTTTCCTGCTTTCTGCGGCATTTCTTGTCCTGTTTTTGGCGTTCCTTGTCCTGTTTCTCATGCTCAGCTCTTCCTTTTCTCTGTACCCACCTCCCATCTCTCTCTTCAAATGCTGTCTGATCTCCCTTAGGCTTCTCCTGCAGCCCCGCCTCTTGCTTCCAGGCATTTCAGGCTTTGTGGGTGCAAGGGCGGCTTTACAGCCCCGATGCCTTCTTACAAAGAGCAAGCAGCGGGCCTGACTCAGAAATGTATGTAGTCTATTGGATCATCTAAACTCAGAAGCTGTCTGGGTCCCTTGCACTTACCTTTTAGGATACTCAGTCCCTTTTCTCCAGGGTGCTGGTCCAGGCTGTGGAATCGGAGGTGATTAAGCTGTTAGTACCAGGGTTTAAGAGCCCTGAGGTTACACAAATCCAAGCATTCAGAGCTCAGAGCAGACTTTCTTCTTCTTTGTCCCTCTCAGAATGATTTACTCTTTCCAAATTGCTCATCTGTTGGAACAGGGAGTGCCAAAGGCACCAGGAAAATTAAAAGAGGTTGAATTCATAGTGTAGCCTATTACAGTTCTAACCCTCCTCTCTGGCATCAACCAGCAGCATCAAGGGCCCATTTCAGATGCCAGGGGTTGTTATTCACCCTCAGCCCAAGTCCTCTCAGAAACTGTAGGGAGATTCAGGAAACCTTGAAGGCTCGGACAGCCGAGCCCCTTGCTGATGTGAAGGGTTTGGCTCAGCTGATGGTGTTCTATTTAAGGTGGGTAAGAGAAAGCAACATGCACAATCAATCTGCAAGTATTCCTATTTGCATCCCTCTCTTCTGTTTTACTGGTGAGGAAACTGTGGCACCAGTTTGCCAGGGACCCCGCAGGGCAGGAAGGTCCTGCCGGCCCTGCTGCTGAGCAGCTCGAGCTGCCTCGACTCGCTGTCCTGCAGTTGCTGCCGCTCCGCTTTCCTCTCCCCTCCCCACCCGTGCTGACTGTTCCCTTGGACACACCAGTTTGGTCCAGATATCCCTGCGTGCTCCAGGCTGGAAGCTTTTTTCCTACGGTTCATGACACCTTTTTTTTAACAGAAAAACCTTTCAGGTGTGATGGAAGCACCGCATATAAAACAGACATGTTCCAGGCTTCCCTGCCATTTGGACTTTTCCATTTGTCTCCACTTCTCTCTGCCAGGAACCCCACAGGCTGCCCCTTGCCGTGGTCTGACGTTGGCTCTGCAGAGCAGGAACCTGCAGCCTCAGGGACAGGCTTGATTTGCTAATTTGGGTGCTTGGTTGATCCATGAGCTGCTCTTCTTTGTAGTCTGAAGTCTGAGAACTTGGAAAATTGCGTTGATGGTGTTTAAGCCAACTTTGTTTCAGTGGGAATCCACGTGAACTGCGCAGGCATGACTTTGGATGCTTCTGCTGTGGCAGATTGGCTCCCGTCCCTGGGGGATTCAGGCTTAGCGTGCGTAGTCCTGCTCCTGCTTGCGCTTTGCAGTCCAGCTCTATCTAAACAGCTTCCAAACGTGAAGGGCATGTTTAGCTCCTTTTAAAATTGATACATTTACCCTGCTCATAACCAAGCTTGTATTACTTAACTACACTTAAGTATGTTCAGTGATTAGCAAGGAGAGACAGAACCTGACCCCTCTGACCCCGCTGAGTTTTTGCGCTGTCACAGTGTCCTGCCTGTGGGTAGAACTCCTGATGGGTAAGGCAGAAATACCTCCTCCTCCTGTAAAACGTGTATATTCTAAGGGCCATCCTTGAGCTGGAATGAGCTCTCACAGTGCTACAGCCCTGCCTGGGGCTTTCCAAACCCCAGCGATGTATTCACTCCAGAGAGTTTAGGAATGTGCTTGTTACATACAACACACACTGAAGCACCTTTGCTGCTGCTGTTTGGGATGGGGGGAGTGGAGACTGTGCAAAAAATCACGCAAGGCAAAAGGTGCGCGGTGGTGGTTGACAGGCTCCTGTCACATTACAGTCCCAGCGTGAGACCTGACCCGTCGGGGAGCACGTGTGCGCACCATGGGATCACAGCAGAGTTCGGACGTGTAATAACTCTAACTCTATTAACTCTAATTCTAACAGGAGCTTCTCCACTATGATCATGAGTGATTTTTTAATGGCTTGTAACTTCTTGGATTTGATGTTTTCACCCTGTTATTCACACTTCCCTTCTCCCTGCTGCTGTGCCAAAGGCTCGAGAATAAGGGCAATTTACTTTCCAAATTGAACTGGGGAAGGTGGAGCGTTTTGAATTATTTCTGAGTAAATCTCAAAATGCTGGCAACTGGAAAAGGTGAAACAGTTTAACTCAGGCTGACAACATTTGGGGAATAGACTGAGCAATAAGAAATACAGCACAAAGTGGAATATCCAAGAAGTTACGATCACAAGCTGGGGCCCCAAAACACTCATGCTCATCAACTTATAGCAGTTACTTTAATGCTGTGGCTGTCGAATGAATACATTTGCATCAGTAATACACAGTTTATGTCGAAGACTGATTGTAAAGCACCTTCAGAAAGTGTTTGATTCTAATTGATTTCATGTATTTATTTCTGCCTGTATTATGCACCGTGACGGTTTTTTTCTTCAGAGAATGAGGAAGAGAAGAGTCCAGTGATAGATATGAATGATACATAGAGAGAGAGCAACCATGTAAGTCTGTGTGAGAAGATCTCTTTAATCTCCCGCCCAGCCTAGCGTATTCACAGGCCCTGCGCTGCAGTTTACTCCTTGACAGGCTGCAAGTCCAGCTTCAAATCCTCTGCTGACAGACCTTTACCTGCCAGATTGGCTCTGTCTTAAAGACAAGCCCTGATCTGTTCAGCGTATGAAACGTAATGGGAACAATTATCTGGTGGTTTTGGGGGCAGTGATGGGACTGTGCTGGATATTCCATTTAAAACAGACCTGCTCTCTAATTCAGCCCCCCCTGTTCAAGCAAATCAGCAGCTAAAGCTTTGTTGAGCCTTTGCAAGATCCTGCTCAGGCCGAGCACAGCCCATATGCAACCTGTGTATAGTCCTGGAAACCCCCTGCACAGCTCCAGCTTAAGAAAGCAGTAACATTTTGTCCCTAAAACCAATCTTGTGTAGATAATTGTTCATCTGATAACAATTAAAGAAACTGTTTTGGGGCTGGGGGGGGGAAGACCCCTGGTTTTGGGGGGCAGTGGGAACAGATCTGTGTTTTTCTTGGTTTCAAGCATCATTTTCCTGAAATTGTACAAATCAGTAATACCTGAACACCACCCTGTGAAAACCAACATGACTCCTCTGGTTATCAACCCAAATAGCTTTTATCAGGACCTTGACAGAGCAATTTTTTCTTTGTGTTTCTCTTAGAGGAGAAACCCTGATTTTAGTATCATTTGTCTCTTACCAGATGAGTTTGTGAGCTGGTTCTGTTGCTTTTCTGCCATATAGAGACCTCAGACAATATCTGCACGTGCTTGTGTGTGAAATGTGTGTATGGAAATCTGTCCAGGCATCCTGTGCCACAGCTGGGAACCAGCAGGACTTGTGGCCACAGAGACAGGGCACTCGCTTCCTTTTAACCCTTTGCTATTTGATAGTGACATTGATACTGCAATATCCTTATTACAGTAAATAATTGTGACAGTTGTGAGCTGGCCTGGGTACCTGCCATTCATTTTGCATCCAGCCTTTCATGCATAGCACTACAGGAGAAATTGTATAGTGTTTGTTGGGCAACTTCAGCTCTGCCCTAAAGCTGTCCCGCCTTTGCCACCGAAGCGGTTTCCTTGGCACGTGTCACCGAGCCCCCGCTGCCCTGGCTGCACGGGGGGTTGTTTCCATCGCTGCTGCGTCCCCCGGGGCTGCTGAGCTGGGCAGCCTGAGCTTCACAGGGGATCACTCACCACATGTTGCTGAGACCCCCGGTGCTTCTGTGCTTCTTATCCAAGGATTCTTCATTGCACAACACATCAATAGCTTCTGGAGCAGAACCCAGGGATTCTTTTACACACAGTTCTCTTTGCCTCCATAAATCATAGAATCATAGAATCATTTTGGTTGGAAGAGACCCTCAGGATCATCGAGTCCAACCATAACCTAAATCTAACAGTAACCCATGTCCCTGAGAACCTCATCTAAACACCTTTTAAACGCCTCCAGGGATGGTGACTCCAGCACTGCCCTGGGCAGCCTGTTCCAATGCCCCACAGCCCTTTGGGGAAGAAATTGTTCCCACATCCAACCTCAACCTCCCCTGGCGCAACCTGAGGCCATTTCCTTGTGTCCTATCACTTGCTACGTGGCAGAAGAGACCAACCCCCTCCATGCTCCAACCTGAAAATGCTTCATCTAGGTTCATTCAGATTTGTTTCCAGACTTCTCATGCCCGAGCAGCGCTTGGGCCATCAGCTGCAGGGAGGTACAGAGATGGCAGCTGGCACTGCTGTGACCTTGCAGGCAGGTTGCAGCTTTCCCAAGAGCTGGGCTGGCCTTTCAACGCAGTGCTGTGTACATGGAGGGTCACAGATGTGCCTCTAAAAGCGTGTGGAATGAGATTTCCAGGTGAAAATAAGAGTGTGGGTTCAGGAAAGATCAGCCACCGCATTGTTTACTGTAGTGAAGAAGGATGGAGAGGAGTCACACCTCTGTCCCTGTAGCCAGAGATGATAGTTCAGGTCAGAGAGGGTTGGACGGCATTGTCACTTGGGACAGTTTAAAGTGATTGCTACAAGTTGACTCTGAGCTTTCTGGAGATAAGAGGAGTCGTGTATTCACACCGGAGCTCTCTAAAAGTCCTGTACTCCTGTGTGCTTAGGAATGACTTGACAGGTCTTGCACATAGTGAGTCTGACTCTAGAGAAGAGATTTCTGCTCATAGGATCGTAGAATAGTTTGGGTTCGAAAGGACCTTAAAGCTCCCCCAGTGCCCCCCTTGCCATGAGCATCCCTGGAGACATCCCAGGCCAGGCTGGACGGGGCTCTGAGCAACCTGAGCTGGTGAAGATGTCCCTGCTCATGGCAAGGGGGGCACTGGGGGAGCTGGGAAGGGCCCTTCAACACAAACTGTTCTGTGATTCTGTGATTCCCTATTGGAGCCATGGCTGCTTTTACAGACCCTTAAGGGCTGCACTTGACTCTCCCCAATGTAGTGGGACCCAAGCAGAGTGATGATGAGGACATGATGCTTCAGTGTGCTCCAGCCACTGTCGTGTTGTGCTTTGGGGAATGCCAAGCCGGGATGTACAGCTGGGAGCTGGGGAGATGCTGGTCGGTGAAAGCTGTGTGGGGGACGGGGCAGTGGGACAAGGGCTCTCCTGGGCCTCAGAAACCCAAAGCCTCTTCCCTGGTGAACTCTGAAACTTCTTGGGAAAGCTTGTCCTGCCAGATCCAAATGATCACTGGCCAGACACCTGAACTCAGCGAGAGGAGATGTGGAAAGAAGGCTGCTGCTGGGAACCGACCTGCCCTTAGTATTTTGTGAAGAGGAACCTGAGCCCAGGACTAGGGCACTCTCTGATTTCTCTAAGCTCTTTCCCAAAGGAGCAGCATAGGGTGCCTCATCTGGGACTGTGGATCCCAGTTAATGCTCTCCAGTGCTCAGGTGACTTAGGAACACGTCAGTCACCGTGTGCCACTTGGTCCAAGACTCCGTGTCCTGCCCCATCTTGAACTTTTTCTCCATTATTGGTTCAGCTGCAAGAGCATCAGACTTTGCTTTCTACCCCTCCTGCAACTGGATCCGTGGGGTGCTGAGCCACCTTGCAAGGCTCCGCATTCCCATTCTGACCATAGCAGAACATGGCCACTGCTGCAGAAACATCTCAGCTCATCAGAAGGTCTTGCACAGTCCTTGTTCTTATTAAGCTGTTTTATTTTTTTCTTAATGACCTGCCTTCCGTCCCAGAGTGTGCTGTGCACCCACCGGGCTCTCCTGGCCCAGGCAGCCAGCGCGATCCATCGGGATCTACTTGTCTGTGCTCTCAGGAGATACTTCACTTACAGCATCTTCAGCTGTGAAGCAGCATCTTTCATTGGGTCCTCAGTGGGCTGCTTCTACTGTCCTGTTCCTAGCCCAAAGTTCAGGTATTTCAGAGCTCATTCAGGGTCTAGGTAGTGGGTACAAAAAAGTTGAAATCCACTAGAAACTTCCAAACTGAAGCTGGAACTGCACAGAGGAGCGGAGCCTTGCAGGGCGAGGGGCAGACGGGGTGAGGGCAGGTTCTCTGCCTGAGGTTTGTGTTGGTGTGCTGTCCTTCATCAGCTCTGACTTCTGCTTTTCCTGTTGTTTTCTCTTTTTTCCCCCGCTCAGTTAAATCCAGATGGGACTGTTGGGACTGTTGATCAGAGCGACTCCTCACCAACTCCTACTCTACCGCCTTCCTGCCTTGTCATGGGCGAGCAGTGTCCGGAGCAGGCATCGCTGGCTCTTCTCACCTGCGGTGATGTCCCTGCTCAGAGTAAAAAGAAGAGAGGCTTCTTCTTCAAAGGAAAAAAGCTCTTCAAAAAACTTGGGTCGAGTAAGAAAAATTAGCACGGGATTTATTGTTCTGTAAAGACTGCCTGTGCAGTCCACGCGGGGACTGAAAATTCAGGAGGAGCCCTCTGCAATAAGCTGATTAGAGTGTTTTCATAGGGGGAAAAAATGTATATTGAATAGAAGAAACTCTTCAGTGTGTCTGGGAGCCGTGGTCGCTGCTGAGAGCCCAGCCGTGGGTGCCCACTTCACGTGGGCAGCGGCGCTGAACACGGCGTCACGGCTCTGGGGTGCGCGAGGCCCCGCAGCAGCGTGTCCTGCTCCGTGCAGCCCTCAACGCGCCGGCTCCCTGTAAATATTTTAACTTAAAAACTATATTCTGGCTGTAAGTTAGCTAAATGGCTTTTCCCAGCAAAGCCCCGGCCCCTTAGGAAGAGCTCCCTCGTGCTGCACACCCCGGTAGTTCTCTGGTCCAAAGGAGGTTACGTCAACTCCTTCACTCCCTGCAAAGAAAATTTGCACTTTTCTGTTCCCGTGAATCCCCTTTGCTGTCTCTGGGCTGACAAGTGAGTTATTTGTACTGTAAACCTGTAAATACGCAGCTGTGCCTCGGAGCATCCCCCGCTGCCTCCGTCACGTTCCGCACGAGGGTTCCCGTGGAGGAAGGAGCGACTCCCTGACCGGGTCGGTACTTCTGCCCGGAGCGTGGGCTGCTGCAGGCTGCTCGTGGCTGGTTCACCTTGACCACTCGCTGGCTGGGGACTCCGCCTTATTTATTTTATTTATTTACTTATTTAACTATTTATTTACTTTACGTCTGCCTCTTTCGCGGTTTTGTTTGGCTGTTTCAGTGGGCTGCTCCTGAGTCAAAGCATTCGGAAAGCAGAGCTGGGGATGGAGAGTTTGCAGCTATTTTCATATGAGATGATGTGTTCCTTGAGTTACGACACATCCCTTTCTAAGCCACGGAGAGTTTTGTACTACATGGTTTCTATCCTTTTCAGTGTCTCTTTCGTTGCATGTTTCAGTGCGGTACTTGTTTTGAGAAGGACAGTTACGTGAGGTATGTGAATGATGCCAGCACAGTGTCCACAAGTGTTGGTGTTGCAGTATGTTTTTATTTAATATCAGATTTTATTATAATAAAGTCTATTTTCACAAAAATACATTTTCCTTAAAAAAGCAAAAGATTCACTGATGCTTCTTCTGGGGAGGGCAGAGGGGAGAATGGTACCGGTCCCTCGGGGACCCGTGTGGGACTTGGCCTCTCCTGTGGCCGTGGTGCAAGCTGCTTTCTCTGGGGCTGGGAAGTCTTTGTGTCTCCTGTTTCAGAGACCTAACCCTGGAGGAGGAAGCACTGAGGTGTGGTTACACGCTGTTGAACTCTTGTACCCCGTGCAGACCTCAGCTGGACCTGCTCTCGCCCCGCTGCGCTGCCCGGCTGTCACCGAGCCCAGGGGACTGGCACAGCCTCATTTCTTCCTGTAGCTTTGGTGTCAAGTGTACGTGTGTGTGCTCCTGGATGTGCAATGGGGAGCTGCGGCGATTAGAACAACGCACGCAGGGGTGCGGGCAAAGATGCACACACAGACAGAGATCTTGCTCAGGAAGGAGTGCAGACCCGGGCCGAGCAGAGAGCTGAGCCAGGCTGAGGCCTTGGTTAGCCATTGAAAATTCATAGGATTTACAGGTACGGGCCTGGACTAAGATGTTACATAAGATGTTTTTCCAATAATTGTTATTAAAAACGCACCACACTGATGGTTATATTTGTTTCAGTTATGTTCCCACTCATTCACAGACCAGGCCCAAGGACCTTCACACATCCCATGCACTTGGGGGTGGTCATCCAGCCCAAGATACCATTCTCAAGAGTCTGGGCTATAACTCCTTACAAGTATGAGAAACGTACTTCAACACAATCTGTCCAAGGCTCTTTATATTTTGCTGTGATCTAATTATGTCAGTATTATGTCTTTGACCGTCCAGATGGTCATGTTAGTATTGATCTGCCTTTATCATCCAGCTGGCTGGAACCGCACATCTTGCTTTCCCACGGGAGCACGGGGTGAAGCGGTAACTAACACCTCTGCGGGGGGATCGCAGGGCAGCAGGTGCAGCCACACTGTCCCCTCACCCTTCCAGCTTGTGTCGATGTGACACGGCAGTGAGAGCAGCATCATGTGCGATGCCTACAACCCAACCACCCTGTTTCATTCCCTGGTGATTTCATTTTTAGGCTAGAGCAAAATTCAAGAGGTCATTGACAGGTTTTGTTAGAAGCACAGCATTTGCTTTTTAAGTAAAAGAACAGGAGCTGAGGGGAGACCTTCTGATCTCTGAACTGCCTGAAAGGAGCTTGGAGCCAGGGGGGTCGGGCTCTGCTCCCCAGGAACAAGCACCAGGAGCAGAGGAAACGGCCTCAAGTTGCCCAGGGGAGGGTGAGGTTGGATGTGGGGAACAATTTCTTCCCCAAAGGGCTGTGGGGCATTGGAACAGGCTGCCCAGGGCAGTGCTGGAGTCACCATCCCTGGAGGGTTGGACAGACGGACATGAGGTTCTCAGGACATGGGGCAGTGCCAGGGGTGGGTTGTGGTTGAACTCAATGTGAACTTGGAGGTCTCTTCCAACCAAAATGATTCTAAGTTTCAGATACTTTGGTGTTTTCTGTTTCTTAATTAGCTCCTCCACAGGGATCTGCCTTCGGGCCGGGCTGGGAGCACACACCTGTGCAGAAGATCCGCGTCTCCCTTGCCGATGTTGGCTTTCCAGGCTGTGCTGACAGGGCAGGTGGGCTGGGACAAACCAACTCTCCGCAGTTACTGCGTGTTCTGATGCAGCCACTGCTGCGCTGGGGTGACAGACCGCAACGGTAATCTGCTTTGTCAGAACAAACGGTGCCGGTAGAGACCAGCCCCACCACAACGATCTTGTAGGCGGAATCCACAGTCCGCTTGCAGGCTTCCTAGACATCTGATACAACTTCAGAGAGTCCAGGCACAGCTTGTGCCAGCAGGACCTGCCCAAGCACAGCCAGCAGCTGCTCAGAGGTTGTTACAAGGGATTTCTCCCATTTCTTACCCAAGAGATGAACTGCCCTGGATCAGGGCTGTGCTGGAGAAGAGACTTTGCTGCCTCTGTGTCTCCCAGCTTGGGGTTGTTCTGGGGACTGCTGCCCTACGCAAAGGTCTAAATGTGTATTATCAAGAATGCCATTGTTATTGGTGTTGGTTTCGAGAGCGTCACCGCAGCAGACACAGGAGTCTTGGGCTGCTCGATGTCCTATCCTGTGTAGACCCTCTGGAGCTGCTCAGTCCTGTGGAGCCTCCACCCTGTGTGGTCTCTGATCGTCAAGAGAGGGTTGAAGATGCTGGAGACAGGCTGAGCTTTCCTCAGGTATTGCAGTTGTTCCGCCTGTTCGCCTAGAAGACATCTGGAATGGAACAAAGCTGCTGTCTGTGACATCCAGCCCCAAGAAAGGAGAAGGAATAAAGTGGTTTCCCCTCTCAGCCATCTGGAACAGTTCAGCTGGATGATATTCTTTACATTTTTCAGTATGCTTTGGGTAAAAGAGGGGAAAAATAAGGAAACCCCCAAAGCCCTGAGGTCGGAGCACAGGTCTTGGCTCTGTACTTTGCCGTCACGACTCTTGGAGTGGTTGGTGCCTCAGAGTCCCATCAGCGGGAATGTGGACACCTGAAACTGTGACCTGTGGCGTTACCTGGGGCTCTGCGGACGCCACGGGGCAGAAATGCCAGGTCAGCTGTGTGGGTGGCACTTCTGACCTCTGCGAATCCAGCCAAGGCGCAGAAGTCCCTGTGGGCTTTTGTGGGGATTTGCAGGATTCCCTGGCCAGGAGCGACTGGAAGCTGCTGCACCTTAGAGGAATGTTCTGGAGTGCTGCAGATCCCCTGGTGGGCAGGGGCCGGGGCAAGGATGGATTGAAAGTTTTGAAGCAGTGAAGCTGCTGCAGCTCTGAATACTGTAAGGAGTTCCCGTGACTTCTGAAGCAGGCTTAAGCAATTAGAGTCATCAGCAACCCAGTAATTAATCTCCAGCTTGCCCTGCTCTGGAGGAAGTTGGTTGCCGTTCTAACTGAATTTAGCAGCTGGAGTTTCCCAAGCGAGTTGTTCAAGGTCTTTTGAAATAAACTGTCATTGCATTTATCCGTTCACCAGGGGCTGAACTAAAGAGCAAAACCCTGAGGAGGAAAAGCAGTGGCTGTGAGGTTTTGGGGTCTGCCTGTGGCTGCGGGCCGGGTCCCTCGCTCCTGGGGCTCCCTCCGCTGAGCCGGGGACAGGAGGTGCCCGTTGTCTCCACTCCCAGCGAATCTTGCTGTGATGGACACAGACGCGTCATTCCACAGTCACGCTCGTTCAGTTGCTTCCCCAGCACCGGGCAGGCTTTACAGCAAAGTCTTCTTGAGAAAGGGTTGAGACCTTCAGGCTGTGGTAGTGAAATGCAAAAGACTACAAGAAAGAAAATAACTTGCTGATTCTTACTTATCATCTAGAAAAATGACAGGCAGATTCTAGCATAACGAAAGAAATGTAAAACTTAATGCTGTCTGTTGAAATAAAATTCAACACCTATAAAGACAGAGTTATGAACATGTAAACACAGCTTTAGTATTCAGAACTCGGGATCTAGCAGCAAAACAAACTATTTGCATATTATGTAGTGCAATGAACATTTGTTCTGGGAGACCCCCAGTCTTAAAATTACTTTGAACAGAATGGAATCCTTACAGGAAAGGTTTTAAAAGTGTCCCAGATGTCATATCCTGAATTGCTAGGTATTCATCTGCTGTAATCTAACAATTTCTCTACGCGAAACTGTAAGATGCAAACATAATTTAGATGTGGTTTGCACCCTCTGCTTTGGTGGCCGTGCTGTGTCCCAGGTGTTGATGGCACATCTGCTGTCAGGAGCTATTGCTGCATCGGCGGATCCTCATTCCCTCACTGCGAGGAGCAGCTCGGGGTCTCCTTTGCTGCAGAGGTGGTCGGTACGAGGCCGGGCTCTGGCGTCCGTGTTCAACAGGAGTGTGGCCTTTCCCACACACGGTTGTCTGGGACCAGGTTCATGGTCTCTGAGTAAAGTGAACATTCAACAGACGAAGCATCTCTCAAAACATCCCGCATTCTGAAGCAGTTTTGAGAGCAATTAAGCAAGTTCCTAATTGTGAAATGCAATTATCAGCACAGATATGCACTAACTGTCTCACTAGCCTTTGAAGAACTCCTTGTCCTTTCCCAGCGGGTGAGCTGCGTGACGCGGCAGAGAAGCCGCGCAGGTAACGGCTTCGGAAACCCCCCGGGGAGGTTGCTCGGGGTCTTGTTCGAGCGAGCGTTATGTCCCGGGATGCAGATCCCAGCCCTTTTCTGAGCCCCATCCCAACGCTGCACATCTCATGGTTGTTTCCCTTGCATCTAATGGGAATCTTTTCGGCAGCACCAGGTGCCTGTTGCTTCCCGTCCTTTCACTGTGCACTTTGGGAAAGGCTCCAGCTCTGTGTGCTCTGTGACCCTCCCATGAGACGGCTGAAGCCAACAGTGATGCTGCCGAGCCTTCTGCCCCCAGGCTGACCAAACCAAACACCCTCTGGTGTCCTGTGCTCAGTGGGGCCCTCCAGTCCCTCAAACCTGTCTTGGACAAGGGGTCTGCAAACCAGACCGTGCTCCAGGCGCAGCCTCACCTGTGACGTAGTGCAAGAGCTGTAATTGGCTTTGCAGATTCTCATTACAACATTTACATACCCATACAGTGTGTTAAGGGTACGGCTGCACCTTCAAGTAGCCGGATTTGGGGATGGGGACACCTGCAGAGTCACGGCACAACCGCTGTGGTGCCTGGAGTTCGCTAATAGACCTTGATTTAACCGACCCTGGGGGAACACCAGGCAGAGGCTTCTGTGCTTTGTGCTGTTAAACCAACCAATTTGTGCTGCACAAGGAAAAACGCAGTGGGCAGGAATTACTGGAGAGGTCTGGAGCATCTTTGTGATGAGGAGACACTGAGAGAGCTGGGGCTGTTGAGCTGGAGAAGAGAAGCTGAGAGGGATCTGATCCATGGATCAATAGCTCAGGGTGGGTGTCAGAGGATGGAGCAGACTCTGTTCATGGTGCCCAACGCCAGGGTGAGGGGCAACGGGCACAGACTGAAACACAGGAGGCTCCATGTGAACATGAGCAGAAACTTGTTTGCTGGGAGGTGCCAGAGCCTGGCCCAGGCTGCCCAGAGCGGGTGTGGAGTCTCCTTCTCTGAGACATTCCAACCGCCTGGACCCACCTGTGTGATCTGCTCTGTGACCCTGCGTGAGCAGGGCTGGGCTGGGGATCTGCAGAGCTCCTGCAGCCCAATCAGCCTGGGATGGGCAGTTAGTTGTGAGCCAAGGACAGGACTGGTGGGCAGCTCCTTTGCTTCTCTGCACGCAGCGTGCTCCAGCACATAATTTCCCAATCAGCTGGTATCTCACCTACTCTGCCTCATTCAAGGGATTGTCCACCAGCTGGATCTCACTCGGACAGGGAGAGGAGCTTTGGCCAGGGTCAGAGGTGATGCTTTGCCAGGTGAGCTCCTAGGGTGTAGTGGCAGTCTGGGCATTTTGGGCAAGACCTTCCCTGAACTGCCCTGTGCTCACAATCAGCAGGTGGAGGCTGGTGGAGCCTGTCCAGCCCATGGCCCAGCTGCCTCCTGCTGCTCCTCTCTGTGCAGACGTGTAAGGCACAAAGAACAGCATTTGGGGACCTTTCCAGACCCCAACAGGGCCATGGGGCAGGGTAGGGGCTGAGTTGGGAAGTACTGAGCAGAGCAGACACCTCTTTAAGCTGGTGCCTCTATAGGTGGATATGAAGACATCTTTTTTTCACCTTTAAGAGCAGAAAAGGATGAAGAACACCGTGGGGGAAGGAACCTTGTCCCTGTTAGACATCTCCCAAAGGTGTTCAAGGCTCTCAAACCATGACAAAGTGCTGTTTTTTTATCTCTCCCTCCAGGAAAACTGGAGGAGCTCTGCTTGAGCATCAGGCTGTGTGTGCAGGTGAGTGCAGGGGAGCCCCATGTTGGGAGGTGGGTGCTGGGTGGGAGGTGGGTGGGTGCTGGGTGGGAGGTGGGTGCTGGGCTGCCCTGGCCTCCCACACCCGTGGGGGAGTTCCCGTGGGTCAGCCCCGCCAGGCACTGGCTACAGATAACACCCCACGGCAGATAAAAGCGCGAGCACGGCGGGGCTGTGGGGAGGACGGCAGCAGATCACAGGTGAGAGCCTGGCCCAGTGCACACTTTCTTTTGCTTTGGGGAGTGCTCATGTCTGTACCGTGTGGGGGACAGGGCCGTGTTCGGAGGGTCTGGCTGGGGTCTGCGCTTCCCCCTGCTTACACAGCAGTTTCTCTGGCCCTGCTCGGGGCTCCAGCACCACACACGGCTGTAGCACAGCGAGGATGTGGCTCCACCACATTGCTGCTGTCACCAGGGGCTTCTCCCCAGGGTTTAGCTCAGCATTTTAGGCTGGACCCCGGGCTGTCTTTGCTGGCAGCTCCATGGGGGGTGCTCAGCGATGTTCACTGGGTGCAACCCCCAGCTCTGGGCTCGTTCTGATAGAGCTGGTTGCTTTGCAGCAGCCTTAGGAGGTGAGGGGGGCAGCTTTGGGCAGAACCATCCCAAATGTCTCTGTGTAGAGGATGATCCGTGCTGCCCTGCCTGACCCCGCTCCCCACAGCTGAATCACGGGCAGCAGCTCCACTAACTCCTGCACAAACTCTCCTGCACGCTCAGTGTTGCTGTCTGCAGTGGGCAGCGTGTCCTGTCCCTGCTCTGGGCTGGGTTGTCCCCATGAGTGATGTCCTCGGGACAGGAGGCATCTCCTGTTCCATGTGCCCCCGAAGGGCTCTCCAGGCAGCACAGTCACTCTTGAGGGGCATTTCATGGGGAAGGGGACACCCCGTCACACGAGCCATCAGCAGTGTGGGCACTGACCTTTGCGCCACTGGGGAGACCCACGGCTTCTTGGTTTTCTTCACTTGTTGTATTTCTTCACAGGGATGAAGGCAGAAATCTTCCCGGGGTTGCTGGTGTTCCTCAGCCTGCTCCAGGCATCTGTATCTTCCTCCTATGGTATTGGCCTTTTCCCAGGTTTTGCAGGTCAGGGGGTTTTACGTGCTGAGTGGGAAAGATCAAGTTAAGTCTAGGAGAACACGAATTATTCTTCTGTAAGCAGACAAGGTGTCAGAAGGAGCATGGTCAGTTTGTATCTACCGTGGCAGCAATCCTGGCTGTTTCACGTTTATATCAGTTAACGTCCTATCTGATTTCTTAAAATCACGTTAAAGGAGAGGTCGGTTCTCAGAACCGTCTCCTCCCGCACACGTGTGGGGCTGCGAGCGCCGCCTCTCCCGGAGCCGCGGTTCAGCCGCGGGGCTGCGGTGCCGCCAGCGGCAGCTCCTCACTGCATCCCCGCTGTTAATTCATGGGGACTGAAAAGTGAACTCTCTTCTTCTTAGGGGAGCTGGGTCCTGCTCTCGGAGGGAGAAATGAATTGTTGTCTCTTTTTGAAGTGATCTTGCTTCAGCTCCTGCAGTGTTTGGTGAATTAGGGCCACCAGGGCTGTGGAGTTTGGGGATGGAGCAGACACTCGGCTCTTTGCCAGCCCTGAATCACTGCTCCAAAACATATAGAGATGTCTTCTTGTTAATTTATGATGCAAAATCCTTATGGAAAGCACATGCCTGACTTTTATTTTGTCTTAAATTGTGGTCCAGGAAATAATTTTTCCCACCAAGATTGTCAAAGAGGTGAACTCGGGCTTGGTGAGGGAAGAAATTTTAAATAATCTGGGGAGAATTTGGAGATATTTATCCCATTTGTGCTGATTTCTGAAGCTTTCTTCTTCCCAGGGAGCTGTAGGAAAGCACTTTCGCTCAGAGGACCCCACCAGGGGTGTCCCCTCGTGTTCTGTGACCCGCAGCCACGATGGGGACACAGTTCATTTTTGGGAGCCCCCCGGGCTGGAGGGGAAGCAGTGGGCGCATAGGGGCTGCAGGTCAGACCGGGGCAGGCAGTGGGGAAATGTGAGTCCTTGTGCCCTCAGGTGTAGGGGATACATATGAGCTCAGTTGGGGGAAGGATCCAAACTCACCGTAAGGTGTATTGGCAACGTGGCTGTAACCAAGGTGGGATAAAAAACAGGGGAGTAAAGACAGTGATGGGGAAAAAAAAGCAGACAATAGCTCCTAATACTGGGCCTGTAATGCTTTCCGTGGCAGTCAGTGGTATCTTGCAGGCTCGCTGAAGGCAGCTACAGCTGGAGGCGTAGCAATATGATGAGTCACATTAACTGAGGTTGCAAAATGTCTTGAAGAAATAACAACTGCTGTCCTGTGAAACACCAGGAGGGATGATGCCTCCATCCCTCACAACACCTGTTTGAAGCCTTTACTGATGGAGTCACCATTTCCATCATTTCCATGCCCAGGAGTGATTCTTTCAGGCTCCTGTGAGGAATATATATATACACACATATATGTATACAGATATCTCTCTAGACAGCGAACAGCAGCAATCGCTTCCAGCACTGCCATGCCAATATCCCTGGGTGCTGGAGGCACGAAGAGAACGCACCGCAGCGCAGGGATGCTCCCGCGTGGGTCCAGCTCTCTCACCTTCTCTTCCCTTTCCCTTGCCGAGGTCTGCATGAGGAGCTGTGGGACACGTCCCTCCGGAGCAGCGTGGACGAGGCCAAGCGGCTGGTGGACGCAGCCTACAAGCGCACGCGGGACCGGTGAGCGCCGGGGCTGGGCTGCAGCATCGCCGGCTTTTCCTTGCGAGGGTGCGAGCTCCTCCAGAGCACGGCGGGCTGTAATCAGCATTTTACCTGCTTTCACCCTGTTTTCACACCACATCTGCAGTCTGTTGGGTCACTAAGAGCTGTAACTCTGTCCTCCTCCGTGCCTGCTGCTCCTCACAGCTCAGAATTTCCTGGCTCTGTTCCATTTCTCAGGGATTTTCCAAGGAGAACCGGAGCCAGCAAAGGCTCCTGCTGATTTCCAGTGGTTCACCACCTACGGAGGGAGCAAACCGCTGCAGGCTGCAGTGAGGACGTTTTATGGGATCTGACAGGAAAGCCCAGCTTTTACCACCGTGGTTTGGGAGCACGTGGCTTCCTACCAGCCCATATACACCCTCGTTCAGCAGCCGTCCTTGGAAACATCTCACCAGCTTGGGGCCATCTGAGAGGAGGCTCCAGCAGCATTGGGACAGGGTGACTTGGGGGTGTTTGGGACCTCTGCATGGACACTGGCACCTGCAGGTGTCCGAGAGTTGGAGAGCAGTTGGGTGAGGTTGGGTTGCCTCAAGGATATAACGATCTCACATTTCTCTTCTGGCAGGTGGATCTGGGCTATTTTAGATTCCCTCCTGCAGCTCATCTGCTCCTCTGCCCAGGGTGGCAGGAACAGCCCCGCTCCCTTCCAGCTGCAGTGCAGGGAGACAGATGATTCTGCCTGTGCTGCCAGCTCAGACCAGTAACACGCCTGGAGAGCTGGGGTGCCCGACTGTGCTGGGTCTGGCTGAGATGGGGTTAACGTTCCCCAGAGCAGCCCCACAGTGCTGAGCTGTGTGTCAGCAGCCAGGAAGGTGCTGGTAACACACACGGGCTTTGGCTGCTGCTGAGCCCCACGGCATCAGGGCTGTGTTTCCAACATCCCCAGTCACCAGTGGGCTGGGGTGGGCAGGATCTCAGGAGAGGACACAGCCAGGACAGCTGACCCAGCTGACCAAAGGGACATTCCATATCATACGGTGTATCAGGAATAGTGTGGCCAGCAGGACTAGAGAAGTGATTGTGCCGATGTAGTTGGTGCTGGTGAGGCTGCACCTTGAATACCGTGTTCAGTTTTGGGTTCCTCATCATAAGAAAGACATTGAAATACTAGAGAGAGTGCAGAGAAGGGAACGGAGCTGGTGGGGGGCTGGAGCACAAGTGTGATGGGAGCGGCTGAGGGAGCTGGGGGTTCAGCTGGAGAACAGGAGCTGAGGGGAGACCTTCTGATCTCTGAACTGCCTGAAAGGAGCTTGGAGCCAGGGGGGTCGGGCTCTGCTCCCCAGGAACAAGCGCCAGGAGCAGAGGAAACGGCCTCAAGTTGCGCCAGGGGAGGGTGAGGTTGGATGTGGGGAACAATTTCTTCCCCAAAGGGCTGTGGGGCATTGGAACAGGCTGCCCAGGGCAGTGCTGGAGTCACCATCCCTGGAGGGCTGGACAGACGGACATGAGGTTCTCAGGACATGGGGCAGTGCCAGGAGTGGGTTGTGGTTGAACTCAATGTGAACTTGGAGGTCTCTTCAAACCAAAATGATTCTAAGTTTCAGATACTTTGGTGTTTTCTGTTTCTTAATTAGCTCCTCCACAGGGATCTGCCTTCGGGCCGGGCTGGGAGCACACACCTGTGCAGAAGATCCGCGTCTCCCTTGCCGATGTTGGCTTTCCAGGCTGTGCTGACAGGGCAGGTGGGCTGGGACAAACCAACTCTCCGCAGTTACTGCGTGTTCTGATGCAGCCACTGCTGCGCTGGGGTGACAGACCGCAACGGTAATCTGCTTTGTCAGAACAAACGGTGCCGGTAGAGACCAGCCCCACCACAACGATCTTGTAGGCGGAATCCACAGTCCACTTGCAGGCTTCCTAGACATCTGATACAACTTCAGAGAGTCCAGGCACAGCTTGTGCCAGCAGGACCTGCCCAAGCACAGCCAGCAGCTGCTCAGAGGTTGTTACAAGGGATTTCTCCCGTTTCTTACCCAAGAGATGAACTTACCCAAGAGATGAGGTTCTCAGGACATGGGGCAGTGCCAGGGGTGGGTTATGGTTGGTCTCGATGATCTTGAGGGTCTCTTCCAACTTAAGCAATTTTATCATTCTATGTCTACTCAGTAATAAAAACTGAGAGAAAGGAGAAGGAGGGATGGCATTCGTTATTCTGATGTTTGTCTTCCAGAGCAACTGCTACATGTACTGAAGCCCTGCTTCTCAGACAGTGGCTGGACATTGCCAGCTGCTGGGAAGTAGAGAATAAATCTTCTGTTTTCCTTTGCTTCTTCTTGCAGCCTTTGCTGCTTCTTTGTTAAACCGCCTTTATTTTGACCCACCATTTTTTTTACCATCTCATTTCCCCCACCCCGTCCTGCCGGTGGAGCAGCTGGGTGGGCACCTGCTGTCCAGTCAAACCCCCAACACCAACACTTGGGTGCGCAGCCTGCGGGACTCTTGGCTCTGCCCCTTTACAGTCCTGCAGATTTTGTTTCATTCTCCCTTGCAGCATAAAGGAGAACCTGCAGAATGATGCCTTGACCCCAACAGAGCTGCTGGGATATTTCAAACAGCCGGTTGCAGGCACTCGAGCTGCCGTTCGAGCTGCAGATTACGTGGAAACCACCCTGACCCTGCTCAAGGAGAAGCTGCGATGGGCTGTGAGGGGGGACTTCAATGTCACAGGTAGGGATGTCACTTTGTGGGGAGGAAAGTAGAGGAGAAACCTCTGGGTCCTGGTCACTGGGGCTGTGTGGGGCTGGGAAGCGGGGAACGAAAGGGGTTGTGATGGGCCAAATCCCTCCCAGGTGACTGCAGTGAGGCAAATTTAAATTATTTTTCTCTGCTCTCTTTCCATCTTAAAAAAATATATTTGGGGGTTTATTAGTTAATGAAAGTGTGTTGTGCACTTCTCTGGTTCTTTCTGTAGTGTAGCGGTTAATGTACTAATGGGTCAAAGCTTGCAAGGCTTTTCTAGGTAATATTGAGTAGACAATGAGCAAACCCAGAGGATGTGACTCACAACAGCTCAGCCCCAAAGTAAGCAGTTTTGCTGCCAGACTTCGACTAGCAATGGTCGGAGTCACTGCAGGCTGCCCTGCATGGGGAACAGGCTGCTGTGAGAGAGGCACAAACAGAGAGCAAAAACAGAACAACGTGACGGGACAGTTCAGCTGTGTCTTGATGCATCCGTGTCCTCCTGAGGCGGCACTCCTGGCCTCCCAGCTGGACCAGTTCTCTTGAGCAGAAGGCAAATCAGGGGCAGTTAAGAGGAACAGTTCAGGGCGGCATGGGGAGGGCTCCTGCCATATAGAGATGAACTCATGGGGATGCCCAGCATTGCAACACAATGCTGACAGGCCAGGACACACCTCACTGTGTGCTGCAGCATCGCTGCAGTGAGGGGTGAGCTGGAAGAGGGAGGCAGGGCTGAGCTCCAGCCCCTCCATCCAGGAGCGATGCTCCAGGTTCAATCCAGAGATATGCCAGGTCACCCAGCGCCACCTCTCATCCGCCTGCCCAGGAGGCTGCAGTGGCTTCCACACCGTGCTGTGACCCCGACAGTTGGTGGCAGCAGTGACCAGGGAACATCCAAGGACTCAGGACGAGGTGTGCCAGCAACAATAGCCAAGAATCACAGAATCGACTGGGTTGGAAAAGCCCTCAGAGATCATCCAGTCCAACCCTTGGTCCAACTCCAGTCCATTGACTAGATCATGGCACTAAGTGCCATGTCCAATCTCAGTTGAAAAACCTCCAGGGCCGGTGAGTCCAGCACCAACCTGGGCAGCCATTCCAATGCCTGACCACTCTCTCTGCAAAGAATTGCTTTCTAATATCCAGCCTAAATTTCCCCTGGCAGAGTTGAAGCCCATGGCCCCTTGTCCTATTGCTGACTGCCTGGGAGAAGAGACCAATCCCCACCCGGCTAGAACTGCCCTTCAGGTAGCTCTAGAGAGTGCTGAGCTCAGCTCTAAGCCTCCTCTTCTCCAGACTAAACAAGCCCAGCTCCCTCAGCCTCTCCCTGTAGCTCTTGTGCTCAAGTCCCTTCCCCAGTCTTGTTGCTCTAAGAAGGCTTTGCTGGTTGAACTGGGCCACTTGTCTCCCGTGCATGGGGATGTCTGCAGGGTGGAAATGCAAAGGCAGCGTCCCCTTGTGCTGCCCAACCACCTGCTGGTGTCTTCTCCAGCCAGGTCTGCCCAGTGGTGACACGCACCGGTGGCCACTTCACAGGGGGACACCACTTGTAACACAGCACTGGGATGGCTGCAGCTGTATGCAGTTTATGGTGGAGATAAAAAGGGAGGGGAGAGGAAGGAGAAAAGCTAATGCTGGAAAAGAATTCTGCTGCTACACAGGCCTAACACGTAATTATAAATAAGATCTGACCAGAACTTTGTTAGGTTTAATTCTTTCCAAACCATAAAAAGCAATCTGCTGCTCTGAGAGAGCATCCTCAGCCCATCTGTGAGTGGGGAGACCTTAAATGACAACCCCTGTGCTTTCCAGATGATAAGGAACCATTTCAAGGGTACAAGAAGGAAAAGTTTCCCTGAGCCAGGGAGGCACCGCAAGCCCAGCAGGGCCAGTTCGTTCTGCATGTTCATTCTGTGTTGTTACCCCACAGACCTGCTCACACCAGCTCAGCTGGGGATGATTTTCAAGGCAAGCGGATGCGACCAGCAGGATAAGCACATAAATTGTGATGCTCCTAATGGCTACCGAACGATCACTGGCGAGTGCAACAACAGGTGAGGGGGCTGTGCCAGCAGGAGGATGGATGGATGGATAGATGGATGGATGGATGGATCCTCTGTCAGTAGAACAAGACTCATATCCCCAAGGATGATCCATTTAGGATGCCTTCTGTAGGGTTTTACACCCCACAGTGTTGTTTCCTAGATGTGTGAGGATTTTAATTCCAGTCTTGCTTTGAGGACTCTTGGTGTTGTACATGAGGTAGCTCTTTGGCCAAAATGCAAACGGCTCTGCGCTGGGGACTGCCCCTCCAGCCCAGGTTCTCTGTCATCAGGCTGCATCTTTCTGCTCTCTCCTGGGCTTTGTCTGGCTCTGCCCCTTTGCAGGGTCTCAAAGGGCTTCCTGACCCAAATCCATACTGGGGCATGATCTGGCCATCTCCATGCCCCACGGTGTGCCAAGGAGCAAATCGGGGCACACGGTCTGGGGGAGATCACCTTGCACATGTACCGTGGCTGGGGAGAGGGAAGGGCATGGCTGTAATGTGGGATACAAAAACTATTTCGCAGTATATGCAGAGCTTTCACAGTGAAATGAAAGAGAAGCTGTGACAAACAATGGAGTGTTTTAAAAGGGACAGCATAGGAACATTCCTCATCCCTCCCCTATTTCCAAATACCTGGTAGTCAGAGCATCTTCTGGGAGCACCTGAGGCAAAGGAGTTCGGACACGTCTGCCCAAGGGATGCTTCAGCCTTCAGGTATCTGCATAAGCAGCAGGGAGAGAGCAACCAGCCTCCTTCCATTTTAAAAAAGTGGTGGCTTCATTTGGGAGGAGAATCCGGGCTCTGGGCTAAGGATGGTCCATCACACCTGAAGCCCTGGAGAAGGTGGGCTCAGCTCTGCCCTGTGCTCTGTGTCCCTGCCTTGACTGGCCCTGGACAGTGTTACACCGCAGTGTATGACGGGCTACCAGAGAAAACATCTTATACATGCACTCCAAATTAAATATATTATTAGTCTAATTGAGGCTTGAATGGTCTAATCAAACTACAGTAACAACTTAGTCCAGTTACAGCATAGAAACGCTCACAATCCAAATCCCCATTTCTGTTAAAGGTCACTGGTAATACGATAAAATGAACAGGAGTGTCTGCCCCTTCTCTCTGATGTTCAGCTTTCCCCTTGGTTTTCCATCCATGGTCTGAGGTCGAGGGCTCTTCTTCAGGCTGGATGACACAAGGAGTCACCAGCAACCTGAGTTCTTGTCTGGGAGAAACTGAGGCTTAGTGTGCATTATAATTATTGTTGTTATTACTAAACCTGAGGCTTATTGCTATTGATAGCACTTGGCAACACCAAACCCACAGGGTCACGGGGCTGCAGCTGCTCCCTGACGGTTGTACATCGTTGTGGGATCCCATACCAAGGTTCCTGGCTCTGTCTGTATCCATGAGCTCTTCACCCTGCCAGGATCCCAATGACGCTGATGCTTTGCTGTCCTTTCATTGACTCTGACAGGAGGAACCCATCGCTGGGAGCATCCAACAGAGCCCTGGTCAGATGGCTGCCAGCAGAATACGAGGATGGCGTGTCAGTCCCGCATGGGTGGACGGAAGGAAAGCGTTTTTCTGGATTCCCCTTCCCACTGGTAATGGTTTCAGTCATCTGGAAGTGCAGTGTCAGGGCTTCGGCGTTGCCCTCTTTGGGTAGGTCATAGGCGTCAACGGGCACATCCACCAGCTGCTGATCAGGAGGAGGAATTTAAATTCAGCAGCTTCAGGTTGATCATATGAGAGTTTCCAGGGTGATCTAACAGAAATTGTTTCCAACTCCCATGCTTGCAGGAAAAGCAAAGGAAAATCAATCTGATTACTGCAGAGTGCAGGATAAAGAAATAATTACGCAATGTGTTCTTTTAAATTAAGTGAGTTTAAGCCCAAGTAATTTACTCACCTTTTTTGTTTTGGTTTGTGGGAGCTGGCTGTCACCTGAATTGCCTCCTGAAAAGCAATATGCAAGAGGATAAAACAAGTCAATCTGCAGAATAAAAAATATCCAGCTAGAACTTCTTGTGTGGGTCCGTGGGTGAGGGTTCATGTGGCTCTTGTGGAACCTGGAGGGGAGCAAGGACAATTTGATGAGGTTTCTGATCCCTTGGTCTTCGTGCAACAATGGAGCTAATGAGTAGCACTGTGAATTTCCATGTTGTGTGCTTCACACTTGTGCTTTCACTGTACTTCCTAACTCTGTTCTACAGCACAGTGTCAGGGCTTGAGCGGAGTTTTGACCAGTTTTTCTGTTGTAAAACATGGAGGAAGAACTAGTGGAGGAATTGAGATGGCTGGGGGAGGGATGAGAAGGGAAAAGGGCTTTGGGAGAATGTCCTGGTCATGCAAAAAGTGTAGCTGGCCAAGAAGCATTGGAACTGTGAAGAATTATACAAATGCTAGTAACTAGAAGGAATTTACTGAGAAAACCTTCAGAAAATCCCGAAGGCTTTTTTTCCCCATTCTTCTATTTCAAAGCAGTCTTTTAAATCTATTGCCTCTCTTTCCCAGGCTATTCAGTATGGCTTTTGCTTTGCTGCTTCCATGTGTTTATCAAGGGATTGCTCTTGGCCTGGAGGCTCAGAAACATGGCTGGAGCCAGAACTGCACAGTGCTCAGTAACACCTTCCGACACAGACAGAGATTTGGGGTTTTGCTGTGAAGTATAAGGAATTAGTGACTTATGAATTTTTGCTGATGACCCTACAAACTGATGCACCCATTTGTACAAGCCATTTCCTAACACACGTGTTCTGCCTTCACCTCCTGCAGGTGCGACAAGTGTCAAACGAGATCGTCCGCTTCCCCTCCAGGCAGCTCAGGATGGACCAGCAGAGATCCCTCATGTTCATGCAGTGGGGCCAGTTTATTGACCACGACCTGGATTTCAGTCCAGACACCCCAGCTAGAGTCACCTTCAGTGGCGGGGTGGACTGTCACACCAGCTGTGCCAAGCAGCCCCCTTGCTTTCCCATCAAGGTACAGAACAGGACAGGAGATGCTGGTGGCTCTCCCGGTCCTTGGCCATGGAGGGACATCCTCCAGAGTAGGCCAAGGGGGTCAGACTGCTCTCTGTAAGGTGGTGGTGCTGGGTCCCAGGGACTGGCCTCTGATGTCAGGGACAATCTTTCCCCCATTTTCAATCATTTACCCATCTGCCTCAAGGGAGATTCCCTCAATCCCTTCCCTCAGTGGAGGCTCCATGTGAACATGAGCAGAAACTTGTTTGCTGGGAGGTGCCAGAGCCTGGCCCAGGCTGCCCAGAGCGGGTGTGGAGTCTCCTTCTCTGAGACATTCCAACCGCCTGGACCCACCTGTGTGATCTGCTCTGTGACCCTGCGTGAGCAGGGCTGGGCTGGGCATCTACAGAGCTCCTGCAGCCCAACCAGCCTGGGGTTCTGTGGTTCTGTGATACGGCTTTTCTTTGGAGGTTTGCTACCCAGGCAACATGGTTGATACCCGAGTTATAGAAACAGGAGTTGATGGGTGTCAATACCCCAGCAAATCCATGTGTGTTTGATGTTCAAATGCTCGGCAGTGAACAGGGCAAGGAAGTGACGAACATCTGTCCATAGTACCTAAGACATGAGCCTGGCACTGACATTGCAGTCTTAGCTCCGGTAAATGCTCGATGATGTACACGTCCACCCTGCAGCTCTCCTGCCTTTGAAGCTGTGCAGCAGCTCTGGCTCTCCTATGTACCCGTGTGTCCTTGCAATGAAAACTGTGAAGGGATGGAGCATCACTGAGTATTTGCCCAACGTACATTTCAGAATGCAGACAGGGACACAAGTTCTGGATTAGAACTCCCTTTAACACAGATATGGACACTAGATTCCAACATGAGCTTCTAAGATTTAATCTGGTATGTCCAGGGGAAAAAGTTTAGGTATACATAGGACTTTATGGAAATTTAGGCATCTCCAGGTTTTCATACACATTTGGGAGTTGGACGCCTGAAATAGTACCTTTGCTGTCAATCTGACCCTTCATATCAGGGATCTATGACCGATCTCCACACTATCTAGCACAGGGACTGTCTTTAAGATGGCTCCTGCTTGGCTTTTTTTAAGGCTGTAGTATTCACAGCATGGAGTTTCTACACCCATGAACTGGTGATTAATTATTCTTTAATCTTTCTGCAGATCCCACCCAACGACCCACGGATTAAAAACACAAAAGATTGCCTGCCTTTCTTCCGCTCGGCTCCCGCCTGCACCAGCGGCAGAGCCATTCGCGATCAGATCAACGCGCTCACCTCCTTTCTGGATGGCAGTGTGGTCTACGGCAGTGAAGTGCCTTTGGCCAACAAACTGAGGGATCGGAGCAACCAGCTGGGCTTGCTGGCTGTGAACCGGAATTTCACTGACAGCGGGAGGGCATATATGCCCTTTGGCAGGATGCAGAAGGACCCGTGTCTCATAGTCAGCAAGGGAGCCAACATCCCTTGCTTTCTTGCAGGTAAGTTGGGTGCTGGCACCTCTAACCCTGAAATACAGAGCAGAAATATTCCACCAGCTTTGATTAATTTATGGAATTGCTTGGCTTTCGTATTTAAGTAGAAAATGGAGCATAACAAAACATAATTCAAAGAAAGGAACGGAGCTGGGGAAGGGCTGGAGCACAAGTGTGATGGGAGCGGCTGAGGGAGCTGGGGGTTCAGCTGGAGAACAGGAGCTGAGGGGAGACCTTCTGATCTCTGAACTGCCTGAAAGGAGCTTGGAGCCAGGGGGGTCGGGCTCTGCTCCCCAGGAACAAGCGCCAGGAGCAGAGGAAACGGCCTCAAGTTGCGCCAGGGGAGGTTGAGGTTGGATGTGGGGAACAATTTCTTCCCCAAAGGGCTGTGGGGCATTGGAACAGGCTGCCCAGGGCAGTTCTGGAGTCACCATCCCTGGAGGGTTGGACAGACGGAGATGAGGTTCTCATGGACACGGGGACAGACTTTTTAGCAGGACCTGTTGTGACAGGACAAGGAGTGATGGTTTTAAACTAAAGGAGGGAGATTCAGGATGGACATGAGGAAGGAATTGTTGCCATGAGGGTGGTGAGAGCCTGGCCCAGGTTGGCCAGAGAGGTGGTGGCTGAACCATCCCTGGAGACATCCCAGGCCAGGCTGGACGGGGCTCTGAGCAACCTGAGCTGGTGAAGATGTCCCTGCTCATGGCAGGAGGGGCACTGGGGAGCTGGGAAGGGCCCTTCAACACAAACTGTTCTGTGATTCTATTCTATGATTCCAAGGTCACAGAGGACACATGGCCAAAGGCCCAATGAGGAGCAGGACGGGCCAACGTGTCGGGTGCTTCCCAGGGTGGGCCCCCAGCCTCCAGGACCCTATAGCTCACGGACTGCCAGAGCAGTTGCTGTTCCATTTCTGGGTACATAACCATCAATGAATCTACAGTGAACAGTTCAGGCTGTCTCAGAAGCTCCTTTCAATATTCAGTGTCTTATTTGTGACTTTTCCGGTCCCTGAGAACTGGGGAAATTTGACGTGTGCAGTTGCCTGGCAGGGTTCGGTGATTTCCTGCTGGAGCTCCTTTGGAAGCCCTGGGTAGATGCCATCTGCTCGAGGAAACCTCACAGTGCTGCTTTTGTTTCCTCTTCCAAAGTCACTTACAGATGGCCTTTGACAGTAAATGAAAAGGGCTCTGTGCAAAACGCAAGAGCAAATCCCTCTATTTACTATGGGACCAGGGGACTAAATACGATATATTTACTTTTCGCTGAGTGCCTCTTTATACTCTCTTCACCTGCTTGCTCTTGGGTTTCCTGCCCTAGATGCTTGAAGAATCATTTAATATTTCATTGTGAGGCCATTTGTAATTTATTCCTTCAAGTTATGACTCATTTTCCTTTTACTTGTACTCACCAGAGAGCTTGATTGTGACTGTCAACTTGCTTTGGCCAAGGGTTCAGCTGGCTTGAAGGTTGCCGTGGGATTTACAGAGCTCCCTTGGCCATCCTCATCTGCCTCTGCCCATTTTCATTTCTCTCCTGAGCTGTGAGATGGATGTGGGAGTTGAGAGAACACCTACTTGTATTTCACTTCTTAAGTTAATGCTCCTTGCCCTTAATTGAAAAAAAGCTTCCTCCTCTCTCTGTGATGCTCAGCCCAACCATGGTGACATGTTGGCTTTTGCTACCTCAGCAGAAATTTGACTTTTCACTGCTGCTCTCCAACCCTTGAAGCCCAGACCCTGGTTTCCTTCTCCTACTGTGTTTTTCTTACCCACCTTCTTCACAATGCAGATATCTAGACATCTAAAAATTTTCCTGTGCATGTTTCCCAATGTGACATTTGCCTTCTTTCAGTGAGATGCGACCGAGCCCAGGCAGGTCGTTGGCAGTACAATTCTGCTCACTTGTGGTACTCCTAGGTGATTCTCGAGCAAACGAGATGCTGGGGCTGGCGTGCATGCACACGCTCTTCGTGCGGGAGCACAACCGCCTGGCTGGGGGGCTGAAGAGACTAAATCCCCACTGGAACGGAGAGAAGCTCTACCAGGAGGCACGGAAGATCCTGGGTGCCATGATCCAGGTACCAGCCACCATGTCGTATGTCCTGGCTCTGCTGCCTGGTCTTGCAGCCTCACAGAATTAATGTGATGGGCTTTGTTAGTGTGGGGGGGTCCAAAGGGTGCAGTATTTTGGGGTGCAAATAGCCAAATTCTTTCCACCAACCCCTTTCATCCAAAGCAAAATCACATGAAGATATCTGAAATAACAAGCACAGAGGGATCTCACTGAACCTTTGATGTCCCTCTACTACTAAATTTCTGAATTGTTTTTTTAACTGCACATTTTTGTTTGAGAAACATGGGGACAGAAAATTCAGAGTAAAAAGTTTTTCTAATCAGGGTCAGAAATGTAAAAATGGTGCTGGAGATCTTGATTAAAATTCCTCTGGGTTGTGAGTCTCCTCCAGAAACCCCATGTGCTGGTGGGTGCAACCAGCCATGACATTTCTCTGTCCTTATTGCTTTGGGAAAAATAGCGTCTCAGAACTGTGCTGCACTGCAGACTTCACCCTGAATGAGATCCTAGGGGCACAGAAATATTCCTGTGCTTGGAAGGGATCTCTCAGGGTCTCTTGTCCAGCCTCTGGTTTGGACCAGGACCAACTTCAAAGCCAGATGAGGTTTCACAGCCAGCAGAAAAGGCTGGTTCCTGTGAGAGGAGAAGACATGGGGTTTACAAAAGCAGAGCTTAGTCAAACCTAATTGGAAACTCATCTTCTGAGCTGGCTCAACAAACAAATGAAAAAAGTGCAGGAATATAAAAAACTTTAAGTTTTTAAAACCAAAAGTTTAAATATTATAGTGCTGCTGAATAAACATGTTGAGTAAACCAACGTGGAGAGACTCAATTGTACTAAAAGCATTGTCTCCATCATCACGTTTAGATCAATGGTTTAATCTTCTTGCAATTTTCTGACAATTAAGACGTTTTCACCTACTGACAAAGAACTTAATTCTTTAAGCTATATTGTGCAGCCTCCTCAAGATCTCAAAGAGACATGAGGTCAGGTTTGGAAACCTCTACCATGGGAGTACTACCAGAGCTGCCCGTAGGTGGTGATATCATCTGTGCCAACGCTGTTGACTTTGTCATCTGAAGCATGTAGGGTGAGAGGGAGGAGGAAATGCAGTTCTGCCTGGCTGATGGGAACGGCCTCTACCAGTAGGACAAGGAGGGAATATCTGGGTGTGTTTGGCAGGTTTTCAATTTGCTTTGGCCTGCTGAGCAGTTGAGGCAAGGAGGAGCATGTCTGGGGATACCTGAGTGCCAAGTCCTCAGCACCAAAGGGCAGAAGATCCTGGTGCACAAACCAAGGATCAGCGTGGGTCAGTCAGAAGCAGTGTCTGTGCATCCTGATGTTGCTGGAGCAGTTCTGGCCCCTTTTCATACTCATGCGAATTGCTGCATGGTCATGCAAAGCTTGTCACTGCTAGAAAGTGTAGATATCCCACCACACACGGCTCCAGGAGCCCAGGCAGTGGCCTACAGTGCCTGTGTCTGTACCTGGAGCTGCAGCACCTGTGGCATGGCACAGTGGTCAGGTGTGGAAAAGGCTCTGAATCAAGGCCACAGAGCTGAAGAAAGAAGAATGTCACTCAACAGTGCCATAAAAGGTCCTCACCAGACTGCCTGAGCAGCTGGGTGAAGGTCTGATGGCCCTGGACAGTCTCTCTGCTCCCCATCTATTCTAGCAAAATCTCCTACATAAATCCCACCAAAGAAGTTCGGGTAACAGCTCCTGTAGTCTGAGACACGAACAATAACTTCGCTTCAAAAGAAACTGATGGCCAAGCACTTACTGATTCACGCTTTCCTTGTTTCCTTCTAGATTATAACCTACAGGGACTACCTGCCTCTTCTGTTGGGAAGCAGTTTCCAGAGATTGATTCCTCGCTACCGAGGCTACAATGAGTCTGCGGATCCTCGAATATCCAATGTCTTCACGTTGGCTTTTCGTTTTGCTCATGCTTCAGTTCCCCCAACTGTTGACCGATTAAATGAAAATTACAAGCCCATAGGTCCCAAAATTCTACTCAGAAATGCCTTCTTTGCTGTCTGGAGAATCGTTAAAGAAGGTAAAGCCTTTCTTTCACCTCTGCAGTGCAAGTTTATTTCATTCAGCCTTTTCTTCCCTCTCTGGATGAGCTCCTGCTTCAAGCAAACTTAAAAGCAATTTGCATTAAATGTATTAAATGACCTTTACTACCAGTCAATTTTTTTCCTAACAGAGCCGTTCTCTGCAGTCAAATGTGATCCGCTTTATCATGAAGCATGCGGTCCGATTGCTTAATTACTGTAGACTTTAAGAAATTTATTGAAAGTATTTTCTTTTTAATTCTTTAAGTGCATGAAAATTGATTCTCTTGTAGCAGATGCTTATAATTAAATACAGGCTGCATTCAGCTCTGCTGAGCCTCTAACACACACATTTGCCACCTGCACTGCTCACAACTCCTTGTGTGCCCGTTGCAGGTGGTATCGACCCCTTTCTCCGGAGCCTGATGGCCAATCAGGCCAAGCTGATGACACAGCAGCAAATGGTGGTGGATGAGCTCCGGGACCGGATGTTTGAACAGGTTGAAAGGATTGGGTTTGATTTACCTGCGCTTAACATGCAACGTTGCAGAGATCATGGCCTTCCAGGTAAGTCGGCTGTGGGAGCAGCTCTTCCAAAGCAAAACAAGTGGAAATCAGACACTCTTGTGATTGAACATGGAGAAACATCTCCAGCCCATGCTTGGCTGAAATTACTCTTTCCCAAGCTGTTTCGACATTTCTGTACAACCATAGGTAAGGGGGTGGGAGGTTGAGCAATGAAGTCAGAGCTTGGGTGGAGCTGAAGGAGACACATAGCCAGAAGAACATGGGGTATTTGCACAGGTGTCAAGTGATGAGTAACTGACATGCTTGCATTGTTGTTCAAATGGCAAAATTGGGAAAATAGTTCAGCAACAAGTTTGCAGGAGTGGAATTAGGGCCAAAAGTCCGCTGTGGCTTCTCTCCAAGCATCTGTAGTTGTCCAGCCCAGCCACACGTGACTGGAACAGCAGATCGCAATATGTGAGGAAAAATCTCATCATAATTTCTTCGTAAAGACTATGTCCCAGAAAGAAAAGCATGTCAGAACTACTCTCAGGGCTCTGCGAGGTGCAAAACCAGTGTAATGGCGTTGCAAGTTGGTCTTGAGAAATAGATTGTTGATAGGACTTTACAACTGGCTCCTGGGTGTGTCATTGCCCAACAGTGTCATTAGGCTGATGTAAGTGCCTGGAGCTGCTGAGTCAGTAACGTCCCGGGAGAAGCAATAGAAGCGCCTGGAAACTGTGATGACAACTGCTGAGTTCACAGGCTTTAAGCCCTGACAGAGGCTTTGCCATACACCCAGGTGTATGGTCAGCTCACAGGTTGCTCTGCCTGTGCTGCAGCAGAACGCTGCGATTTTCCCATGCCTTACCTAGGAACACTGTTGTGCAGAACCTGACCGCAACCACAAATCCTGAATTCGTAGCTTGGACTGCTGATCTGCTGCAGTGGAACTGATGTGTATTTCTAGTGCGAATTTGTGTTTAGCTCCTTTGGGTCTCAACCTGCCCCCAAGTGCTACTGCGCTCCTTGATGTTGGACAACCTGTGGAGGTGATGATGGTGTAGCAAGATCAAAAAACCCCCCAGTCCTTTTTCTGCTAGAACAAATTATCAGTCTCCTTGAATTTTTTGATAGTGGTGTCATCCAGACACCATATCCTGTACATTTTTCTCTGAATTCTCCCCATCAATGATCTGTCTGCTCTGATATCCAACCACTTGCAGGTTATAACTCCTGGAGGCAATTCTGTGGGCTCTCACAACCTTCTGGATTGAAGGCACTTGCTGCAGTGTTGAGGAATCACAATCTGGCAAAGAAGTTCATACAGCTGTATGGGACACCAAAGAACATTGACATTTGGATTGGGGCGCTGGCAGAGCCCTTTGTGACTGGAGGCAGAGTTGGGCCGCTCATGGCTTGTCTCATTGGCACCCAGTTCAGGAACGTTCGTGATGGGGACAGGTAAGAGATGAGCTGGGTATTCAAAGCCCAAAGGACAGAGGGAGACTGCAGTTTCTGCAGATTTCTCTATGCAGATTTGGAAACTGTTCCAGCTGTTTGTTGCTTTTTTTTTTTCATTACTCCTCCAAATGTTCTTATTGCCTGGCTGGATGATGGTTGAAATCCTAGGCTAAGATCCCTTCCCAGCCAAGTGTTTTTACCCTCAGCCCATTCACTGCCAATCACTACTTGTGCAAATTGGATTGTCCCCCTCCACGTTGATGGTTCACACTCAGTGTGAATGTTTGAGTTCTTTTCCTCCTTCAGATAGGTGGTTTCAAGGAGACCCATGGTATTGTGTGTTCAAACATCAGCTCACTCCAGCAAAAGGAAACATATAAATACCTTAACAAGAAAAACAGGTACAGCTCTAAAGGTGGAAAATACCAGGATCTAGATGGATTGACTTCACCAATTAGGAAAAAAACTGTTAGGTTTAGTCAGCCTAAAGGGATCACACTGATGGTAGATGCTTAACATCTGTTGATGTGGTGGTTTGTGCTTTGGGGAGTTTTAAAAGTTTGCCTGCAGACTGGACTGCTGAAGGACTAACACACTTCCAGCCTTTGCAGGGAGTAAAATAAATTAATTGTTCTCTCTTGGCTAAGTCCCAGCTCAGCCCAAGCTGCTTCCCTGGCACTGGGAGCATCCCTGTCCCCTGCATGGGACCGCTCCTTCTGGGCTGCTGTGCCCGGCAAGAGCCAAACATCTTCTGACCTTTGCATCTCCTGAGTTTGCAGTACACAGCTTTGCACCATCACAGAGTCTTATGCACTTCTCAGGGGTCTTAGAGATGATTTTTCACTATTTCCCCATTTCACCCCAGTTCTGAGCTGGAACCCCGTGGTGTGACATGTAGCAGTGTTTGTGCTTTCCAGCCAAATTCGCAAAGTCATTTGAGCAGTGTTGTGCTTTCAACATACCTGAAGGCCTCTTCCTCCTCGAAGCTGCTCAGAAGCATCAGGTGCAGAAATGAGTTATGTGTCCCATTTCAAGCTGCATTTCTGAATCAAAGTCCCTGTACTTGCTAGCAAAATTGGCTGGAAATGGGATCACGACCAGTGTTTCTGAGGAAGTTTTCTGCGCAGAAGAAATGCATTCTCAAACCCCAGTATCAGGAACTTAAAGGCAAACAGTCTACTGCACATCTAGAAATCCTGTTCTTATGGCAGGATGCAAGAACTCTTTTTTTTTTAAAGACAATAATTATAGGGCTGGTTCCAGCACGGCAATCATGTGGATGTAACCACAGTCTGCGTTCAGTATGTGCGGACTTTTCTGTTTGAGAGTGCCTGTGCCTCATTTGAGGAAACACCAGGCAAAACTTTAATTCAATTGCATCTTTATTATATGTCCATGGCAGAAAAGCAAGTTAAATTATCCAGCCGATGAGTCAGGGCTCTTGATTTAAATAACAGAAATTTAAATTTGCTCTTGGCAAAAGAAATGTGTTGTTGGGAAATAATGTTGCGGGAGTCTTGAACATGAAGAAACCAGAAGGCAAAAATCTGTTGTGTTTTCTCCTTTCTCCTGCAGGTTTTGGTGGGAGAACAAAGGGGTTTTCACTCCTCAGCAGCGCTCTGCGCTGGCCAAAATCTCCTTGTCACGAATAATATGTGATAACACCAAGATCTCTAAAGTACCAAGACATATCTTCCAGGCTAACAGATACCCCTGTGGCTTCGTGAGCTGCAGCCAGATCCCAAAGCTGGACCTGAGAGCCTGGAAGTCAAAGATGACTGAGGATGTTACAGAGCAAGGTATGAGCTTCAAATAGCAGAGGAGTTTTGCCTGCAAATATAACATGTGAGATAAGCAGACCCTGAGACTCTAAAACAGAGCTGCCTGGTCTGAACATCATGCCAGGTACCCATCTAGCACGTTACTAATTTTTCATCTGGTCCACTGTGAGGAGCTCCTGCAAAACGTGGAGTTTCTGACATGGACCCAGCGCAGCGCACTGCTATGGGAGTTTTCTCATTAACAGACTTTTCAGTTTAGCTCTTCACTGTTGATGCTCGTTCTTTTGTGCATGGGAAGGGATGCCCGGATCGGGAGGCTGGTCTTTCTGTCGAGGTGGTTGGTTTGTCTTTTGCACAGCTCTGAGCAGGCTGTCAGCACATCCCGGTCAGGCCAAAGGCAGCTCTGGGCTTGAATAGACATTCCCACTTCATGGAAAGAACTGTGGTGTTTGATTTCTGCTAGGAAAGTTTTTGCCTCTATTTAAAGTATTTCTCTCAGCTGCCTTCAGGATTTTTGAAACTCTTGGGGTTTACAGCTTTTCTTCATAGAATCCCAGAATGTCAGGGGTTGAAGGGACCTGGAAAGCTCATCCAGTGCAATCCCCCATGGAGCAGGAACACCCAGATGAGGTTACACAGGAAGGTGTCCAGGCGGGTTGGAATGTCTGCACAGAAGGAGACTCCACAACCCCCCTGGGCAGCCTGGGCCAGGCTCTGCCACCCTCACCGGGAACAAGTTTCTTCTCATATTTAAGTGGAACCTCCTGTGTTCCAGTTTGCACCCATTGCCCCTTGTCCTGTCACTGGTTGTCACCGAAGATGTAGGAAAGAGTGACTCTCCCTGGGAAACGTTGACTGATCAGTGCCTTAGGGCCATGCCTTTTCCTAACAAAACACCATCTTTCCCTTGCTCTGGCAGTCAGGCCCTGCCATGCTCTCATGGTGATATCCAGGCTGTGAGAAGGAGCAAATGTGTGCAGCTAGCAGCAATCATTAATTAAGAGTTCAGACGACTCCATCTGCAGCCAGCTCCCAGTTTCCATGAGGATGATTCCTTACATTCTCCACAGGGCTACGGGATTATCAGCTTGAAAGTGTGGCAGGGCACGGTTGTGCTAATGCCATCTTCATGGTGCCAGAAGAAGTGAGACCTGTAGGATCTTGTAGTCAAGGGGGGATCCCCCAAGGTCTTTAGAGCAGTCAGGACTAATACCAGAGTTATCAGTCCCTCCTTCCCAGCCTAACCTGCGGAAGTAAATCACACGAGATAACAGGGAGCTATAGCATGTCCTTTTCTCTTTTGTTAACAAATTGTTTTTGTGTCCTGTAGAAGAAGCATCTGGTGACTTTTAATGCTGAACATTGAGGATTCCCCCGAAGTCTGGAAGTTCGGACTTGAGAAGCTGCTGAGATTATTTTTGGGAGTTTTTTTACTGTGTGTATGCTTTTACTGCCTGAAATATTTGGGCACGGTTGCCGTCATTTGTTCAATTCAGTTTGCATGAAGCCTTTTCAGTGAGATGGAATCCAGCGATAAAAGAACTTCATTAAAAGATGTCTCAGATCTGTGAAAATTATCCAATACTGTGAAGCAAAGCAAAATCATTTATCCAGAGTATAACTCCTAATCAAACCAACTGCTAGCTTAGGCAATTTCATATACACTGTGTTTCAGTAAGCTTTACTGTCAAAACCCTCCATTAAAAGTTTCTAACCTACACAGAAAGAGCACAGGAATGGAATTGGAATGAGTGCTTATTCTTGCTCTCCTTTTTTTGTTTTGTTTTTTTTTTTTTTTTTTAAAAATGTACATTGTTTTCTAGAGAAAATCTACTAATTTCATGGTGCCTTTGAGTGAAGCAGCAATAGCTGTCATGCACCCCAAGTAGGCTTGTTTAAATGCCCTGATTCAGGTTTTGCTTGAATACGGAACGAAGAAAGTGTCCACATCAAATAAAGCTGTTTTCTCATCATTTTTTGCCCTTAGTCCAGAATGTCCGAGGCACCGTTGGGTGTGACAGAAATCTGTGACAAATTCTTCCTGCAGCCTGGCATGAGCCAGAGTGACCGACCCTGGGCTGTGGAGCTGCTGGGGTCTGTCCTGGCAAAGAACAGTCTTAACGTACAAGAAAGTAAAAGCTAATCTAGTCTTACTCCAACTACGTCCCCTCAACGTCTTTTCTTGAAAGGGATCAAACCCCCTTTCTCCTTCCTCTGTAGTTTGCTGTGTTACTATTATCGGTCAATAAATTGCAATTCTGAGCTGTGGTAAGAACGTTCCTTGCACTTTGAAAAAGGTGCAATAACAACGTGAGCCGAGGATGGTGGTAGGTTTTGTATGAGGATATTGGATAAAGCAGATTCAAGAACCTGTGTATTTTTAATGAAATAAGGTATTTCTTGCTGAAGTCTCTGACCTGCACTCCTGTGTTATTTGGCACCATGAAATATTCCTCAGAGAAAGGGACCGGCACAGGATTTAGTTCCAACAAACACGCAACAATAATCTCCTCCTTATCACCCCCAAAATGGGAAGAGTGCCCATGAGATCCTCAGAGAAAAAAGAAGAGGCACAGACACCAACTTCTGCCAGCACCTGGCCAGGGTTGGGGGGGCGATGCTGGGGCTGTGTAGGCTGAGAAACATAATCCTGGACATGTTTTGAAGGCAGAAAGCATGCAAGCTTGCCCTAGGAGTGGGTTGGCCTGTGATTAACCAGTTGCCCAAGAAGACTCCAAGGTTCTTCTCCACAATGCTGCTTTCCAGGAGGTCCACCCGAACCTGTACTGGTGCCAGGGGTTGTTCCTCCCCAGGGGCACGACCCTGCTCCTTCCCTTGTTGAATTTCATGAAGTTCTTCTCTGCCCAGTCCAGCCTGCCCAGGTCTCTGGATGGCAGCTCAGCCTCTGCTGTGTCGGCCCTTCCTCCCAGTTTGGTATCAGCAAACTTGCTGGGGGTGCACTCAGTCTCTTCATCCAGGTCATTGATGAACAGGTTGAACAGGACTGGACCCAGTGCTGACCCCTGGGGAACCCGCTGACTACAGGCCTGAATCAGACCCTGCACCGTTGATCACAACCCTCCGGGCTCTGCCATCCAGCCAGTTCTTGATCCATCTCACTGTGCATTCATCCAGCCCGCACTTCCTGAGCTTGTCTGTGAGGAGATTGTGAGGGACGGTGTCAAAAGCCTTGCTGAAGCCAAGGCAGACAACGTCCACTGCTCTCCCCTCGTCTATCCAGCCAGTCATACCATCATAGAAGGCTATCAGGTTGTTCAAACATGATTTCCCCTTGGTGAACCCATGTTCCTGATAACCTTCTTTTCTTCCACATGCTTGGAGATGACGTTCAGAACGAGCTGTTCCATCACCTTTCCAGGGATGGAGCTGAGGCTGACTGGCCTGTAGTTTCCTGTCTCCTTGTTGCCCTTTTTGACATCTGGAGTGACTCTGTCTTTCCTCCAGTCCTCAGACACCTCTTCTGTTCCCCATGAGCTTTCAAAGATGATGGAGCTTTCAGTCCTGGCTAGATTTCAACATTGTTACTCCTCTTAAGTGATAGCTGCTTGAGCAAGGCCTGTTGTCCATATAATTAAATATGAAGCTTTTCTTTTCCAGCCTAGTCATTGTACTTTTTGTAAAGATCCATTTCTTGCAGTGTTTCTAGGAGGTAAAATGAAACTGGAGCATTCCCAGGTTACACTTGTGTTTTCCTGATTTCTTGTTAGGCATCCAGATGCTGTCTAAACGTGTGTTTGCCTCTGACCATGAAAACATCAGGAATAGCTGCTCTTGCTTTGCTTATCTTTTTGTGTAGACACATGGCAGTTTTGCCACTTTTCCCACTCTATTTAAGGAATGTCTCCTTGCCCAGCTTGGTCCCTCTGGTGCCTAAATGTGTGAGCAGGATCTGGCTGAAAGGATCACTGTTTTTCTCTTTCCCCCATAACACTAATTTCTGATTTCCTGGGCATCTTGCAGTCAGCTCACTTCTCGGTGAAGCTCAGTGTTTGCACAGAGAGTGGGACGGCCAAGGTGTCTGTGCCGTCCAACCCATCCCGCTCCCTCCCATCAAAGATTTTCTTGGAGGTTCTCAGGGTTCCTGTGCTCAGGGTCCCTGAATCAGGGCTGTGTCTCCAAGCAGCCATTTCTCCACCAGCCCAGAGCCACACACCCCTGCACACGGGCAGCCTTGCTATTGCATATTTGCCAGCCAGCTCCTATACACAGAGCAGCCGGGGTGGCCCTGCTAAACCGGCTTTACACGGTTAGTTTGGCTCCAAATGGTGAACACAGCCTTTCTGAAGCATCATTGCTCCTTAATCTCATTCCAGCTTCATGCCACCCACGTGTGGCTGATCAAGGGAATCTAAGCTCTGCTCCACAACATCGGGTGCTCGTGACCCATTTGCTGCTCTGTGCAACACTCTGCTGGTTGACTCTGGGCTGGAAGGATGGAGCTGTTGCTCCTTCACTACCCATTTACCTGTCTGTTCATCATGTTTCTAGTCCTTTACCAGGTGAATCCTGCATTCAGATACTTCTGCAAGATGAACTTCTATAAGTTGTGTCTCTTTGCCCTCAGCACTCTGGTTATTATGATGAGTATTCCTCGCGGACGTAATGTGGAAAACGTCAAGTAAGTTGTCTATGGCTTCTTTCTACCCTGGGCATAGATAGGGTCAAGTTGTGCTCTGTTTTGGAGGGTCCTGTGAGCTGTGCTGCAGTGGGGAGGAAGGAGTTGTGTATTGATATGGAGAGTGGACAGGCTCTGTACTTCAGAGAAGGGGCGTGGGTTCCAGGATTGTATTTGAGTTGATAGAAAGAATGGTGGAAGGAAAGGATGTAAAACGTGCACAGGTAAAGTGACTTGCTGTTTTTAGTAAACCTCTCCTGTCTGGTCTTCAGAGCTGCATTTCCCTCCTCCATGTGGCTGCTGGTGCCCCTGCTGAGTTGTGCTGAGAAAGCTTCTGCGGATGTTTTTTTTAACTTTATCCTGAGCCTATGCTCACCTGGATGGGCATGAGCAGACACCACCAGGGTGCAGTGCTGATGCATTGTCACTGGTGTCCCCATTGCTGCAGTTACAGCCCAGTGCCCCAGATCTGGCAGTCTCTGAGCCCGTCCCCTTGCTGCACGTCTCTTGTCTCTGTCTGTTCCTGCCTCTGCAACAAGCTGCCAGACTTATGCAGAGGTTGCACAGCTGGTTGTGCACGTGTGATTAGCAACCGTGGGAATTAGTAACTTGGGATGTGGTTGAGTGGGGCATAGAAACCAACTCTGCTATGTGACAACGTTGTGCTTGTGGCCTCCTGAGGTGCTGCAGAGGCAGGGTTTGCTGCTTCACTGTCATATGCTGCAGTGGGAGTTCGTGTCTCTTAACTGAGCATCAGCCTTTCACTTTAAGAAGTTTTCTTCTTAATTTTTGTGCCTGACTTTTATTCTTTATTTTTCCAGTATCTGTTCAAGCATGGCTACCAGAATTGCACTCTAATGTCACCCAGAGACAAAATCATCTTTCCGCAGTGCAGGCAATAGTGGAGTTGGGTGCGTGGCATGTTTATGGCAGCCTGTATTCATGATTCAGTGAGGTGGGCAGGGAATTAGATCACAAACAGATGCACTATGAATATGGGCATTATCTATTATCTTGCCAATCCACAGAACTGCTGCAGCTGAAGCTGCTTGGCCATTGGTCCAGCCTGGCTTGAAGAAAACCTGCTAGGTGTATTTGTCTTCGCTAATGAAGTGAAGAGCTGAAGAGATGTACTAGTTGCTCTTCTCCAAGTCATGAGTCTAACCTAGGAGTGCAGAGAAAGAGGCTACTCTGCAGGAGCAGTCTGTGGGATGGCCTGGTTTAGAAGAATGGCGTTTGGGTCCTTTACTCAATTTCAGCATCTCTTTGAGTTACATCTGCTCCCCTTTTCCAGGTTTTTTCGCATGACAATCTTGCCACTCAAATACATCTTTGGCCTCAAGATAGTGGTGAAGGGCAAGGAGAACCTCAGGACTAAGGAGCCTTTTGTCCTCGTGTTGAACCACCAGACTTCTCTTGACATTATGAGTACGTGGTGACCCTGTCTCCCGCTCCAAGACCCAGTTGTCTGTAGGGGAGGGTAGTGCAAAATCCCAAATAGCACAGACAGAGGGGCAGGATTGGCTGCTACACAGTCCATTACCAGCTACCCCCAAGCCAGGGTTGTTCTCCATGGTGTTAGAGCCCAATAAAGTATTTTCAAGCTAAATCAGCTTCATCCTTCCCAAGAGAATGGGGATGAATGTGTCACTCACCACAGCTGTGTCATAGTTGCTCTCATTCAGTGTCAGCAATAGTTCTCCTCTAAGTGGGTGGCTGGTCTCAAGACCCCCAGAATCCCTTTCCAACATGTTTCCGATCCTACGAAGCTGGATAAGCACTGCAGACATCTTGCAGAGCAGGGGGCTGTAGGCCAGAACCTGAAGTACAAATGACAACTTGTTCTGTCTTTTTTGTCCTCTTCCAGTGGTGGCGGAGATATTACCACATCGCTGTGTGCCTGTTGCAAAGAAGGAAGTCTTGTACATGGGCACTTTTGGCTTAGGATGCTGGCTTGCAGGGTTCATTTTCATTGACCGCAAGAAAAGGGAAGAGTCTATTGCTACCTTGACAGAGGTGGCACACTCCCTGCACAAAGAAAACGTGAGTGTGGAGGATTCTTTGGTGAGGAGCCACTGGAAAACATGAACCTTGATGTGACTGGAAAGGGATCTTTGTCTCTCAGCTGGGTACTGGGCAGAACAGGGTAGGAGCATCTCTGGTGGGTTCGGTGTATTTTCTATCTGTAAAGTGCTTTGAGTGGAGGAAGTTGATGTCTCAGCGTGGTCGGGAGCAGACACATTAGTCCCAGGGGATTACACCCTCAAAGTGGTTTAGAATAACTGGACGTCCCTCTATCTCAATGTCTTCTCTCTCTTGCAGTTCAGTGTCTTGATCTTCCCTGAAGGAACTCGCAATCGTGGTGGCTCCATGTTGCCCTTCAAACGTGGGGCCTTCCATCTGGCCGTGAAAGCCCAGGTGAGAGCCACCTTCCCTCTTCCCCTTGGGGTACAGCTTGCCTACCATGGTCCACCAGCAAACAGGGCTCTGTGGCTTCTGGTCCCTGGCTTCCCCTTGGATCAAACACGCAGCTGAGAGCCCAGCAGGAGCTCGCAGATGACACAGGAAGGTTCTGTTTCTGGGACAGATGAAAAAACCTTCATGACTCAGCTTGGGAAAAAAGCAGGGAGACCTTGACAAGAGCCCTGGACATGCCTGTTGGGGAGGAGTTTCTGCTGAACAGGACTCTGTATGTACTAATTTGGCAATCCATGCATTGTTGGCCTAAATACAGAGATGAAAGTGTAAAAAGGAACAGCGAGGACATTGGGTGATACAGTTAAATGATGTAAATATCCCTCTGAGTACCTACTATCAAGCTGACTGGGATAATTACCAGCAAAGTGCAGGACTGACTTAAGAACACCAGTTATGTTTTGGGGGAGGAATGGGGAAATTTGGAGATTCACGGTAGACTGCCTCCCCTCCAGGTCCCCATTATTCCTGCAGTGATCTCTTCCTACCACGATTTCTACAACCAGAAGGAGAAGAGATTTACACCAGGTGAGGATGGCTGGGTGCTGGTGTGAGATCGGGCCTTGGAGGGAGCCAGGAGGTGGGTGGGCAGGGGACCCCGCGTGATGTGGAGACAGCAGCTGAACAACGGCAGTTTTTGTCTTCTTGGGAGGGGAGTGAAAGAAGGGATTTCAGGTATCACTTTTGCCTCTCCCGTTAGATTTCAGTCATAGAATACCAGGTTGGAAGGGACCTCAAGGATAATCTGGTCCAGTCTTTCTTGGCAAAAGCACAGTCTCACAGCTTGTCCGATACCCGCATGAGGGAACCTGGATAAGCAGCAGAGTGCTGCTGTACGTCTTGCCCCTGGCCCCACCACGCCTGTCATTGGATCTGCAGGTGCATGGACAGTTGGGGACCAAAACCAAACACAGATATTTAAAAAAAAGTCACGCTGAAATTGTGTCTCCTCCCAGTTACCCTGTTCTTTCCATGTTTTACCCATTTTTGGTGACAAGAATTTCTGAAGGTCACTGATAAAATGTTATGGGGGGAAAAAAATGTAAGTCGTTAGCTTCAGAAGAAAAATGCAGAAAAAATCTTTTAAATTCCAGCAGAGAAAAGTAACCCACCCTGTTCCTGCATCCTGACACCCACCCCAGAATGGCTTTCTGCCACGTCCCGCCTCCCCAGGCTAGCCCTGCATCTGAAACTCTCATTCCTCCCTCTCTTTGTACCTGGGTATAATCAATCCTTGCTGGCAGACACCTGGAAGAGAGAGTTGGTACAAATGTTAAACACTAAATTTTCTCTTTCTACCCATCTTTCATCTGCTGGGTCTATCCTGTCTCTGGTGGCGACACACCAAAGCCTTTTGGTCCTGGAAGCATTCCCCCATGTGGGGATCATGAGAGCATGAGCAGGGATGCCAGCCCCGTCCTACTAACACGCTCCTTCCCCATTACGTCCCTGCTCAGTTGGGCAACCAAGACAGAGAACTCCTCTGGGAAACCACAGAACAATACAGTGGGGAGGTATCTCTGGAGCAACTGAACCTTTTGCTTTAGGCAAGACCAACTCCAAAGATAGATTAGTTTATTCTGTGCCTTGTCCAGCCACATCTGGAGTAACTCCATGGAAGGAGATTCCACAACCTCCCTGAGCTTTTCAGGAAAGGCTGTTTGCAGTTGCATGTTAACTCACCTTTATTAATAACCTCACCGTGGGAGTTTGTGGTCAGCCAACCTCTCAGCTCTTTCCCAGATTCCTGTTGAACAGGTGTGACCTTCACTGATGGAGAAAAAAAAACTCAGTTCGCTTTTCCTGTACCTCCTCACTTTGCCCACCTGTAAGTTTTCCCAGGGCTGATTCTGAAGATGTGCTACACGTGGCCAAGAGTTCTGCATGTTGAACACACTGATCCTCAGGTCAGAACAGCTCGCCATGTCCACAGTGGCCCTGGGAGTGCTCATGAGCTCCTGGAAAGCACAGTTCCATGTCCAGTGTGTGCACACTGTCGTGCATGCAGGAAGTCTGGTGCTTGCTGGAAGTCTTTTGTACCCCAACAGACCAACCTTTTCAGCACAGCCTTGCCATCGCTCAGCTGGTTCTGTTGGACCAAGTGAAGCATGGTAGACTCTTGAGATCCCAGGCCTAGCATTGGATGCACAATGTGCAGGCAGGGAGCATGTTCTCTTCTTTTGTGGACCTCTTCTCCACGCTTCAGTTTTGCCTCCCTGGCTCTGCTAGCAACACTTCTGGATCTCATTTCCCAGCACACATATAAAGGCATGCAAAAAGTTTAAAAATAACCCAGACACTCCACAGATCCTCAGCTGGGTGTCTGTGCAGGCAGTGTCGTGTCTCTGCTGGCCAGAAAAAGGGCCTCTGTGTGCAAGAGCAGAAGAGCTCCCCAGTGTGTTCTTCCGTTTACACCAGGCCATTGCTCAGGTGGTTTCCAACAGGAGTATGACATACCTTGGCCAAACACGGAGTATTGGGTACATCCCAAAACATGTTTCTGGAAAGAAGGATTCTGCTGAATTTGGTGTGTGTAGATCAGGACACAGCCAGTTTGGATGCTTGTACATCTCATTCTCTCTGCTGTGATCCAGACAGACCCTGATGTTTTTCCACTGTGAAAACTTATTCGATATGAATCATTGTATTGGATGTATTTGGGGAGAGAATCACCTGTTTCCGTGTTTATTTTTTTGTGGTCTCTGGGGATGGTAAAAGTCTGGTTTGGGTTTTGGTGTGTGCATTTGGGACACGGCTGTGTTGCTGCACAGCTGTTGGTGTGAATTAGGGCATTTCCCTTCATTTCTGTCTCGTTCTTTTGTTTGTACTGATCCCTCTGGTCTGTCTTCTCTTGCTCTTCTACACCTCTCTCATATTTCCTTCCCTCACCTCTGACCCTCCTCTCTAACTCTTCCAGGGAAAAGCATCATCCAGATCCTGCCAAAAGTGGAGACCCTTGGCCTGGGCCCAGACGATGTTCCCAAGCTCACCGAGCAGGTCCGTGACTCCATGCTCACCACCTATCAGGAGATATCAGGAATGACGAACAAGGCTTCCCATTAGTGATCCCGTCTTCCAGCTCCAGCTGGGGGGGAGGCCATGGCAACAACGGGGAGGTATGGAAGCAGTGACAACCATAGATTATCATAGAATTATAAATGTCCTGAGTTGGAAGGGACCCACAAGGATTGAGTCCAGCTCCTGTCCCTGCACAGGACACCCCACAGGTCACCCCGTGTGTCTGAGGACGTTGTCCAGTCTCTTCTTGAACACTGTCAGGTTGGGGCCGTGACACCTCCCTGGGGAGCCTGTTCAGTGTCCAGCACCTCTGGGTGAAGAACCTTTTCCTCATGTCCAACTGACCCTCCCTGGCACATCTTCTGCCGTTCCCTGGGCTCTGTCACTGGTGGCCACATTGCAAACTTGTCATGCCAGAGACAGGGAAAACATCCACAGAGGAAGAAAACTTCATAAGTGGAGGTGTTGAAATTGTTGCCATGTTCCTTGCAGAGAACTACGCCACTTACATGGACAGACATGTGGTGGGTAGCTGGACATTTCTTTGTAATCTTAACCCTGAGAACTTGTCTCCAGTTGGACCCTAGGCAAAACCAGACCCTCCTGCGAGCATCTTAATTTTTCCTATTCCAAAACAACAAGGTGGAGGTATTCCTCCCCTCTCAGCTGTGCCAAGGAGAGATGGAAACTTAATGTGACTTATACATTTTTGTTTTTTATTTACTTAATACGAATTTGGGAGCAACCATCCCAGCCAAATGATTAATTTTTAGCCCTAATGCTTGTGTTTTACATACCAGCCAGTCTATGGCTTTTTTATGCTGATATGTTTAGCTATGAATGATAGCCAAATAATGTTTTGGACAGATATTTGACATACCAGAATTGATGCCAAATGCAGATGAGTGCATACAATGTATTTTATTAATGCCCAGCAGACCAAACACGTGTGCATTATAGGATTTAAAGAAAAGATGTCTCTAGGCTTCAAGGTGCAGCTGTCATTCTCTAGTGTCTTCAAAGACTGAAAAACTCAACGCTAAATAGAGACATCCCATACAGTTTGTGCACTTGTGCAAAACAAGAAGGAGATAAAGTTTTGATAAAAAGTACACAAACTTGCTAATTTCTGAGCAAGTACAAAGGGTAAGAAATTTGATTTCGAAATGTAAGCACCTCAGCTTCCAGATTTGACACCACTTTGAGGACTGGAAGTTAAAAAATTCTCTTGATTTTGCCTTTAGAGAGTCAGAAAGCATCCAGCACCTAACCAGGTCTTGCAAACCTCTGAATGTGACAATAAAACATCATCAACAAAGAGTTACATTAATGGAAACTTTTACAAATTAACGACATAAAAATCACAGTACAGCAAATAAAACAATAGACGGAGTCTTGAGCTCCTCTCTGTAAATCACACGCCGAGGTTCAGTCAGCTGAGCATGATGCGGTTTCCCAGAGCAGCTCAGTGCCACCCTGAGGAGTTTCCAACGCTGGTCTGATGGGCAGGATTGGAAACTGTCAATGAAGCAGAAAAAGCCACTGAGAGGCAGCAAGTTTTTCCTGGGCACAATATTTCTCCCCACATTTTTATTCAGCTTCGTAGTTTACAATAGTCACTGGTTAATGGGTAACTGAGTACCAGGTCATCCCTGTATCCTTGTACCTCTGAGACACTGTGGTGCTTTCAGTCTTGCACCTCCAGTGACCTAACATCAGACAGCCCTTCGGATGAGTGCTTTGTGGGCAATTTCTTGGCACTTGAAAAGGTTACACTTTTAGCAGTTGCTTTTTGACACCCTGGGATGTCACTGTCTCTGGGCTTTGCAAACACAGTTCGGCTTCCTCTCAGACTGGTGATAAAAGAGCCACAGGAAGCAACTCAGCAAATTTTAATGACTGTAAGAATAAGTTAATAAAAGAAATCAGGAAGCCTCTATTGCTTAGGGAGAAAGCAAGCATCAGGTGGACTCTGTTCCTAAAGAATGGGGTGAAATCACCGTAATTTAGCCTTTGTATCAAGTGTAAGTATATTTCTTAAACCACAGTTAATCGAACTCAAATCCAGTACAGGAACTGCCTGAAGATGCTTTGTGGTCTGTATGTTACAGAAGGACAGAGTGGGTGATTCACAAGTATTACAATCATCTATAAATGGGTTGCCAGAAGGAAAAATTCAATCCAGCCCATATTTCTCAGGACATACCTGTCTTCTCTCTACATTATTGACAACTGGGAGAGCCCATGCCAAAAATATATCAGTAGAAGGACACAAATAGTTCCTCATGTCATATATGACACCGTTTTACTGTCTTTCAGGATGTGGCACATCGTAATTGCTGACTACGCCTATTAAACTGCTGATGTGTCAGGGTACACAGTCTCAGAACTCCAGATATACCATAAAATGCTTCAAAGCTCTAGGGAAGGCAAGGGGAGAGCAGAGGCTTGGACCTTCAAAGTAAGAATTTGGAGCAAGTTGGCTAATTCCGATTGTTTTCTTCATGTACACTCTTCCTGTGAAGGAACACTCCAGTTGTCCTGGGACAAGGTGCTTAGAGAAGGACATGTTCACAAGGACAAGAACAGAATGGATTTTCAGGGATTTCCTGTCTAGTTGAGGAGGAAGCCACAGGCTACTAAGGAATGATGAAGGTGATGGATTGCAAGGAGACGAGGCCAACAGTGTGTCTGCCTCCAGTGGTGTCTGAGTGGGGCTGGGTGGATGGTCAAGGTCTTTTTGAGGGCAGAGTCACTGTGACGACCTTAATTCTTTTATTTCTTTAGGTGCACAAAAGTCTGACCTTGTAGGAGATCTATTATTTTTGTCAGACCACAGACAACAATGTACCTTTTGTGCTGCTCTCAGTCTCGTCTTTCCAGGGTGAAAGGTTGAGGGCTTCAATCTCCCGGCAGTCAACGAAGTCCTCAGGGTAACTGTTGACCTTGAACACATTTCTGGGTATCTTTTTGATGTGGGTATTGTCACAAACCACCCTCGACAGTGAGATTTTTCTCAGTGCACGCAGCTGCCGTGGAGTGAAAACTCCTGGGTTTTCCCACCAGAACCTGTAAAGACATTTTCAGAAGCTTATAGTCTTATAGTCTACTCGAAGGTGTGTCATGCTGGTTACTTGCCTAGATGGGAATCTGGCCAACGTAAGTCTCTGCTCAGAGTCGCCTTGATTCCTCAGGTAGCAGGAACACCTCTTTGGAAAGAGGTTTCTCCAGGTGTGGCCAGGTCTGGATGCTGTGACTCATGTGCAGAGATCCTGCCTCTTCCATGCAGCATCGCCAGGCTGCGGGAGGCAGTGACTGATCCTCCCCTTCTTCACCCTGAGAGCAAACGTCACCTCAGGCAGCGACTACTCCAGATAACCCATGGCCTGGAGCTGGTGAACCCCTACCGTATGGGTCTGTTGGAATGAGCTGAAAAAAAGAGCCCTTTGATAACTGGGGCTTGAATCAAGGTGTGAGCCTTGCTGGGAGCATTCACTGTCATGTTGGAGATGGGCTGGATTAGTGTGCCACATGAAACGTCAGCATATTTTTCCTTAATAAATGCCATGGGGAAGGTTTGCTCCCAGGTCTGCATACCTGTCCCCATCACGCAGGTTCCTGAACTGGGTGCCAATGATGCAGGCCAGGAGAGGTCCAACTCTGCCCTGGGCAACAAAGGGTTCTGAGATTGCCCCAATCCAGATGTCAATATTTTCTGGTGTCCCATACAACTCCATGAACTTCTTGGCCAACTTGGAGTTGCCTAGCACCTTAGAGAATTCATCTACATTTTGAGGCTGGGAGAGCCCACAGAAGCGCCTCCAGGCATTGTAACCTGCAAAAGCAGAAAGAGCACCTGATCAGGACCTGTGTCTCGTCACCATCTGCCTGGGGTCAGGAGCTAAATAGATGCCTTGGCCCATCAGCAACATCTGCTTCTTCTCATGGGATTAGAGGATCTGGGAGGCATTATTGTCTAGGTAGAGGCAGTCACAACAAATGCCGTGTTTTCCAAGATCTTTCTTGTGTGCACCCATTAAACTAACAATTTGGGTTGTGTTCACATGTGACTTGAGGTTCATTGTATCCTGTTGGTTAGAGCTACCTAGTGCTGAAGGTGAATGCAGCGGTCCTTGCAGTTTTGGGAAGAAAAATTTATAGGATCAAAGTCCTAAAAAAAAGCAACATTTGACTGTGGTTAACCCAAGAGCACCTGTTCTTCTCCAGAGCCTGAGGGCAGTCATATCTGTGGGTGCAGGACACTTCTGTCAGAGCTCTGGGTTGTCTGAAGGCACAAAATAAGCATTGATGGGCAAAGAGCAAAGCACGGTCTGTCCAGCCCACGTGAAAGCTGAACCTGGTGTCCCTAGCTTCTGTACCACACATGCCCTCTCTTTGCAATACACCTTTGTTTCTACTCCTCTTTAGTACATTATCCCAGCTATCATTTTTGCTTTCCAAGCCTTCCTCCTCGTCTTAAATCCCTCAGAAAAAGCCCTTTATAATACAGAGACATTGTCTTCCCTGAGATCGACTGTGTGGCTATCCTTCCCCCTCCAATAAAGGTACTGTTTCTTCCCACTGGTATGGAAAAAGCTTAGTACCTTCATGGAACTACTATGAAGAGCAGAGAAAAAGAATATTGTTCACAGAACGTGTGACTTGTGTCTTCTTACCTGGAAGGCCATGGTCTCTTCCCCGTTGCATGTTCAGGGCTGCTAGATCCAGACCCATTATCTCTGTCTGCTCAAAAAGGTGGTTCTGCAGCTCCTCAATGAGCATTTGATTCTGTTTCATCAGTTTTGCGTGATCCACCACCATGCCCCGTATCACCGGGTCAATGCCACCTGCATTCATTGCAAACCAAGGAAAGACTTTCGGTATCACATTGTAGCTATGATGGTCCCTTTTGTGCAGCTGAAACCATGCTGCCTTAGATGTCTTTTCTAATCTGGGAGTGTGGAGTTCACCTGTTTCCCTATTTCCATTTCAAGATACACTAGAACATATGTCCATTTCTGCATATGCCAGTAGATGAGGCCTCCCTTTAAATTCCTCACCCCTCACCATCCCTTGGCCTTCCTGAAATCCACTTGTTGTCCACCAGGACCTCCAAGTCCCTTTCCATAGAACTGCTCCTTAGCCTGTCAGTCCTCAATATATACTGATACCCGGGGTTCTGTCCAAGGTGTTAGGTTTTGCAACACATTTTGTTTATAATTAGCTATTAATTGACAAATATTTATTAAAATATTAAATGCATGTGATAGAATCAATTAATGTCTGTTGTCTATATCAAGACAGTATTAGTAAAACACGGGAAAATTGGCTTCATGTGTGTCTTTCAGTGTGTTTTCCATCATTATTTGGATAACTCATTTTAGAAGAGACATTTCTCTTTATTGGAAATATTAATGACTTCAGATAAGATAAGAGCAGGATCCCATAACTCCCTTTAGAGTCATTAAGAGAGATGCTGCCACTAGGAAGCAATTATGCTGCCTTAGCTCGGTTAGGCTGGATGCATCACCCTCTGGCAATGTCTCCTAATTACAGTGGGATATAATAACTCGGACTGATGTAAATTTTGGTTGACTGGTATTTGTGAGTTTTGTGGCTCCTGGGACAGCACAAGCAGTGGCACTATGTGAGTGAACGTGCAATGCTCACACTGTTTGGTCTCACTGGGCTGAGATGTTTGGCAACTTCAGTTACATATTCTGGTGATTTACTGGCATGTTCAGGATATGAATGCAATTACGGTGCAGTTAATTGAGGAGGACAACACTGAAAATCTGTGTAAAAGAACCTACAGAACTGGATGTTCTGGTGCAAAATCCTGCTCCAAAGCAGCTGCTTCTGCAGGAGCTGGTGCTTGATAACATTCTATGGTCACAGTATAACAGCACGTAATTTTCAGCAGGGCTCCTCTGCCTGGGTACAGTGCAGAACCAGTGTCAGGCTGTGTCTGGAGACAGTTCTGCAGCTCTGTCCTGCTGCCCCACGTTTAGCAGACCACCGATTTGTCTGCAGTCCCTTGGGTACACACATCATGAGCATCTTCCAAGCTGAATGACACTGTAATTTGTGTGAGGCCAGTTAAATAAATGGAACCAAAGCAGTTTTTGGAGTCCAAGGCTCGTGTGTCTTACCAACTGACCTCCACCTGTGTCTGCTTCAGGACCAGACCAGGACTGCTGGCTCTCCCACATTCTTACCTTCCATTACAATCCTCCATGTAGCACAAAAGGTCAAATGAAGAGGGACGTGGGAGAATGAACCCAAAGGCTGAAAACTGTCATTCAAACGGGATACAAAAGGCTGTACTGATGCATGACCGAATCGGAAAGCCAAGGTAAAAACATTTGAGATTCTAGGATCCACACTCTCATTGTAGCCTCTGTACAAAGGGATCCACTTGCTGGTCTCCTCCCCAAGCAGAACTGGAAGGTAATCTCGGTATGTTATTATCTGGAAAAACACAAAAACAGATCAAGTTGTCAGCAGCTGTAGCAGAAACGCCACCAGAGCGCAGAGCACGAACCTCGACCTCAGCCCAGTGACAGAATTCACAGGATCTTCAGAAAAAAGAGCTGTACCAATGGCATGAGTTTGGCATAACATATTAAAATTATTTAATGTAATAAGTAATGGATTAAAGTGATAGATTACCAGTTTATATAAATAATTGATAAACTGGTAAAATAATGGATAAAAAAGCTCTGGGTACCCATGCTATCTCATATGGATCATCCGTATCCAGAAGTTTTCAGCTCCCAGAAATAACTCCACTAGATCCTCAAAGCATTATTTTCTTCCTTTTCCTGGAGGAAAACGCATTTCTAAGCATGCAGGTAATAAATGGTCAGCAGTGATCAGTACCTGGATTATGGCAGCTACAATCTTTCGAGTCTCTTGGTAAAGCTTTTCTCCATCCCAGTGAGGATTTAATTTGCTCAGCTCTCTGACCAGGCGGTTGTGTTCTCGCAGAAAGACGGTGTGCAGCGCAGAAAGTCCCAGGTTTTCAGTTACCCGTTTATCACCTACAAATGAAAATAACTTAGGGATTTTGTAAACTGCTTTTTATTTCAGCAGGTTCTTGTGTTAGGACAGATGAGTAGCAACTGACAGTGTTCCTGGCAGTGACGCTCATGGTTAAGCTTCCTAGTGGTCATCATTTGTGCCAGAGATTTCTTACCAGCACAGGCAAAACATTCTCTCTGTCCAAACCATTTAGCCAAAGCCATTGGAGAAGGGGCTATTTGGCAAGTTAAAGTATATTGCACATGGTTGTGAAGCAGCTGTAAATGCCACATTCTGTGAAAATCCCGTGTCTGCCTTCCTTTCATCCCTCAAGGACACAGTCTTCCTATTTTAAATATTTCTGTGTTTGATTTAGTTTGTTTAAATTGCAGACAAACTTCTAGGCTTTTCTTCTGACGTAGGTTGGGATATCTGAAGTATGAAAAATTTAGAATGTGGTGTCAGGGAGAGTTATTCACTGAATTGATTAAGAGCATTTAATTGTTAGTATTTATTTGGTTTAAAACCGAATGGTGAATTCTAGGCAGGAGGGGAAAAAGTCACTGAGAAGTTTTAAACACTGATGGTTATTCTATTGAAAACTTCTCCTACCTTTGTAAATAGTTTTTAAAGGGAGGATGATTTGCTGTAACTCTTTTGGAAATTAAAATGAAATAATTTTCACATTTGATTAAACAATTATTATTCTTTTTTTCATTTGGAGGAGGGCCCTTCATGTCTTACAGCACCTCATAAAAATATGCAGGGACATCAGACACCTGACCATAATGATCCTCTTTGAATTCATGCACTGAAAACTGCCCCATAGATGCACCTTACCTGCTTTAAAACAGGGGATGTTCATGCTCTTGTTGGTGAGAACACAAACACTTATCGTTGTGTTCTCAAAGGGCAATAATTCCAGCCCTTCGTCAGTAAAATTCTGGTTCACAGCCATCAAACCCATCTGGTTTGTCTGATTTCTAAGACTCTTTGCCATGGAGTCTTCGCTGCCGTACACGGTGCTGGCGTCGATGAAGGAGGTGATGGCATTGATCTGCTCGCGGGTGAACGTCCCGGGGTTGCAGACGGACGCCGACTGGACGAATGGCATGCAGGAGTTTGACCTCAGCATCCGTGGGTCATCGGGGGGAAACTAGAGCAAGCAAACATATGTGAAGCCTCAGAAAATTGTGTGGTTCTATTTTCACTGTCTTAGTGTGGGATGGAATGAAAGTCAAGGTACCTTAATGGGGAAGCAAGGGGAGTTGAAGGCACAGTCGGTCTCGCAGTGGAGCACTGGGCTCGCTCCTGCACCACTGGCGGGGGACAAGTCAATGTCGTGGTCAACCCACTGGCCCCACTGCATGAAGACGAGAGAGAGCTCTTGATCTTGAGTGATGTTCTCGTTGGCTGTGAGAGCAATTTCGTTTGACACTTTTCGAACCTGCAGAAAATCAAAATGAAAATGCGTGTGACTATACCACAGTGGATTTACCTCTCAGTATGATCAGGCCCAAGATGAGGAAGGAATTGTTGCCCCTGAGGGTGGTAAGAGCCTGTCCCAGGTTGGCCAGAGAGGTGGTGGCTGAACCATCCCTGGAGACATCCCAGGCCAGGCTGGACGGGGCTCTGAGCAACCTGAGCTGGTGAAGATGTCCCTGCTCATGGCAAGGGTTGGACTAGATGAAGGTCCCTTCCAGCCCAAACTATTCTATGATTCTATGATAATATCCACTGTGAGATCATGATCTCACATAAGCTCAACAGTTAATTATGGCATTAAACAGACCCATGCTATTCCCCAGCTCTATCAAAGCAGATATGATAAGTAGCACCCTCTTGACTCCACAGTCATTCAGCCAAGCCCAGCTTCATGGAAATTTTTCTACAGCTGAAACTAGTGAACGTGCACACATCACATCCAGATAGTCAAGATGTCTGAGGAACACCCAAGCTTTATGGTTTGTAAAAACTTCCTGGTGTATCTGAACACACTGTGGTGCTGCCTGCATCAGACCTTGGGATGCAAACTTCTGAAAATATTATGCCATCTCACACTTTGCTTAGTGAAGTATTCACAACATTTTTACTCATTTCTGTTTCCAACAAAAAATATCACCCCAAGCCCTAGATCTGTTGGAGAAAACAAACCTCAAATTAGAGGAAAAGATCAGGCAATTTACACTGTGGCTGTTGCCACAGTTTTGTTTCTGATGGATGTGGTGAGGGCAGCTTCCACTACTGCTATCTGGACAAGAACAGCAGTTCTCACCAGGGGCAGTGGAAATCCATTGTACAGCTTTCCTTCTGTTGCTCCTCTGGGCATGGACACTCCATCCTCATACTCCGCTGGGAGCCAGCGAGCAAACGCGCGGTTCGAGGAGCCCAGGTGAGAACGCTTTCTGGAGCATCGCGTGGAGGAAAGCAAACACAGGATCATTTCAGAAACGAACAGGCTTGTAGAGGCTAATGTTTTACAGCCCTTCAATCCTCCACTAACAGAGCTGATAGCCAGAAAACACTGAGAAATAAATAATACCAATATTATTACTGTAGAGAAATATGAACTCTTTTTTTTTTTACCTTAAGAAAAGATTCCTCATGCCGTTATATTAATTTTATTTAGTGTTTAAACCTATGTAGCGCCTCTGCTTCCACTGCTGCTCCACACCCAACCACAGTCTCACGGCAGGGCCATCACCAGCTATCGTGGTGGCCTTGCCTTTGTCCAGCTGAGGGCTGGGAGCCTCCAAGAGTGAAGATCCTTCATCTCTGTGGAGACCTGTGCCAAGGCTGCACCTTCAGGAAGCTTTTCCTCGTATCCAACACAGAACCATTCAGCCTGCAGCTCTGGCCACTTATTGTCTTGACTCATACCGCTCAGAAGAATTTGAATCACTAAACTCAGCAACACTCATTCAGAAGAACAAGAATGCAGGTTGAGCCAATAATATGCGGCCCTGGGGACACAGAGACACACGTTATTTTGGGGAAACCAGTTTCTGAATATCAACTGGTGAACAGCAACTTTCTGCGCTTAAGCTCTTAAACCCATACAACCTGGGTAATAACCTGCCTGTACTGAAAAAGGGGTGGTACACCCAGAATTTACAGCAGTGTGCTGTGAAATAAGAGCATGCCCTAGAGCAATTGCCGCACCGTAGCTGAAGCAATTCCATCAAATTTTAAGACCCCAGTTCCACCACAGCTCTTGTTTTAGCTGCTATTACTGTCCTTACAGGACAAGCGCCTCATTGTCTCACTGGCAGCCCACTACACTAGGAAGCCAAAGGATGACCATACCCCCTCATCATGGACATTGCTGTCCTTGGGGAGCTGGAGGCTCTGGGGTCTGTGGGTGAAGGTGCAGACTGACTGTAACACCAGCACCGTGAGCTCCCTGCATGTGTGCTATGTCTTCACATCTGGCACATCTGTTTCATGGCAGATGTGCATCGGATGTGAGTCCCACTCAGACCTGGGGGCTGGAGTCAGCACATTAGGCATCAAATCTGCAGCAGGACAGGACAGAGAGCCTTGACTTCCCAGTATTAGGCTAGAAATTTTGACATCTTCTGGTCAAAAATAAAAGAAAAGCTAACAAGGAAATAAATAAAGGTATGATCCCAGGTTTGACCCAGAGGGAAGCTGTGTGCAAAAAGCTGAAGAGTTCAGTTTTTTCAGATTATGGATATACAATACATGAAGATAGAAGAGCCAAGAATTGGTGTCTTATTTACTTCCCATCCTTATGCACCACAACAGTGGCCACACAGATATGTTGATAGCTGAATATTTTCATATGAACCAGCCTGGGGAAATCAGTATTACCTGTGCTACAGGAAAGTGGAGGGGTGGTTTCCTGAAGCCTCGAGCTGGGCGAGACACCATCTGTCATAGCCCCAAAATATGCTTTCCTCAACCTTTCACTGCCCCCTGCCCCAAGACGTTCCTTCCTTCATCCAAAGCAGCACATGGAGCAATGGGGTCCAGCCTGAAGTTTTCAAGAAATGACATATTTTTCCTGCCAGGCATGGGTAGAAATGGAACATCTATTATAGGCACCACTAAAATGAGCATTTCATTCTTGTTGCCCTGTTGAGAGGTACTTACACAAAAGACCTTAAGCCATTTATCGTGAGTCAAAGTACAAGACTTTCCTCGTCCACATGCAAATCCTACCTGTTGTTGCACTCCCCAGTAATGGTCCGGTAAATGTCATGCTCTGGGCACTTAATGGAGTGAATCTGGTAGTCACAGCCAGTTTCTTTGGCGATCATCTCCTTCTGTTTTCGGTCTAGTAGGTCTGCAAGAGCAACCATACAAAATCATATCTGCTCTTAGTTTTATTCTATCTTCTCTGTATTCTAGGTCAGCATTAGAGTCAGAGCTGTGGATATCTAACATCTGGATTTGAATTGCTAATTTGGTGCCCAAACCCTCTTGTGGATCAGCTCTCAGCTCTGGGCTATGGAAACTGGGTTGACATGGAACGACTTTCCAGGGGAACATGGGGAATGTCATCACCAGCAATGTGGTTCCCTAGGCTGGGAACAAAACTGTGAGCATGCAGAGCGGTAGGACCTGGGCAAGTCCTGTGGGAACCAGGAGTGGAAGATGAGCTCATGTTCTCAGTGGTCTCTCCTGGCATTCAGCACGTTTTGTCCCATGTTTATCACACTCATTGTTAGGCTGGTTTAGTCATCGCAGATGAGAGACAGGCACTGCCAAGGAAACACCAGGTGGTCTGGTCTGCCTCTGAGCATGCTTGAAGTCTGTTCACCTGGGACTGCTGTGGGGAAGGGTTTTATCACCAGTTGTTTGGATTATGACACAGCTGCTCCCTGACAATCCCGCTGTGCTACATTTTCTGCTCTTAGCTGTTTGTAAGACATTTTGGTCTAAACCACATTACCTGTAACGTTGAATCTGCAGTTCCCAGAGAGATGCAGCTTTTCTTTGAGAAGTTGCAAAGTAGTTTCCAAGTAATCAGCAGCACGGACTGCAGATCTGGTTCTTCCTACTGGATCCTTTAGGTGCTTCAGGAAATCCATTGGGTTGGCAAGCTTTTCCGCTAGTTTTTTCTTTAAGCTGAACATAAAAAAGTCCCATGAAGTGCCTTCTCTGCAATCAGACCTTCTCTGTCATGGCTGGGTGTACTTAGAACAGCACTGCTGGGTCCCAGGCAGGCTCTGCTCACCTAGGACCAGGTGGCTGCTCGTCAGCTTTGCACACCATCTCAGATAGATTTTGGCAAAAAAAAATCATTGTGGTCCTCTATTTCAACTTTGCATTACATCCTTGTCACAATAATTTTGTTATATCATGTGAAAAGCCAAATCAGTGGAAAACTGAGTTGTTCAGTGACTGAATTAAATTTTACATTTAGTATGTCATGAGATATGTTCTGTGACCAGAGAGACAACCTTGGTCCTGCCGCTTCTCTTCCTGGCCCCGTGGCTCTTTCTTGCACAATGAACCTCCTGTAGGGTGGGTGGAGAGACCCTCCTCCCCAAAGCACCCTGGAACCAGCCTTTTGGAACAACACACAGAGGGACACCTGGGTTCTGAATCCCACTGAAACTCATTTGTGGCAGGTGCTCATCTGCCTCATGCCTGTGGTCCCTCCAGACAGGGGTAGAACTTCAGCAGCCAGGAGAGGACTCAACATGTGTTCAGCGTGACCACTATGGACTTCTGAGAGTTGCCCATGGCAGTGCAGATGAGGAGACAATAGCTGCAGGTTCTCTCTAACTACAACAGGGAGAGTCCTTGAACAAAGACATCTCCATAATGCATTGGAAAACACAAGAAATACACATATATTTTGTCCTATTTCCTTGGAATGTTGGGGCTTTTGTGCAAAAAGGTCTCACCTTTCTCGGGCATGTAAATACTCTGAGTCTACCAGCTGCCTGGCTTCACTGATGATGCTCAGAAGATATGAGTCTGACAGCACCTTTGAGTCCTCTGCTAAACAAAAAAGAAGAAAAAGCAGAAATTGAGGATACTTTGCAATGTACACCAGGAGCTACACATCCCACCCCATTGCTGGGTGCTGAGGTGATTTACACACGGTTCCCACTGTGTTTGGTGCTACCTGGACACCTTTATCTCTGCTCCTCTTGCTCATCTGCTTCATCTGCTGAGGTCCTGAAAGTCACAGGACAAGAAGCGATTGTAAACTGGTAGTAGTTTATTATTATTATTATCCATTTCACAGAATTGGCTCTAGTGGCTGTGGGAGGCTTTTAGGGAGTTATTTTTCACCCTTATTTTCGAAGCTATTCTCCCCTGTAAGAAGGAACATGCACATAGGAGGCAAAATACATGACACAGGCTCCCTGCCATCAAATGATCCAGTGCCTGGACAACCTGTTGGTTCAATAGACAATTCAAGTTTCTTAGGTGTTGACTTCATTGTTTGTGGATAAATCTAGAGGATATTTCAATTTTATCTTGGAGATATATCTAATTAGGAACTCAGGTTGAATTTTGACCCACACCCTTACACACAGTTGCAGCAGAATGAGAAACAGAAACTTACTAGTTGTTGAGGAGTCCAATGCTCCCACTAAGCAGAGAGTGATGATGGATCCTAAGAGAGTAATTCTTGATTTTATGCCTAGAGAGAAATTCAACATAAATCTGCTGAATGGACAGGGCTTCACTGTGTCATCAGAAGAGATTGACAGGTTTGGTTTGAATATTTATTTTGGGATCTAGGAAAAAACAGAGCACCCCTCTGATCAGGCTGGCAGGTGTGACTCTGGCTGGGGAGGCCAGAGTTGCAGATGTTGGCAGGACACAGGGACACAGAATCACAGAATCATTTTGGTTGGAAAAGACCCTCAAGATCATCCAGACCAACCATAACCCACCCCTGGCACTGCCCCATGTCCTGAGAACCTCATGTCCGTCTGTCCAGCCCTCCAGGGCTGGTGACTCCAGCACTGCCCTGGGCAGCCTGTTCCAATGCCCCACAGCCCTTTGGGGAAGAAATTGTTCCCACATCCAACCTCACCCTCCCCTGGCGCAACTTGAGGCCGTTTCCTCTGCTCCTGGTGCTTGTTCCTGGGGAGCAGAGCCCGACCCCCCTGGCTCCAAGCTCCTTTCAGGCAGTTCAGAGATCAGAAGGTCTCCCCTCAGCTCCTGTTCTCCAGCTGAACCCCCCTAGTTCATCCCTGTCTTATGAGATGTTCAGTAAACTGGGCTGGGTAATTGTCAAGGAGGGAACAGCCAGGTATAGTCCAGGCTTAGGGGATGGAGACCGTTCACAACCCATGGAAATTCTTCAACCATCTTCACAGGGACTGGGGGCTGCTTATTCTTTGCAATCGTGCAGGATATTGCTGCTTGAGGCAAGAAAGCTGTCTTTTCTTGCTTCACATACAGGCAAAGAAGGAAGTATGAAGGACAACCAACTCCTAACGCTCTGTCTCCTCATCTCCTTGGGCTCATCCATGGAATGCAATAATACCCATGACAGAAATATCAAAACAGTCAAATACAGATATAAAATTTAAAAAGCCACTGATCTTACCTGCCATCTCTGCAGAGCTGGTAGGGCTGGGAAACAAGCCAGTCCTTTATAGCATCCATGCCAGGGCAGAAATTAGCTGGGTCTGACCTGGGTGTGGCCAGAAAGGGAGAAACCAGGACCAGGTTGTGCCAAGAGGAAGTATCTGCTGGTTAGCTTCCCTGGATTAGGCAGAAAGGTGTACTCCATTCCTTCTGAGTAAATATTTACTTCCTTTTTGACAAGCCAGAATAAAGGCACATGTTTGTTTTCTGCAAGTGAAAGGTATCAGCTTAATTTTATGATGGTAAAAGATGATAGGGAAATTTGGTTTCTTTTTCCCTGTTGGTTGGCACATCTGATGGTTTGAGAAGACAGAAATGGGTCATTTTGCCATCCTCCATTTGTGGAGTACACTGAGGACCAAATACAGCACATCTGAATGGTGGCCCTGCCAAAATTTATATCCAGGAAAACCAAAGTTTTGTCCATTTGATATTTCTTAGTGAGATGGTTTGTGTAATTAAATACTAGGCAGATCATCAGTGATTTGGAAATGTATATAAAATAACTGCTGAGTATATAAAATAACTGCTGATCACTGTGGATGACAAGGACTGGATGGAGAATGAGGCAGTTGCACCAAGCAAGTTCGAGCTGTCTCCAGTAAAATCATATTTGTAGTGATATGGACAGTCACAATGTTACATCTGTACAAATAAGAACAGGCCAGAGGTACAAAATGGGAGACTGCAACCTGAAATATCCAGAAACGAGCAAAGTATTGGGTCAGCTGAGGACTTCAACATGGATTACAACAGTTGTAGACTCAGAAAAAGGGCTGTACTTCGGTGGACAAACGGGAAGGTAGCTATTTGAACATCTGTCAGTCTCATCACAAAAGACAACGGTGAGTTTTACTTACAGTCAGTCATGTACATCTCAAAAGATTAGGTATCCAAACCTTCCTACTGTTTAAATATTTTCACAGTTCTTATTCAGACAAAATAAATAGAAAGAAATATGAGAAACTGCTAACAAACATCCACGATTTTAAATTATTAGGAAAAAAAAAAGTGAAGATTGAGTTTTCAGAAGCTGAAAATGCAATGTCAATATTTCTCCCCTAGAAAGAAACTCCAGTCCAGGAGTAGAAGCTGTCTCCAGCACCAGAGGGACGCTGATCCCCCTGGCAGGCGCTTTGCCTTGTCCATCCAGCTTTCTGCCTACAAAATGCACATAAGCAGAAATCCGGGTACCTGAAAGGTGTTTTTTATATTTCTTTTGTATTTTTGACATGAACCATTGCAATTGCATTAGTGCCAGCCTGGGCAGTCCCGGTTGCCCTTGGTGCGGGGACACCATCTGCATTGGAGGGTGAGCACCGTCCCCTGCGGGTGGCCCGATGCTGCTCCCAAGGTTGCAGCACCTGCCATGCAAACGTTGGGTTAACTTTACATGTGCCTATCAGTGACTGGGGCCTGGGTGTAAGTGCAGGACCCAGGGCTTCCATGTGTCCACAGGTAAGGTGTCCCATGTCCCCTCCAACTAGGATTTATGGTGGTTTTGCGCAATCTTTTGAGCTTCAAGAGAAACCAATGTATCCTGCCCTCTAAGGCTGATGTTCATTCAGCAGAGCCTTCAAGACATCTGGGCAGCCAGGGCACTAATTATCCATTAATTAGCCTCCAAGTAGCAGGTTCCTCCATCAGATCTGTTCCCTGTCCTGTTTAGAAGCTGCAGACTTCTCATTCAGGCTCTTGGCATTACTAACCTTACTTTTCGGTAATACTGATATTACTCCTCGGTATTACTATTCAGGCTGCAGATCTTGACCTGTAAATCCCTGTGTAAATCTAGCAACCTGTAGCTATGTGACCACTGATGGTATTTGCTAAATATGTAATTAAGCATTAGGTGTATCAACAAGATCATTACACTTAAGTAAAGTAAAATTTAAAAAATAAAAAAGGAGCTCAGTATTACATTTCTTATTTCCCATCCTAAAGGCAAAAAGCAACATCCTCCCCTTCTCCATTTGACACACCTCTGATTTTCCCGAAAGCATTTTCAGTACTCATCTTCATGACAAAGACACATCTATACGAGTAAAACCCAGAGGTGAACCACAGTGTCTCAAGGATAACAGTGACCAAGGACTTAATTTAGGTGCAGCCTCAAATATATGAAGTTCCTTCTTTCACCTGCCAGTGGCATATTTTTCCTATATTTCGAACTATGGATTTATTTAGACACAACTGAGAGCCTACGGCCCATGCACACCAAGCTTGTCCTTGTCCAAGGCACAGTGGTGTGAAGAACCACTACAGGTTTACAAAACTGTTTCCAGTGCATCTTCTGCTCCAACCGATTAAAGGGAGAGCTTGTAAAGGGATGGAGCGAGCAGGATAAAAGAGAAAAAAGAGAGCAGTGATAGGGAGGAGCAGTTCCCAGCAGTTCAACATTTAATAAAACCACTTTTTCCAGTGTTAGAAATATAAATGCTGAAGCCCTAAAGTGGCTTTAACTGTTTATGGAGAAGACCGTCTGGTTCTATGCTCAAGGCCAGAAGCTGCACTGAAATGCAGCCTCTGGACAGCAGAGGAGTTTCAGAAGATGGTACAAGGAGGAAAGCTGGTGATGAGAATAACCTACGTAGCTGATAGTCCAGCTTTCTGGAATAGCTCTTATGGACCCAAGGGTACCTCCAGGGTCTGGACACTGGATGGTCTCTGGGGAACAGGTAAGGGGCCAACGCCACGGCAGTGATGTGGGTTGAAAGAAAGTGAATTAAAAACTGAGAAACTGTGGGCAAAGATATTATTTCCTCTTTATTTCATCAGACTATAGAGCTGTAGCTCTTTCACCCAGAGCACTTTCCTTCTGCCCATGGTTCAACCAATCTACCCCCATCAGCCAGCAGCTCTGGAGAAGGGGAACTGGCACACCGGGAGGGTCTCTGTCTCCAGCCTGGGACGGTAACTGCCTGCATGGGTTCCGAGCATTCACAGTCACGTGTAGCAGTCTCCTCTTGATCATCCTATGCCACCGTACTACAACCAGTGAGATGTTTTAGCACTGCTCTATGGTCAGGACAAAGCGTCTTAAACATTGCACCAGGCAATGGGATGCAGCAGTGAGCGGTGACCACTGCGTGCTGGGCCCAGCAAACCAGCACTTCAGCAAGGCAGACGCTATTTTCTGAAACCTGGAAGATCAAAGGGCAAAAACTTGCGAGTGGAACTTTTCTCTGAAGAAGAATAAGGCCTGTCTCATGACAGACCTTGTGGTTTTCTCTGTTGTGTAACACTGAGAAGTGTCATTTATTACAAGAGAAGAGCTGTCAGTTCTCTGTTGAACTCAGACTTTTCTATGAAAACATCCTGTTCGTTCCACCAGGCAAGATTGTTTTATCTGTAAATATCACAAGAGCTGTAGATGAAAATAGGTGTTCACTGCCAATGACACAAGATTAAATAAGAGAAAAAGTCAACAAAAGAAATCAACTCTGAGAAATATTGTGGGAATTCTGGTCAGTGCAACAAAAGTCTGCGCCCAGCCAGGGTGCAAGAATCAAATGGGGACACGGTGTCCTCCAGACCCTTCTGTCTGGGTTTCAGAACTCTCCAGACCACACCTTTTGCCCTCCTTAACTCCTTCAGACTTCTCTTTCAAGCTCCCGTCCCCTCCAAGCTCCTCTGTTCGGGTACCATGCCTCTCCAGGTCCTTCTGCTCCCCTTCTGGTCCTCTCCAGGTCCCTCCATTGGGGTCTGGACACCCCCATCCTTTCCACATGCGCTGTGGACCCCTCCAGGCTCATCTTTTTGTTCTCCAGAAATGTGCATCTCTATGGACTCTGGTCTGGTCCCTTGAGGTTCCTCCATTTTCAATGTGAAGGGTGCTTGAACCCTTACCCTGAAATGAAACCTCACCTCAACAGAGCTCTTTGGATACACAGTACTTCATCCTCAAAAAGAGTAAGGAGAAATAGCTCATTGCAGACCATAGACCTCATCTTCACCACCGTGCCCATCAAGATGTTAGTGGCTTTCCAGCGCTGAAGGGTCCCCACTCTTGTGGCACATGCTGACCTGAACCCCACAGGCACTTCAGGAGATCCAAGGACTGTGTCTCCCAGCTCTGGATGTGGACATGGCACCTAGAAGAGGGGGAAGGAAACCTGGATAACTGAAAAGGTTTAATTTAAGCTTAACCTTTCTCCTGAGTCTCTCCATAATTGTCCAAGGACAGTATTCCCCCACATCATCCCTCTCTTTAGCTCTATTGCATTTGCTGGACTTGCTCTACTCACTGTCTCCTGTGTCCAGTGACGGAGCTGGTTTGAGCACCTAGTTTCCAACACATCGATGCATCTGAGCAGGTGGTCACCCATGTCTGGGCATCCATCTGTGCCTGTGGGACTGTGCCAAGCCCGACTCAGTGTCAGGTCTATGGTCGCCCCTGCCCAGTGGAGGAGGGAACTCAAACCAGACAGTGAGGCAGATGCCAGGGAGGGTGGGAATGCAGACAGACCCTCTTTTGGGCTGGGAGCTGAGCATGGGGGAGCAGTTCCTACATGGTGAGGTTTCCATCCAAACTGCTGATAAAGCCGCATGGGAGAGGTGTGGAGTGGCAGTGACATAGCAAAGCACTTGCACGGCTCTTGGGCAGAACTCTGGGAACCCAAAAAGGCTTTTGGATATCTCAGGATGGGTTCCCAGAGCCAGCTTGCACTTAATCAGGGACAGGCAAGTGCTTAGAATCATACAATCATAGAATCATTTTGATTGGAAAAGATCTTCAAGATCATTGAGTCCAACCCCACCCCTGGCACTGCCCCATGTCTTGAGAACCTCATGTCTGTCTGTCCAACCCTCCAGGGATGGTGACTCCAGCACTGCCCTGGGCAGCCTGTTCCAATGCCCCACAGCCCTTTGGGGAAGAAATTGTTCCCCACATCCAACCTCACCCTCCCCTGGCGCAACTTGAGGCCGTTTCCTCTGCTCCTGGCGCTTGTTCCTGGGGAGCAGAGCCCGACCCCCCTGGCTCCAAGCTCCTTTCAGGCAGCTGTAGAGAGCAAGAAAGCCTCCTCTGAAGACAGTTGTCACCACAACTGGTGGTGTGATTGGTGCCCAGTTCCCTTTCCTAGCATTGCTGGGATGCTGATTCCTGTATCCGTGCAGGGCAGTTGGCAGCAGCACCAGTAGTGCCTGTGCCCCCTGTCCAGGGTGGGATCAGTGGATCAGGTCCTGTTGTGTCCCTGGGGCAGGGGGGCAGCCAAGGACTCCTGTGGAGACCCCTCTGTGAAGGTGCTGTGATGGCCGAGTGGTGAAGGCGTTGGACTTGAAATCCAATGGGGTTTCCCCGCGCAGGTTCAAATCCTGCTCACAGCGGGAGCTTTTACTGGCAGCCCCTGTCCCCAGGGACAGGGGACACAGACCTGTCACCCCTCACCGAGGAACCCTGCATTCCCCTCCTGGCCCTGATGTCCCAGGGACACCTCACCTTTAGCAGAGGGTTAAGAGGTTCAGAGCCTGCACCTCTCCTTATCACAAGAAGAAATTGTGCAATAACATGTCCAGCCCACACCACACAGCTGTGTCACCCAACTCCTTATATATAGCCTGTCACCCTGCTCCCCACAACCTGTCACCCAGCTCCCTATCGCCGTGTCACCGAGCTCCCTACAGCCCATCACAGGCTCGTGGTTGCCCTCTACCCGGGGTATTTTTCTACTGGGGGTGCAGCCTGATGGCAGAATGCAGACAGGAGGCTGCTGCCACCCCACAAAATTCATCCAACCCTGGCCTAGCACCACGTGCTGGGTGTGGGAGCTCCTGAACCCCAGGCCAGACCCCAGGAGCTGCTCGACCACTGTGCAGCCACCCAGGAAAAGGCTGGGACCTGCGGTGGCTGCAGGGAACCCCTTCCCTGGCTGGGAATCGAACCCAGGCCGCGGCAGTGAGAGTGCCGAATCCTGACCACTAGACCACCAGGGACAAGATGTTGATGGTGCTGGACCTGTTGGTGGCTGTCAACCAAGCCCTGAAGGGACAGGGACACTTGGGTCCCATAGCCCAAGGAGATGACCAGATGGGATGGACAACACAGCCTTTCTGGGGGACTTTGCATGGGTGTCTGCTCCTTTCTGAGAGCTGTGGCATTCAGAAGATCCTCTGTGCAAGAGGACCCCATGTCTGCCAGGTGTGGGAAGTAGGAGGTGGTTATGCCAAGACTGATCACCACTGAAGGCAGGTTTGGGGAAGGGAAGGATGGCCAATGGTTCAAGAAAAGACTTGGCAGTCCCTGGGGGGTTCACCATGGAGGTTCAGTCCTGCAGACAGTGAAGCACGGACCCCATTTGCGGGACACCCACCACACGAGGCCCGGGTGATCCAGCTTCATGGACACACCAACCCCAGCTCCCGGGGCACAGCCGGGGCTTCCCCATAGTCACCTCCGGAGAACAGAGCAGTGCAGGTGCAGACTGGCTGTTGTCAGCAGAGCCCTCCCCGTGCGGGTCTGCGCACTGGTGCTGGTGGAGGGAGCGTGTCTGGACTTTTGAGACTTCATCTGGAGCTGTAAAGAGCAGCAGATCCTGGTCTCTAGAGAGTTCTTCTGAGGGAGCAGACATTTGCCTTCATTTACGCAACAGAAGGAATCAAGCTTTCATTATCCAGTGTGCTCGGACTGCTGGATGGCCCGGGTAGGGGTCACAGTGTCAGCAATGCACTGGCATTGCCCAGGCATCCTGCAGCAGTGATGCTTGTGATCCCCCCACCCTTGTCCTGCATTCACATACAGCCTGTTTCTTTGGTCACATATATTTAACTGAAGAAAATAAGGCTTAAGAATATATTTAAGAATATATTTTGCTTAAGAAAAAGAAAATTAAAAGAAATTTTAAAAGTCTTAGGCTGGGACAAAAAGAAAAACAGACTTCTCCCTCATCACCTACACTCAGCTCCTAGAAAAGAGGTTTTCTGATGAATAGGAAGGTGGAGAGGGGCTTGAAATGGGTCCCCCACTTACCAGGGCTCTGCAGAGCCCAAGGGAGAGCCCAGCTGCACTGTCACCTGTCCCTGCAGCATCCAGCACAGCGGGGTTCAGACTCGAGGGGAATGGGGGTGACACAGAGGGTGACACTGGGTGTGTCAGAGCTCCCCGAGCACTGGCGCAGCAGGAGGCAGCACTGCAGAGCTTCTCAGTAGCTGGATGAGCCCTGGACCTGATGGAGATGAATGAACAGGCTCCAGGAACATTTTCCGCAGCAGACGGCAGAGGGCCCGGTGCTCCTTGGATGTGTGGTTGGGAGGGGAAGTAAATGGATGGAGAAAAATCTCTCTGATTTGCAGGAGTCAGTGCACATAGGGAATTCTTGTGGCTTCGCTTGTCCCATGCAGCTCCCAAAAATACCCAAGGTACCTCCCTTCTCCATCCAAGACCAAACCCCAACATGGTCCCCCCTGCAGCCTTCTGTGACATGGTCTGGGCTCGCAGAGGGACATGTGGCATCCATCCTCCCTGTCCCCATGGTACCCTGAGCTCTGCCCATGTTTCTCTGCAATGTCTGGTGGCTCCAAGCCGCTGGCTGCTGCCTCGGCCACCACCTTTCCCTGAGGAGCTGCCTTGCAGCGAGCAGGAGAGGGTGAAGGGAGGCAGTGGGTGGCTTTGAAGTGCAGAGCAGTACAAGAAGGAGAGCAGGGAGGAATGCCACCTCCCACAACAGCTGACCTGGAACAAGGATGGAGCCATGATGAATGGTCTGGCATTTTTCCAACACTCAGGCATCTCTGCCATGATGGTCAGGGCTGCAGAACAGACCTCCAAAAAACCCCCGAGTGATGGGCAAGGCTGGGCTGTGTTGGAGGGTGTTGGTCTGCTCCCAAGAACAAGCGCCAGGAGCAGAGGAAACGGCCTCAAGTTGCGCCAGGGGAGGGTGAGGTTGGATGTGGGGAACAATTTCTTCCCCAAAGGGCTGTGGGGCATTGGAACAGGCTGCCCAGGGCAGTGCTGGAGTCACCAGCCCTGGAGGGCTGGACAGACAGACATGAGGTTCTCAGGGACATGGGGCAGTGCTGGGGTCTGTTATGGTTGGACTTGATGATCCTGAGCGTCTCTTCCAACCAAAAGGATTCTGACTGTATGTGCAATGATCATACGGGATTACGCCATCCCTTGGGTAGGGCAGAGGCAGCCGTGCAGGGCTGAGGCGCAGACACCCTGCGCTTTCGGAAAGATATGCAGATGTCATGGTTTCGGTTGTCTTTACGAGCTCCAGCAGAGCGTGAGCTCTGGCAGCTCTGCGGTCGGCGGAGCGTCAGTATCTGTCTGTGGTTTCTTAGATCTTTATCGAGACCTGTCAGATATTTTGCCATCGGCAGTAACAGTTCCTTCCTCTGCAGCAGACCTGGGCATATCAAAACAGGCTGACTGGCACGTTCCACACCAAGACTGTCCCCCTCTGTGATGGCAGAGGAAGGGGAGACAAGGGATCGTCACCCCACTGAGTGCAAGGAGGGAGAAATGTAACCCAGGATCTGCATGTTGAGTCCAGGAGTGTGCAGGGCTATATGCTGAGGCAGGTGGTGAAGATGTAAAATTTGCTTCAGAAGTGAAGTCCCAGCCCCAGGATCAGCCTGGGGCAGCAGGGAGAGGTCAGTGCTCAGTACAAGATGCAATTGCTATTGTAGCAGGAGAGGAGGCTGAGACACATTGCCTTGCTCTACACCCCTCCATGGATCTGGGTCATGAGCAATACATATATAAATTAGCCAGAACAAAAGGCTAATTGCAATACTGAAATATATGCAATATGGGAGTAGCAATAAATAATCCCTCTCCCCATCTTCAAGAGTGAGATGTCCCTTGGCAAATTCCAGCAGAGATTTTGTCCCTTGCAAATCCTGAGTAGCTGCTCAAGTGTTGCTGTGCTGCCCCAAAAAAGCCTCCATTGTGTGTTTGTGACAACCCTGTGGTGCCAGTCACTCGGTTCAGCTCCGCATCTTTCACGTGCTTTTGAAGGCAGGAGACCAGAGGGTCCACAGGACACCACCACGGCCAACCCTGCAGGGATGGCACCTGCGGGGATGATCTAGAATCACAGAATTGTAGAATGTCCTGAGCTGGAAGGACCCACAAGGATCATAGAGTCCAACTCCTGTCCCTGCACAGGACACCCCACAGGTCACCCCGTGTGTCTGAGGACGTTGTCCAGTCTCTTCTCGAACACTGTCAGGTTGGGGCCGTGACACCTCCCTGGGGAGCCTGTTCAGTGTCCAGCACCTCTGGGTGAAGAACCTTTTCCTCATGTCCAACTGACCCTCCCTGGCACATCTTCTGCCATTCCCTGGCGTTCTGTCACTGGTCACCAGAGATTAGGGAAAGCCATGGGCTTTTGCCCACCCCAGCAGGGTCCCTGACACTGCCCTGGGCTGGCAGAGCAAGTGGGGACCTTCTGCAGCACTGCTCCCCAGCTGTGGGGACATCGTGGTGAAGGGGACACTGTGGTGAAGGGGACACATGCACCCAGAGCTGGAGGGAGGGAAAGACAGCAGGAGCAGAGCAGCACTGTGCTGCAGGGGCTGTGGGAGGGTGAGGAAATCCCGGGGACATGAGCTCGTGGTGCCTCATGGACAGCAGTTGTCACCAGGACCAGAGAAAATACCCAGAGAAACCACAGACTCTGAACTGGTGGATTTGGTGCCTGTTGCGGAGAAGACGGAGGTGGAAAAAGGGGAAACACTCCCTGGGGCATCCCGGGGAACCCATCACCACGTGGCAAGGGCAGCGCTGGGGGGCCCTGGGTGGACCTGGGACATCATGAGTCCTGTGACTGTGAGCGTGCATGGGGGATGGGGATACACTTTCACATGGGAGCTGGTCCCTCTGTGCTCCCTGGACAAGGGAACCTCCTGCTCTGCTTTCTGCATCTCACCTTGTACCAAACCCACACTGGCATTTGTGTTTGCCCCGTGTCTTTGGGAGAAGGTGGAGTTTGTAGAGTCAGACCATCCTGTGGGGCTTCCCAGGCAAGCGCTGCCTGTCCTGGCTGGTGCTGGGGTGTGCCAGGAGGGATTTGGAGGTCCTGAACTCCATGCTGGAGGCACAGCATTGAGGATTTTGTGTTTTACAGTGCCAAGACTGCCAGCTTAGATCTACAACCAGTCTGCAGGCTGTTGGCCACCCTCGCTGACTGCACAGGTAGCAGAGCTCAGAGTGTTTCTGCTGCCCATGCTGCCTGCGCTGCCCCCTACATCCACGTCCTGAATGTCCCAGACCCACCACGGGAGCGAGGACCCCCCAGCTGGACCTGCACCATCCTCCAGCCACTTTGAGCATCTGAGTACCTTTGTCCTGAAGGCCTGGGTCCTTGAAAAAGAGGCTGAGCTGAGGTCCTCCTGGTCCTTCAGGGAGGATGCTGACATGAGTTTCAGAGATTCATAGAATTACAGAACAGTTTAAGTTGGAAGGGACCTTCAAAGCTCATCCAGTGCCCCCCCTGCCATGACAGGGACATCTTCACCAGCTCAGGTTGCTCAGAGCCCCGTCCAGCCTGGCCTGGGATGTCTCCAGGGATGGTTCATCCACCACCTCTCTGGACAACCTGGGCCAGGCTCTCACCACCCTCAGGGCCAACAATTTGTTCTGTATGTCTAGTCCAAATCTCCCCTCTTGCAGTTTAAAATCATCACCCCTTGCCCTATCACAACAGGCCCTGCTCAGAAGTTTGTCCCCATCTTTCTTATTGGCACCTTTTAAGTTCAGAAAGACCACACTAAGGTCTCCCCAGAGCTTCTCTTCTCCAGCTGAACACCCCAGCTCTATCAGCCTTTTCTCACAACAGAGATGCTCCAGGTCAATGGCTCTATCTGCAGCCCTGGCCAATGCACCTTTTAACATCAATTAAAATACTATGCAGGTGCCACTGAAAATACTTTAGTACATTATATCACATTTTTACTGCAGCAACAGCCAAGGGAAGACAGGTTCCTCTTCTACAACACACCATACCCACACTGGATGAGTACTGTTGTTGTGTTGGTGAATGTAAGTGTGAACCTGCTGCTGGAGGGTGATTTCATATCCTGTCTTGGTCAGTATAAGCCCTCATGCTGCTGCCGATTTACTCCGCCTTACCTCCCCTCACACAAAGGCTATTCTAGTATTTCCTAGATCTGTTGCTTCCCTTTTTTTTTTTAGCGTTTCTGAGGCACAGGTGCCATGACATCAGCTCTGTTACGTCTTGGAAACTCCAAGGGTTCGTCTTGAAATCTGACCGAGAGATCTGTCCACCATGCCTATAAAAACCCAGGACTGAGCAGCACCTCGCACCAGACACAAGAAGAATCTGCCCTGGTCCTGCCTTTGCCCTCGCAACTCATCTCCATCCATAATGAAGGTCTGTGCAGCATTTGTCTCCATCATCATCCTCCTCGCTGCTACCCTCTTTCCTCAGGCTTCTCCTGCTCCAAGTGAGTACAGCATCTGTCTCTGCTCTGTGTGGTGCATTTTTGCTCTGACTGGCAGTAAATTTGAAGCAGAATAGGAAAAAAATTATCTGCAGAGGTTGGAAACCTGTGTGAATATCTTTCCCTTCTTTCTCGGGACCAATCTTCCTTTCTAGCATCCTTGTATCCGAGGGATGAATTTTACTGAGAAGTATCCAAGTTTTCAGGTTTCATCACCTCTAATTTTGTTGCTGGGCTCTGAGAGTGGTCCCAGGGTGGCTGAAGGGATTTTTATCATTGGAAGTGAGTTCAAAACATTTAACAAAACATCCTAGCAATGACCTTAATTAAGCTGTGGTGTTCACAGCACTTTCCTGATGACTTGCTGGGGAAATAGGAGGAGAAGAAGGCTCCACAGCCGATTAAGGGGATGGTTGCCCATGGTCTCGGCTGGGTATTGTGCAGTTCATCTCCTTGCTGTGAGTGATAGACTCATGTCGACTTTCCCAATCTCTTCCAGTTGGTGCTGATACAACTGTGTGCTGCTTCAGCTACACCTCACGGAAGCTGCCCCAGAGTCATGTGAAGGACTATTTCTACACCAGCAGCAAGTGCTCGCAGCCAGCAGTTGTGTAAGTACCAGCTCCTGCTCTGGGCTCTGGGGAACAGCTCTGCCAGCCTTTGAGCTCTTTGCTTTACATCCAGCAGCACCAAGAGCATAAAATCATAGAATCACAGAATAGTCTGGGTTGGAAGGCAACTTCAGAGCTCCCCCAGTGCCCCCCTGCCATGAGCAGGGACATCTTCACCAGCCCAGGTTGCTCAGAGCCCCGTCCAGCCTGGCCTGGGATGTCTCCAGGGATGGTTCAGCCACCACCTCTCTGGCCAACCTGGGCCAGGCTCTCACCACCCTCAGGGGCAACAGTTTCTTCCTCCTGCCCAGCCTGAATCTCCCCCCTTTAGTTTAAAACCATCAACCTTTGTACTATCACAATAGGCCTTCCTGAAAAGTCTGTCCCCATCTTTCTTATGGGCACCTTTTAAGTCCAGAAAGGCCGCAATAAGGTCTCTCTGGAGTAATGGAATGGGGCATCCACCACAGGTCCCATGTGCAACGCGTGAGCACTCATCCTCCTCAGATGAGAAATAAGCGGTCTCCTTGAACCATCCTGGGGCTGGGAATAAGGTGTGGGAAGGAGGTCCAAGTGTAGCCCACAGGACCCTTGATCTCTCCCTGTCCCCTGGGTTTTAACAGGTCCCATATCCCCCTCATCATAGAATAGTTTGGGTTGGAAAGGACCTTGGAAGGTCATCTAGTCCAACTGCCCTGCCACGAGCAGGGACATCTTCAACTGATGCTTGGGGGTTTGTGGAATGGGAGGCTGGAGGGAAAATGACCCCCTTGGGAGCTACTACTGATCACAGGGCAGGTCAGCATCTGCCCAGGAGGTGACCCAAAGCCCTGGGTGCCACTTTGGCATGTCCCTTTCTCCCTTCAGGGCTTTAATATGTCCCTGCCTGACTTGACAGGTTCATCACCAGGAAGGACCGGGAGGTCTGTGCAAACCCTGACGCCAGATGGGTGAAGGAATACGTGAACGCCCTGGAGCTGCAGTGAGTCATGGGAGATTAGAGGTCTCTGCCCCGGACAGTCCTGCAAGACCATCTGGCAGAGTCTTAGCACAGACCTAGAAATCCTGCTGCTGAGCACCAGGACCTGCTGAGCCACCTTGGGATGCCTGATGTTCCTTCTGTCTTGCAAAGGCATTATTTATCATTATAATTTATCTACCCTCACAGGCAGCTGTGATGCTGGGGACCTCATGGCCTTGCAGACCCACCTTGTCATAGCCTGCTGTGTGACATGCAGCCAAACTGTCCCCTCCTTGTGCCTCCGCCACTAGAATAGGAGGGGGATTTTATCCCTGGAGCTATTTGTGGGAAGTGGTCTGTCAAAATCAGGTATCAGTGCTGTCATGTAAGCCCAGGCTGACCTCCAGGTCAGCTGGCTCAATTTTGCCGTGCTTTGGTAGATGCTCTGAGCAAGATCTGTCTTCTCAGGGGAGGATGTGGTACACTGGTTATTTACAGGATGCTCATTGTAGAACCGCATTGTTCAGCCTTGTTCTCAAAATGCTGTCTCTTGCTGATGCCAAAGAATAAAGATTTTTGTCTCTCTATGTCAGTTCTGGAAGTGGTTGTTCCTCTCTTGCCTGGAAAAATAGGGTCAGTGGGATCCCACTACAACTGTTTTGGGAGAGGCAGGGGAAGCCCCCCCACTTCCCAGCTGGAAATGCCACCTTAGCCCTTAAAACTTCAGCCCTCCTGCATCATGTCTCTGCTCCCAGCACCAAGCATCAGCAGCTCCACTGTGGCTGCAGCACCTCCCAGGGCTGCTCCTTCCCCGTTCTCCAGCCTTTTCCCCATCACATCAGAAAACAAGGCCAGGAGCTGATGGAGCTGGTCCCCTTGGACCTGCTACTGCAGGTTCAGCAAAGGGGTGTCTGAAAACCACACGTGAGGGCACAGCAGTGTCTCTGCACCCTCAGAAAAGGTGGCTGAGGGGCTGGCCAGGAGCATCTCCCAGGAAAGCCACTCCAGGGCTGCAGCCCGGGCTGCGCTCAGTGCTGGGTGAGCTCTGCCAGTGCACCAACTGCTGCTCTGCAGCTGCTTTGGGACGGAAACCTGCGTCTGGTTTAAAAAAGGACAAGAGATCTTTTGCACCAAGTAAAATTGACAGAAGCTCTTTATCAGTTTATGGTTTGCATTTAAAAGTAGCTGATAGCTTTGTGGGTAGAGTTTGAGACTGTCAGGCCTGACCTCTGTGCTGAAGCGCTGTGCAGTGGATGGGGACCTTTGGCCTCCACGCTGTCTCCTTTGAGCTGTCTGAAGCAAAAGCTCAGAAGCTTTTTATCACCCCTTGCCAAAGAGTATTCCCACCTGGCAGCTTGTGCATGTCAATTCTTCGCCTCCCAGAACATTTTGCACCAAGAAATAAGCTGCTCATCACCCCTGGGAGTAATGTCTCAGGCCACCATTTGTTGCTAGCAACAAATGATCCCCCATAATTAAGGGCAAGCCAACCAGTGTGAGATACAGTGTCTGCAAAACAGCCCGAAGCCCACTGGTGCCATGGTGCTCTGTGGATGTTCAAATTGTCTCCTGTTCTCCCCTTGCTCTCCACCACCTCTCCACAAGTCTCCCTGTTTCTTGGCCACTTTACTATTGCAGTTTCTTATTCACTGCTTCAAAGTCTCTATGTCAGAGGCAGAGGGATGGAGGGACACCAGGGTTCCCAGAGGCATAGGGGGTCCCAAATCCTTGGTGGTGGGGCACAAGATGACACAGCGCCAAGCAGAAGTGGGTGGCTGTTCCTGGGGATGGGGAGCACTGGTGTGGGGGAGTGGAGGTGGGTGCAGAGGGACATCAAGGAGATGCAGAGAGAAAAGAAGCAGGGAGCTGGGAGCAGAGGACAGAAGCAGAGGAGGGAGACGGAGGCTGCAATCCAGGATCCCAGTGCCCGAGTCTGGAATGGGAAGAGTCCTGTGGGGTCAGTGGGATATACTGGGGGCCCCACAGCCCACCCTGGCAGCAGCCCTGCAGATGAACAAAGACCTGGCAGAAGAGGAGGGGAGCAACCTGCTCCACAGGGAGGAGGGGACGGGGATGCTGAGTGATGTGGAGCTGCCAAAACGTGGGCAGTGAAAGACAAAACTCAAAGAGGCTGAGCCATGAGGCCAAGTGCAAACCATCAGCTGCCAAAAAGCTGCAGGGAAAGGTCACGGCAGGATGTACAACCCTCAATATAGTGGCTGCTTGAGCAACGGTGGTTAGAAATAACCACAACTTCACTCCTCGTGTTGAGAACAGCCAAGAGTAAGAGGGGGAGCTGATGGAGGGGGTAACTGCAGAATCGAGTTAGGAACAGCAGCCACTGGGGAGACACTGCAGCCGTTGGGGATTAAGGTCTTCATGGCTCACCTCCCTTCCCAGGGCTTCTCCCACTTCACTGGGAGCAAGGGGACAGCCACAGGGTTCATGCTTTCAGAAGGACCAGGATACCAGGTCCAGCCTGAGCATGTCCAGTTGTGATCCAAGCTTGGTGCTTTGGCCGTGGCACCATGAGGGTCTTCTTCGAGGTGCCTTCTGGGCATTACTGAGCAGCAGGAATCAAAGAAAAAGCCTGTGGATCCTGGGTCCAGCAGAGTCAACATGCTAGTCCCCATGGGAGCAGGTGGGCTTGGTTTTTGTCCACCTCCGTAAGCACATGAGAAGTATGATGGTTGAGTGATGGTCGCCTTCTAGCAGGCAAATGGAGCTGAACTCTTCCCTTGCCTCTCAACTGGGCTCTCATTCTTTTGGCTCAGATCTGGTTTGTGAACAACTTGGCCTTGCTGAGTCCTGAGTTGCAACTTGAGGCCTGGCACCTGGCCCCATGCTTGCTTGTGCCCCATGTGCCACATGCGGTCTCATGGTGTAGCCCATCCGGACTTGCACCCCATTTAGCAGCACAGATGTTCCTGAACTGCTTGCAAAGCAAAGCAACCTCCAGAAAAGGGAGTGTTGGGATGTCAGAGTTGATGTGGAGAAGGGTGTCAGGGCCAGGGAGTGGGGATTTTATTTATGCTCTAAATATCTCCAGGGTGGATGTCAAGAGGATGGACCAGACTCTGTTCAGTGGTGCCCAACGCCAGGGTGAGGGGCAACGGGCACAGACTGAAACACAGGAGGCTCCATGTGAACATGAGCAGCAACTTGTTTGCTGGGAGGTGCCAGAGCCTGGCCCAGGCTGCCCAGAGCGGGTGTGGAGTCTCCTTCTCTGAGACCTTTCAACCGCCTGAACCCACCTGTGTGATCTGCTCTGTGACCCTGCGTGAGCAGGGCTGGGCTGGGGATCTGCAGAGCTCCTGCAACCCAGCCAGCCTGGGGTTCTGTGATTCTGTGACTGATCTATAGCTGAGCCATCTCTTGTAGACTTCTGTGCAGCAGACAACAAGAGGCTGGTGCTGCCCTGAATCTCAAGACAGGACCATCGAGAGCAGCCAATACCTCCTCTGGATTCAGCAGCATCTCTCCCCACAGCAGCTCTCCTGGCTTGTCCAGGTGTCCCCTCCTAGCTGCCCAGAGCTGGAAGCAGGTGACAGGCTGTGGTCAGGCTGCTTCCTGCACATTTGTCCCCAGGGGCTATGAATTCTCCTTTGCTCTTACAGAACCCCCACCGTGCCACTGGTCCCCACCAGACCCATTCCCATGGACCAGCATGGACAGCCCGTCTGGGCAGTCACTGTCCCCAGGCAGAGACACCTGTTCTGGTGGTGCCTGGCCCGTGTAGGGGACACAGGTTTGGGACAGAGGGGAGCAGGGGATCCAGAGCAGGCTAGCTCTGCGGCTGCTCCTGGAGCTTTGAGAAGGAAACCGAAACCAGAAAGGCTGGAGAGGGAAATTCCCAGAACACTGGGCTCTGGGCCAGGGATTGTCCAGACAAGAGCCGGCTGCAGCACCGAGTCCTCCTGCCTCGCCAGCCTGTCTCCTACTCCCTGGACCTGGGACAAACCTCAGACCCCCCTCAGCCTTCCCTCTCACCACCACATCCATCCTCATCCCTCACAGTGCTCAGACCCCACATCAGGGACTAACTTAAGTTCCTGCAGCACCAAACTCTGCTGCTCTGCACACAAGGTGACTGAGCCCCGGGGGTGGGGGGTCGGGATGCCCTCAGGGGTAGAGCAGACCCCCACCGCCCCCTTCCCAGGATCCTGTCCTGCCCACCTGCGGGCAGCAGCTCCTGTCCACACACCCCACCATGCAGTGGCCACTCTGTGTTCTACAGCACAGCAGGAAGCTCAGGATACACCTCGCTGCAGGTTGTCCCTCCCCCACTATCACAAGCCCTGACCATAGAGTGGGATAACATTGTTGCAGACATGTTGATCTACTTCATCCACACTGGAACTTGATCCTCTCTACTTGAACCCTGCTGGGGGTGAGTGAGAGCCTGTGCCTTTCCCAAGTCATCCTCCCAGCAGGGTGGTCAGGATCCACCCCCAGGGACCTGGAGAGGACTCCCCTCACCAGCACCGTCTCCTGGGACACAACGTGGTGCCTGGGCTAGGTCTGCCATTTGCTAGGATGCTGCTCCTCGGGTGTCCCCAAGCCCACCTGCCCGCAGCCAGCTTTCTAGCCAGGAAAACACAAGACCAGAGGGAAATCACGAGACAATGTGGAGGTGCTTTCCCAGCTTCAGGGTTGCCAAGTCTGATCTATAGTTGCAGGAAAGTATGACACAGGAAGAGAAAGGCTGTTTTTTTTTTCATTAGGAAGAAGAAATACCGACTGGAATAGGACGGCTGCAAGGCCAGGTCAGCTCTGAGTCACCATGTTGTTTGGGTTATTTCTCCTCAGTGTGCAGAAGCAGAGAAGTATGAGGATGACTACAGTGGGCAAGCACTGCCCAGCACTGTGCTTTTACCCTTGGGACCTGCTCCTCTCATGGACCTGCTGGAGAGGGGCCAGAGGAGCCCCAGGAATGACCCGAGGCTGGAACAGCTCTGCTGGGGGACAGGTGAGAGAGCTGGGGTGTTCAGCTGGAGAAGAGAAGCTCTGGGGAGACCTTAGTGTGGCCTTTCCAGACCTAAAAGGGGCTGATAAGAAAGATGGGGACAGACTTTTCAGGAAGGCCTATTGCGATAGTACAAAGGTTGATGGTTTTAAACTAAAGGAGGGAGATTCAGGCTGGGCAGGAGGAAGAAATTGTTGCCCCTGAGGATGGCGAGAGCCTGGCCCAGGTTGGCCAGAGAGGTGGTGGCTGAACCATCCCTGGAGACATCCCAGGCCAGGCTGGACGGGGCTCTGAGCAACCTGAGCTGGTGAAGATGTCCATGCTCATGGCAGGGGGAACTGGGGGAGCTGGGAAGGTCCCTCCAACCCAAACTATTCTATGATTCATGTTCCCATGGAAAGCAGCATCCTGGGATTGACTACAGCCAGGACAAAGAAGGTTTGCTGGTGGCTGTTTTACTTCTGCAGCACAGCCAAACCCTTCCCTTCATTTTACTGGTGGGACAGTGAGGAACAGCCTTGGGTGGAGTGGTCAGAAAGAAAGCGGGTGTCCCTGCTCCTCTCCAGCAGTGCTGCTGGGGCTCAGCAGGACCCAGATGCACATGGGGGCTGATGGTTTGAGATGTGGTGATGTCTCAGGGAAGCAGATATGTGGGAGGAGAGATGCCACAGGGCCACTGACTGTGTGTGTCTGGGTTCCTGTGGGCTCTGTGCTGGGAAACACTGCTGCTTAGCTGGCAGCAATGGCTCAAAGAGGGGGTATGGGCAGGGACCACCCCTGTTGTGCCCCCATCATCCCCAGGTACCCACCAGCTCCCAGGGCAGCCCCGGCACCACAGCATCTCCATCCACTCTGTTCCTCCCATCAAACCCTGAGCCGCTGTCCCTGCTCTATTCCCAAAGCCTCTGGCAGGATTTTGCCCCTGACAACTTGTCCTGTCACCACCCGACCAGGGAACCAGTTCGGGGTGCAGCGTGTGGGGCTGGGAGCAGAAAGCAAGGATCTGGGATATGCCTGCGGGGTGCAGGGAGCACATGCATGTGTGTATAAGGCCTATATGTGCACACAAACATCAAATTCTGTAGAGGATGTGGGAGGTGGGGGTGTATGTGGTGTGGAATGAGGTGTCGGGGGATATTCATATGTCTGCAGTATGGAAACTTCATGGGTTTGCCACAAACCATTTCCCATCATCACATGTCATACAGAGTGTGCAGACAGGCTCAGAGTGAGGTTCTGTCTCTGTGCTGGTGAATATCACATAACAGGACACAGGGAAAAAAGCAGAGGTTTTACCCAAATTCTTTATTCACACATGTAAGCCAGGGCCACCCATCATCCAACACTGAGACTCTGAGCCACCCTCCCATAAATACCCTCCCTGCCATCCTCCCATAAATAGCATTATTATCCACAAAAGATATTACTGCCTACTCTATATGATAATTTCTTAAATAATTTAAAATAAGAATAATAATAGAGGTGCAGTCCCATTGGCCCTCCCAGGCCACAGGAGGTGGTGTCAGGGCAGCTGGGTCAGGTTACAGACTGGTTTCTGCAAGCCAAGGGCAAGCAGCAGCACCCCAACATGAGGCGTCTCGTGGTCCCCGTCCAGCGGTCCTTTGGAGCTGCCTGCAGATGATGTGGGATCATGCAACTCGTGTCTCCTCAGCACCATGTTCCGTCGCAGGAGCTCAGGATAACAGGACTCGTGCGTGACAGCAGCTACACTTGCCATCTTGCTTCACTCAGTTCTGCTTCAAGTTCTGCAGGTAACTCTGAACCCAGGTGTCGCTGGGGTTGGCACAGACTTGGCGGCCCTTCTTTGTGATGAACCTGTGGAATGGGGATGAGATGAGACATATTAAGTCTCTGCTCAGACCTGCATCCCAGGAGACCCTGGATCCCAACATTACAAGGCATTACAAGAGGTTGTCCCCTGTGCCCCAAGCTGATGCTAAAAACAGTGACTGGCTGAGATTTCCCACATTTCCACCCCCTTTCCCACACTGCTTCCTCAGCTCCTGCAGGAACATCACTGGGCATCCCCACAAAGAGCATCATAGAACCATAGAATCATTTTGGTTGGAAAAGACCCTTAAGATCATCAAGTTCAACCATTCCCCATCCCTGGCACTGCCTCATGTCCTGAGAACCTCATCTCTGTCTGTCCAGCCCTCCAGGGATGGTGACTCCAGCACTGCCCTGGGCAGCCTGTTCCAATGCCCCACAGCCCTTTGGGGAAGAAATTGTTCCCCACATCCAACCTCACCCTCCCCTGGCGCAACTTGAGGCCGTTTCCTCTGCTCCTGGTGCTTGTTCCTGGGGAGCAGAGCCCGACCCCCTTGGCTCCAAGCTCCTTTCAGGCAGTTCAGAGATCAGAAGGTCTCCCCTCAGCTCCTGTTCTCCAGCTGAACCCCCCAGCTCCCTCAGCCGCTCCCATCACACTTGTGCTCCAGCCCCTCACCAGCTCCGTTCCCTTCTCTCAACTCCCTCCAGTATCCCCATCCCCAGCAGTCCCTGTTCAAGCCCTTTCTCCGTGGGGTTCTTCTCTCCCTGCTCTGGTCCTACAGCCCCCTGTGTCCACAGCCACCCCACAGAGCCGGTCACTTGCAGGCACAGACCCCACAGCGTCTGTCCGCACCCTGTCCCAGCTTGTCTGGTACTTACACGATGGCCGGATGGGTGCAGCTAGTGCTGGTGCTGTAATAACGCTGGATGAGCTTCTGTGGGAGCTTGTGGCGTGTGTAAGAGAAGCAGCAGATCGGGAGGTCGGATCCAGCTAGAAGAGGCAAAGAGAGACAAGGTGAGCACGTGCTGTGCTGTGCATTGGGAGCAGCCCGCCCATCAGCTCAGGGAGCCATGCTGGGGGCGAAGGGAGTGAGGAATTAGAATAATTAATATTGAAATGGACTTGGGGGTCACCTTGTCACTCAGTCATCGCTCAGAGTTTCATTTCCCCACCTCTCCCAGCCCCAGGGAAGAGACTGAAATTCCTAAACTGTAACCAGGAATAACTACTCCAAGCCCAGGATGGATGGATGGATGGACAGATGGATGGACCGATGGATGGATGGATGGATGGATGGACGGATGGATGGACGGACAGATGGCTGGCTGGATGATTTTCCACTTCTAGGATTTCTACATGCAACTGATCTCAGTGCAAGGTAGAGAGTGATACAAATGCTGAAAAATTCTTAGCTGTCTGCCAGGGGAGCTCAACGAAGAAATAATATCAAAGGCTCAGATCTGTTCTTCCATCACAAATAAAAAAGTAGGACTCACCTGGGCCAGAGGAAGTCTGGGAGCAAGAGGCTGCAATGAGCAGAAGAGCAAAAACGGCTGCAGAGGTCTTCATCTTCCCTTGGGGTGAGAGCAGCCGGAGCAGGACGAGAAGCTCTGGCAGATGCGGCTCAGACTGCAGCAGCTGGATTTTGCTCCCTTTTAATAGCGAGTCCTGGAGTCTGCCGGGAGAAGCCCGAGTGGAAATTCCAGAATGATAAAAGATGGTGACACGAAAGTGAAATAGCCAAAGGGAATTAGGGAGGAAAAAAAAAAAAAAAAAGACAAAAAGAATGGGATATGTTCACACCGGAGCCAAGTATGTTGAGCTCTGACTCAGCGTTCATTTTCGATTTCATCAAATCAAAAGGAAACTAAACTGTGCCAAGTGGCATGGCCACAAAGAGGAGAACTATTCAGCTGAGCTACAGGAGGGATTTTCCCTGTGTGTCTGTATGGCAAAAGACACAATGTTTGCCTAAGATTATGCAACTCTGGAAGAAAAAAAGAAAATGCAGGCACCAAAGCACTCTCGTGCCGGGTGTTTATCAAACTTGCTGAACCGCAGCACATGGAGCCGAGAGGTGGCTGGACCGTGGGCTCTGCCCCTACCAGCCCCGCAGTGTTCAACACGGTTCACGGAGGAGCTGGGGCTGGAGGAACCCCTGGAGACCAAAGCAGGGTCAGCTGGGAAGGCTGCCCAGGACCATGGCCAGACGGGCTTCGAATGTCTCTGGGGATGGAGACTCCACAACCTCCCTGGGGACCCTGTTTCAGCGTTCAGTAATAAAGTTTTATGTGCTGTTTAAATGGAATTTCCCATTGCCTTTTGTCCTGTCACTGGCCACCACTCAGGCTCCATCTACTTTGCTCCCCACACACAAGTTGGTAAGATGACCTGAGCCATCTCCTCTCCAGGACCAACAGTCCCAGATCTCTCAGCCTCTCCTCCTGGGACAGATGCTTCTGTCCTCTTTGTGGCCCTTTGCTGTGACTCTCTCCAGTATGTCCATATGTGCCTCATACTGGGGAGCCCAGAATTGCACTCTGCACTCCAGGAGTGGCCTCACCAGTGCTGAGCAGAAGTGTCACCCCCCTCGACCTGCTGGCAGCACTCCTGCTAATGCAGCCCGGGAGCCTGGGGCCTTTGTGGCAAGGAAACATTGCTGCTCACGTCCAATTTGGTGTCCACCAGGAGCCCTGGGTCATTTTATGCCAAAATGCTTCCCAGCTGGTGTTCAACCAGCACACACTGGTGCCTGGGGTTGTTCCTCCACAGGAGCAGGACTTTGCACTTCTCCTTGTTGAACTCCATGAGGTTTTGTCACAGAATCACAGAATGTTAGGGATTGGAAGGGACCTCAGCCTGTTTCTCCAGCCTGACAAGGTCCTTCTGGATGGCAGCACATCTGTCTGCTTTGTCAGCCACTCCTTCCAGCTTTGTGTCACCTGCAGACTTGCTGAGCATGCACTTTGTCCCATCATCCAGGTCATTAAGATATTAAACAGCATCTGCCCCAGTATTGATCCCTGGGGTTCTCCACTGGTGACTGGTCTTTGTGCCATGGATCACAACCCTCCAAATGCCTCTCACTGCTGTTTCTCTAATCCATCATTTTTCCTATGAAGACATTATGGGAACCTTGCTAAACTCAAAATTAACAACATCCACTGCTCTGCCCTCATCCACAAAACCATCTCATCTTTACAGGCTACTCACAGTCACCTTTACAGCCTCAGGCCTCCACAAACAATGAGATTGCAGGATCTCACCTGCTTTGGAGGGTCTTTGCAGGCAGGAGGGTCTATTGCCATCCCCAGCCTCAGCCCTGGGGAGAGGGGAGTTTGCTGGAAGAGGCAGCTTGCCACACTGGAGACATCTTGCCAACCTGACCCGCTCCCTCCAAAAGCGCTCCTGAGTTCAAGACGTATTTTCTTGCCAAAAATGTGAGAGACAAGTAGTGGAGAACCTACCTGGCATGGGAGAGGCTTTCCAGCCTCAGCAGGTCCCCGGTGCTGGAGCGGTGGCCACGCGGTCCTGTGGAGATGGGGGGATGTGGGGCTTCCTGATGTCCCACCAGAGCCTGGGGGTGCAGCTGGAGCCAGCGCCCCCCTCCACCACAGAGGGGATGCTCAGGCCTGTGGGTGGGCTCCAGGGCCTGGAATTTTACACCTAGAAGTACAAATCTCCTACTCAGCTGCCCTGGAGCTGCAAGCGAGAGCGGTGGAGACACCGTCCTTCCCGAATCAGCTCGCGTGGGGCAGGGACAGGTGCAGGTTGCTTGGAAAGATGGTTGAAGGTCCCTGAGACAGATGATGATCTGCTCCTCCACACACTCACCCCCCAGGGAGGATCTTTACACTCCTGCTTCCCTGCAAGGTCTTATCCTGCGTCACAGCCCAGGACACTGGTGCTGCGGCTGTGACAGGCTGCAGGCTCACCCTGTAAATGGGCAGAGGCACCACCAGAGTGGCCGAGGGTCTGCTTTTACTGGGGCTAAAGCCTCTGTAAGTCCTGACATTGGTATCAGGGAAGGAGAGGGGTTTAGCGGGATCACAGCAAGCCCCGACAGGACCAGCACTGCTTTCCCTGGGTAAGTCTGAGCAGCTCTGGACAGAGATGCACAGCAGAACAAAAAGTGGCTCCAGCTTTCAGCTGAATGGCTGCAGAGTGAAACCAAATTATGGCTTTTTTTGCCATGGAAATAAATCACGCAGAAACCAACAGTGGGAGTTTGATGTTCCTCCGTGCTTGCAACTCACATGTGCATGGGGAAATGACAAACACCGGCTGCCGGCGCAGCATTGCTGGGTGAGGAAGGTTGTGGCTGCCGAAAGGCAGCTTTGTGGCTAACACCAGCCCAGGACAGCTTTGCTCATGGGAACTTCACAGCTTCTGCTCATCAACCCACCACCTGCAAGGAACGAGCTGCAGGGCCGGTGGCCCACGCGCTGCTATCTTGTCCCCAGAGGTGGTGTGGAGGTGCGATGGGGGTGTGATGTGATCTGCACCAGGCAGCTCTGCTCTCCATCTGGAAGCCCTGAGATGGTCAATAGAAGGAAAGAGACGTCATTTACTGCTAATGAATTTGGCAGAACTGGAGGAAGAGGAGCTGCCAAGAGCTGCTGCAGCTGCAGTCGCTTGATTGTGTCTGCAGTACAAACCCATTAGTGCTCACAAAACTGCCCTTTGTCACCTCTGAGGCTGTTTTCCCGAGAGTTCTGAGAAGCCTCCTGGAAGGGGCGACCTCTCCCTCCCCAGCTCCCGGCCCCTGCACAGTGCTCCGATCCCCAGGCACAGGCTGCATCCCCAAGTCCGTCCCCAGCTGCATCCCCGGCCGCCTGCTCCTGCCAGGCTGTCCCCAGAGCACCCCTCCAACCTCCAAGGCCAGTTTCTGTTTTCAGTTTTCTGTTTCCATATACTGGTTTTTGCTTCTCTGTCAAATCCCGGAGCCCTCTGCTGTCAGTTCCTACAGTTCAAGCGTTTATAAGCTGACCTCTCTCAAGCTTCCTTTATTATTCCTGGAAACGAGCCCTTTTTTAAATCATTGTAGCCTCACCCAGGCTGGGGCACGAGATTTGTTTGGGTGCAGGCAGGATAGAAAGAGAAAGCTAAAATTATTCAAAGAGGAAGACTATAGGGAAGGAGGTTATAGTGGGTGCTGAGCCTTCATCTCCTGAGACAGATGGTGGCAAGGATTAGCCCAGAGGCTTTGGGACTCCTTCAAGCCCCCAAGCCAAAATCCTGCCCCTGCCAAGAGCCACAGGTCACAAAGCACGTAAGCCCAGGGCAGGGGGATGAAGGGACTTTGCTGGCAGGTAACAGTGAGAGCTGTCCCCAGGCTGATGGGGAAGCCTCGTCTGCTTCCCCTGGGGGTGCAGCTCATCTGTGGGTGCTGCCCCATACCAGCCCTGGCACCTCAGCAGGGTCAGAAGGACCTCAGGGTGTGAAAAGGGACATTATCCCATCCCTGTCACTTCTGCTAGCTGTTTGCTCCTCTTGCCCATAAGCCCACAAGCAGATGCAAGCTCTGGGGTGTGGGGCGCTCGGTTTTGGAGATACTGGTTGTTTCACCTGCAGCGCCCCAGGGGTCACAGCCTTGTCCCTCTGCTCACAGCCTGGGACAAAGGTGATCCTTGACCAAGCCCAGATCCCCCCTGTTCACACCTGCAAACCATCCCTCCTGCACCTCTCTGCATGGACCCCAAGGGATGCGGAGGGTGTGCAGGGAGACGGCAGGGCCGTGGCATGCCAGGCGTGGTGCCGGAGCTCCCTGAGCCCCCCCATCTCCCCCAGGAGACACGGGTGCCAGGCAGAGCCCGTGCTGGCTGGGGCGAAGGGACAATGGCCCTTTTGAAGGGCACAAGCCCATCTGGGGTGGCCAAAGCCTCAGCATCACAAGGAGCAGGATAGGACCTGCACTTCAGAGAGACACTGCAGAGCACCCTAACCAACACACTCCCCCACGCATGGGAAGTGATTTGCAGCCAAAATACATCGTGAGGGTCATAGACACTTGAGCTCTGCTGCCAGTCTCTGTGCATGACCACGGCACCCGGTAAACTCACAGCTTGCTGGGGGAGCAGGGGCTCACAGCTCCAGGGGGTTCCTGCCCCCCATCAGTTCTGGGGGGGACTAACAGCAGACACATCCCTGACAGCGAGTGGGTGGACACAATATCTTCAGGAGGTCTGAGGGCCACACATGGGGGAAGTCCCCCAGCTGTGGCAATGCCCTGGCACAAGTTTAAAGGTTAACCTTGGCCATAGCTCCCTCCATGACCAGGGGAAGGACATGATGCTCAGCTGTCCCCACAGCATCTGTGCAGTGCAGCTGCCCACCCTGTGCTCTGTGGGCCACCCACAGCCCACTAGAGTTTCTGGAGAGCTGTCCTCCAGCGGCACTAGTGACAATGAAAACAATCCACTTGTGGCTTGCTGCTTTTCCCTTTTGCTAGTGAGGCCGCATCTGGAGTTCTGGGGCCAGTCCTGGGCTCCCCAGTTTAAGAAGGACAAGGAATTACTGGAGAGAGTCCAGCGGAGGGACACAGAGATGCTGAGGGGTCTGGAGCATCTTTGTGATAAGGAGACACTGAGAGAGCTGGGGCTGTTGAGCTGGAGAAGAGAAGCTGAGAGGGATCTGGTCAATGGGATCAGTAGCTCAGGGTGGGTGTCAGAGGATGGAGCAGACTCTGTTCATGGTGCCCAACGCCAGGGTGAGGGGCAACAGGCACAGACTGAAACACAGGAGGCTCCATGTGAACATGAGCAGAAACTTGTTTGCTGGGAGGTGCCAGAGCCTGGCCCAGGCTGCCCAGAGCGGGTGTGGAGTCTCCTTCTCTGAGACATTCCAACCGCCTGGACCCACCTGTGTGATCTGCTCTGTGACCCTGCGTGAGCAGGGCTGGGCTGGGGATCTGCAGAGCTCCTGCAGCCCAACCAGCATGGGGTTCTGGGATTATGATGAGCACACAAGGCCCAGAGGGTTAGTTTATAAACTGGTTTTGGTTTTCACCCTAGTAGAGCTCTGAATTTTCATCCTGTCCTGCTCTTTCTGGACTCATCAAAGGTCAGAGTGAGGTGATCTGTCCTTCAGGGCAGAGGGTGCAGCCCCAGCAGAAACACTTTGCCTGGTCCTCCCAGGCATTTGCATGGTTTGAGGAATGCCAAGGGGTGGGGGTCAGGGGTGCCCCAGCCCCAGACCCGGCAGCTGGGCTGACCCAGGAGCACAGCTCCACAGCCACTTCCTAAGACTCAAAAAATCGCTAGAACTCAAGTTTTTCCTGTTTCTTTTCCTTTCATGCCAAGGATGGAGAGGGGTATGAAGCAAGGAGCCATTTTTGTTTCACTTTAATTTGGTTTGAAATAAACTACACCTAACCCTCTTCGGTTTGTTTTGTTTCAAAGAAAGGTCAGGAAAAATCTGAGGCATCAGCCATTAGAAAGTGGTAGCATTCCTTACTTATTTTTTCAGAAAATGTCCTTGCTGGAGGAAGGTTGAACCTTTAACTTGATATATTTGTCTTATCAGCTACAAACATCTTGCTGGCATGACATGATTTTGGGGAGACGCGAGGGGGTCATGGAGACACATGGCTCCCAGTCACTCCCACAGGCAGAGGTTACCATTGGAGGCAGTTCCTGGATGTGATGTCATCTTAAAAATTCCAACATTTCTCCAGAAAAGACAAGAATGGTGGGGGCGAAATTTCTGGACACTTATGGAAAGTCATGGCTGCCCCAGCTCGGAGCAGGACGGGATGGACGCTGCTGCAGGTGGAAGCGGAGCTTGTCCTAGAGGCAGTTTCTGAACTCAGGACATTTTTAAGTACTTCCTTTAAGAGCAAATCCTGACTCCTCAACATTAAAATCTGCTATAAATAGCAACTTACATCAGTCAATCTCACCAGGGTTCCTCTTTCATTCAAGACTGAGAATTTCCCCATTTCTGCTATCACCACATTTATTTTGGGCATTTGCTTTTCTTAGCACTTTCTCCTGGGATTTTTTGGGGGCATTGCAGAAACCTCTACCATATCCCCGTGTGTAAGTTGGTGCAACATCAGCAGACTGTTCCGACACCCCGTCCTGCTGACTGCGAGCACCGTTTGCCAGCGGTGGGGACAAGGGGACACCACAGGCTGGGTCGTGGGTCCTGACAACAGCTGGAGCCACGCTGGGAAAGCTTCCACCTTCCACCTTCCACCTTCCACCTTCCACCACCATTTTTCTGTGAACCTAATTCCCATTGAGGTGCTGCAGCCTGCTCCTCCATGGCCATCTCCCTATTTCAGAGCACTTCCCGGGTTAGATGGTCCCTCATCCATGGCACACAGTTTCCCCTCCTTCTAAAAGGGGGAAGAGACAGGAGAAATTACTTTCTCGTTTCACCATTACTGCAATGCGGGAGAGTGGGTGAGGATACATTTTTTAGGAGTGTGTTACAGCATCTCAGGTCATCACTGATATGACTGTAGCCTTTTGTCAGATTTCTAAGGAAAAAAACAGATTCCTGGGCAGTAAACACCGTGACTCTGGGGTTCTATTTGGTTTTCAGCAGTAGAAAAGTTACAGCCCTTGTGTGGCCCATGTAGCACATGTTATCTGGGCTAAACTGATACGAAGTTGACTCAGCTAAACTGAGAAATTCTTTTATTAATTACAAAACAGTCCCTGATAGTCCAAAATGATTTGGCATCTGCTTGCTGAGAAAAGTATAAATGGAGGTTTTCAACGGCCTGAAGTGGAAAAATGTTTCATTGAAAACATCTGAATAATCAATGCAGATTTCCAACTAATTCTTGTGTTTTAATGAAACTTGTTTTTTCTCAAAACATTTCTGCGCCATAAATGGTATTTCTCCTGCCTGCCCTACCCACAGCGTGTGCCTTGGGAGCAGAACAGGACCAGATGGCTGTAGGTGGCAGATCTCAAGACATGACCCATGAATGCTTGAAGATACAATCACAGGGAACAGCTCAGAGGCAAACCATGCTGTTACGTACACAGACAAGTCACACTCCTTGAGAGAGGAGCCAAGTGAGCCGACACGAGCTCAGAGCTGATATCTGGTCCAGATGGCGTCGGGCTGAACGCTGGGTTCCCACCTCCTGCCTGGCTGGACGCCCTGCCTGCAGGGGCAGGCTCTCATCCTCCCATGATACAGAGAATTATAGAATCACTGAATCATTTTAGTTGGAAAAGACCCTCAAGATCATCGAGTCCAATCATAACCCACCCTTGGCACCCCTCATGTCCGTCTGTCCAACCCTCCAGGGATGGTGACTCCAGCACTGCCCTGGGCAGCCTGTTCCAATGCCCCACAGCCCTTTGGGGAAGAAATTGTTCCCCACATCCAACCTCAACCTCCCCTGGCGCAACTTGAGGCCGTTTCCTCTGCTCCTGGCGCTTGTTCCTGGGGAGCAGAGCCCGACCCCCCTGGCTCCAAGCTCCTTTCAGGCAGTTCAGAGATCAGAAGGTCTCCCCTCAGCTCCTGTTCTCCAGCTGAACCCCCAGCTCCCTCAGCTGCTCCCATCACACTTGTGCTCCAGGCCCTTCACCATATGGGGACAAGGAAGTTGGCAAGTGGAGGTGGCAGTGGGGTCTGAACTCAGGGTGAGCCTGCGAGGTGCCTCTCTCTGCAGGTGACCAAAGGATGGATGGAGAGGGGACCAGTTTGGTCATGGTGGGGCCAGGAAGGAGGTGATGCTCTGCTTGGCAAAGCCACATTTGCTCCATGGGGTAGATCTGTCCTTCCCAGCCAGTGCCTCACCTCTGTGACTTCTGTGGAAGTCCCTGCCTGTCTTGTCCCCCAGACCTCTCTCTGCCTGTGTGGGCAGAGCAGTTAACCTGTGTGGAGCTGACCTGCCATGGCTGGTAGAAGGATGGGCAGGGCAGCCCACGGGTGGTGGAGGCTGTGTACCATGTTGGAGTGAGATTTGGAAAACACTGCGTTATTTATAGAAGGTGCCTGCGTTTACAGCAAGATCCTTTAATAGAAACAGGGTGAGTCAGCACCCAGGGCTGTGGTAGGTGCAGAGGTGCTGGTGGTGCGGTTGGGTTTCTCCACTTCATGTTATAATCCTTCCACTGACTTTCAGGTAGCATCTGCCAAGACATCACCACTCAGTGATCCCTTGAACATAATGAAGTGAAGATATTTCCCAGAAATGCATGTGCTTCCTTGTTCTTCTAGACTGTCCTTCTAGGAACATCTCATTATGGATGGACAACACTCAGCATTTCCCAGAGCATCCATCACCTCCCTGTCAGGCCTTCCCTCTCCTCCTTGGGGATGAGTTTGATAGACTTCCATGGCAGTCTGTACTTAGGCTGCTGACTTCTTCCCAGTGAGCCATCCCTGGTCGCAGACCTTGCCCAGCCCTCAGAGAGCTGTGAGCTTTTAGTCTCTGTTATACAATATTATCACTACAATTTTTCCTTTTCTGCTTTTGCCAGAAATCCCAGTTTCTGCCCTTGTATCACAGGTAATCTGCTCCTGATCTTCAAAAGCAGTGTCTTCTTCCTCACCCTGCTCCTGCAGCCCCTCCTACCTCATCTTCAGGGTCACAGCCAACATCTCCATGCTTCTTTTGGCCCTCTGCATTTCCATGCCCAGCAATTATAGACCTCACCTCATCTATCAGTAGCCATTGAAATTCAAGTGTCTGACCTAAATTGGTCATTTAGGGTCTTCTGGAGTATGGCAGAAATCTCTAGGACATAATGTCCTATCATCTCATCTCTCTCTTCCCTTAAACTGAGGAGGGAATTCAAGTGGTTCGGCTTCTGGGACTCCTACTTCATGCCCACCAGAACCTGTGCTGTGCCTGCAGTGCTGTCACAGCTGCAGGACATGCCCTGAGTCCCCTCAGAAGCATGTGCAGGACATGGAGCCCACTGGTGATGGCTCCCAACCCCTGCTACTGGGGCAGCACGGGCTGTCCAGGTGTGGGAGGGAGACAGTCCAGGGTAGAGGAGACCTCAACCCCTCTCTCCCTCACCGGCTTTGTCCCACCTGTGCTCTTCAGCCCCTTGGCACAGCTCTTGGAAGGATGCACTCTCACCTCCAAATTGCTTGGGCAGGTTGGGTAACAGAGGCCTGTTGACCAATGCAGGAACCTCCACAAGGAACTTCTTACTAAGGGACATGCAAGAAAGAGGCAGAAGTAGTGATGGTGAGTGTTTCATATCCTGTTTCACTGAGGAGGCTCTGAATCGAGGGGGAGCTTCACCCTTCCGGCTGAGGCTGCTGCTCTGTTCCACCATGAGACTCCACCACCAGCAGCTTCTTCTCTGGGGGAAATTCCATCATGCCTACGCAAGCCACTGCACGGACCTCCTCACCCCATAAATAGGGGAGTTGCTGCCTGTCTCAGCATCACACAGAAAAGAGACTTTCAAGCTTCACTTGCCTGCTCCAGCTCCGGCCACCACTTCTCAGCTGACATGAAGGTCTCTGTGGCTGCCCTCGCCCTTCTCATCGCCGCCTTCTGCTACCAGACCTCCTCAGCACCACGTAAGTCTGGGATATCCCTGTCCTCTCTAAAAGGGGACAGGAGAGATGTTGCTGCTGGAATGGGGTCCCTTCTGCCAGCCCATCCACCCCTGGGTCAGACCACACTCTGGCAGGTGCTCCGGGGCCGTTGGGCCCAGAAGAAAAAGAATTGAAGGGAGAATGAAAAAAACCCTCTTCTGTTCTCTTCCTCCTCTACGTCCTCACTCGTCCCCAGACCGGGGGTCTGCGGTTCCACCTCCCTGTCCCGGGGGTCTGTGGTCACATCTCCCTGCCCTGCTCCCCATCCCTCACCACTGCTGATGACCATCTTTGCTCTTCACAGTTGGCTCTGACCCACCGACCTCCTGCTGCTTCTCCTACACCTCCCGGCAGCTGCCCCGCAGCTTCGTGGTGGAATACTACGAGACCAGCAGCCAGTGCTCCAAGCCAGGCGTCGTGTAAGTCCTCTCCTCCGGGGCGGTGGGGGGCTCTGCCTTTGGGCTGGGGATCCAGAAAGACCCTTTTCAAAACACAGGGATGGAGGCTGGTCCCAGGGGATGGGAGGTGATGCTCCACGGTCCTGCTCCACCACTGCTGACACGATGGGCATGGTGTGCTGCATGTCCAAATTCTGCTGGTCCTCGGGAGAGGCTGGGCTTGGGACAGGGTTCCCCTACACCCATTGCTCTCCCACCAAAATCTTACTTCTCTGCATCCCACAGGTTTGTCACGAGGAAGAGTCGCGAAGTCTGTGCCAACCCCGAGGAGGACTGGGTGCAGGAGTACATGAGCGACCTGGAGCTGAACTGAGGTCCCGGGACAGACCCTGACACCCATGTCTGCTGGCAGGGCCTGGCCGGCTGCGTCAGGACTGTTCCCGTGTCATTGCAAGCTAGTTAGGAAAGTGAAAATGTACCGAAATCTGACTTTAACGTTTTGCTATTTAATTTTTTATAGGGGTGGGATCAGGTGCAATAACTCTGCTCTAGACAAATAAGTATATTATTTAATAGATCTATTTTTTTAAATGAAGGTTCATGCTTAGGTTATATTTTCTGTATTTAATTAATTATAATTTTGATGTAATATATTATTCATATTTCAAGAAATAAATATTTTTGTAAGAACTTTCTGTCTTTGCCTCTGTTACAATTCTTTGCAACAACAGAAGCTCAAATTATAATAGCGTTCTTTATTCCCTTTTCTATGCTGTCAAAACCCCCACAAGCTTCCCCTATCTGAACGTCCTGCTTTGCAAAATAAGAAAGGAAAAATCACGAAGCAGGAGGTGTGAAAAGGGCACAGATTACATTCAGGTAGCTTGGCTCACTCTTTGTATAAAGTATTTAATCTGTACTCATGACTACTGGCAGCTAGTTAAATTACATCACTGGCCTCATTACAGTCAATTAAAACCTTTAGGGGTTGAAATCTTACATGCCGGCTGTTTCAGGGAAAGTTTTCTGAGAACTGCAGCTAAAATGGATCAGCTCTTCCCAGAGCTGAGGATGGATAAAAATATGTTTCACTACAAGATTTTTAGAACTATTTCATCAAGCTTTCATTTAGCTGGGACATGAGGCTTAGCAGGTGTGTCCCTCTTCTGAGCACAGGTGTTTTTATTCTGTGCCTCCAAGACCAGCCCATCTGTGGAGACGCCTGTCCAGAGACGAAATGTCCCTTGCAATGTCCCTGCCAGGGCCCATCCCCAGGGCAGGGTCTGTCCCTGCAAGGAGACATCTGGTGTCCCACCAGAGATGCAGGAGGTGGAGCAGATGCAACTGATGGCCTTTAAGTTACCCTGATGGGCTCTAGACTGGTGCTGTTGGATGAACAACGAGGGTTTGGGTTCTTCCTGCCTGGACCCTTGGTGCCCATAGGGCAGCCCAATGAAAAGGCTCAGGGCAGAGACCTGCTGCACCTTGGCCATGGGTGCCGCTCAGCCCCATATCTGAGTGTCAGAGCCCAGTAGCTTCACCCTGAGGACTGAGACTGGCACAAAGTTGAGTGCCCAGAGCTGACCTTGTTCCAGGGAACAGCAGGAGCTGGGACAGGGGTGGGGAGACCTGCAATGGGGTCACCCCAAAATGGTTTGAACCTCCCCAGTCCCTCTTGGATATGAGCTCCACCTGTCCCTGTGGCACTGACAGCAATCCTGCAGCCTTGGGGTGTCCTGTGGAAGGACACACAGCGCAGGGCCATCGGGGAGCACCAACCAGCCCATGCGCTGCTTGAGCCTGTCGCAGACAACCCCATGTGCCAACATCCTCAGCAACCTGGTTCACGTTCAAGCCACCCCCAGCAGACACCTACTCCGGGTACCTCAGCTGACTCCTCACCGCTATTCCAAGAGCTTGCAGGGAGCCCTGAATTGCTCATGTCTTTCTTGATCTTACACCCACCTACGCGTGACAGCTCAGAGGAGCCCTCAAAGTGCGCCTGAGGAACACAGCGCGCTCGTCAATCCACACCCCCGGGCACGGAGCTGTGAACACAGCTCGCACGAGCAAGGCAAAGGCAGCCAGCAGCTTTCTGAAAGCTGACAGCTGCCTGCAAGTCCTGCAAACAGCAGTGTGATCATGAAGAAGGCAGCCGTGGTCATCTTCACAACACGTTTTACAAAGAAGGAGGAGGAAGAGTAGTGCAGAAAGATGGCCCAGAGCACAGACAGAAAGGCAGGGGCTTGTAGTGCCCATGTCACCATGAGCCCATATCTGTACCCAGGAATTACCCTGCCCAGAGCTGGGGATATATTTGCCATATCATAGAATCATAGCATTATAGAATAATTTTGGTTGGAAAAGACCTCCAAGATCATCGAGTCCAACCATAACCCACCCCTGGCACTGCCCCATGTCCTGAGAACCTCATGTCCGTCTGTCCAGCCCTCCAGGGATGGTGACTCCAGCACTGCCCTGGGCAGCCTGTTCCAATGCCCCACAGCCCTTTGGGGAAGAAATTGTTCCCAGATCCAACCTCACCCTCCCCTGGCGCAACTTGAGGCCGTTTCCTCTGCTCCTGGCGCTTGTTCCTGGGGAGCAGAGCCCGACCCCCCTGGCTCCAAGCTCCTTTCAGGCAGTTCAGAGATCAGAAGGTCTCCCCTCAGCTCCTGTTCTCCAGCTGAACCCCCAGCTCCCTCAGCCGCTCCATCACACTTGTGCTCCAGCCCCTCACCAGCTCCGTTCCCTTCTCTCCACTCGCTCCAGCACCTCAAGGCCTTTCTTGGTGTGAGGGGCCCAAAACTGACCCCAGGATTTGAGGTGTCCATGTACATTGGTGCAGCTATTTGGGACTGATGTCGTTGCCAGAGTTGAGGCAAGAAAACTCCCACACCATACAGCCCTTGGATAACCTGGTGCTGGTGTGTGGGTGTCAGGGGCTGATCATGATGCTCATCCCTCCCAGAAACAGCCTCACAGGATGCTCAGGGAGACGGGGCAGGTGAACACAAGAAGGGCGCTGAGCCTGAGGCAGCAGATGGGACCCAAGAGGAGGGTGCCGTGCGGGGGGTTTCCTCTGGGTTTAGACCATGACAAGAGCAATGGTGTCAAGGGTTTCAGAATTTGTAAACTACTAAAATAGAGATTCATCCTGAAAACTGACTGTGGTATTTACTGAATATTTTGTGCATGTGTATAGAAGTAAATATTTTTAATGAAAGCCCTGGGAAATCCTAACTGTGAAAAAAAATAAAATCATTACTGTGATAAGAATAACATCATTATTATAATACACATGCACGTCTCTATCTATGTGTTGTTTATATCACCCTGGTGTGTCTGTAGGCATTTTGAGGCATGACAGCCACAGGAGTTGGGGATCAGAGTCTGGCATCGCACAGAAGAAGGAGTTGAGCTGTGCTGATTACGAATTGAAGGCAATCGAGGCTCCAGGTCTGATGGCTTTTACATCTCCACTTTTTCAGAGAGGAATTAGACACTCTGAAGGGAAAACGCCCATGTGCTCTGCAGTGCCAGCTCTGTGCCTCCCCCGCATCCCAGGGGCCAGAGAGAGGAGGCTCCATCCTCCAGCTGAAATGGCTCTTCCCAGAGGCACCAAGATGGGAGATGGTGTCTCTTCTGGGGGTCTGGAACCCAAAAAGGTATGTAAAAATGGATGGATTTGCATGCTGCATACAAAAGATTTTTTTTCCCTAAAGTAGCAATAAACCCAGACTTCCAGGGCTGAGGAAGACACAGAGTATTATGCTAGAAATCGTTCCTGGCTGTCACCTTCACTGTAACAGACAACAGAAGGCAGAAGTGCCAATGAAGACCCAAAAGAACATTTCTGCTCGGTTCTTAGAAAGATGCAGACAACGACTCACATCCCTCTAAGATGACAAAGCATTTTCCACTACACTAGAAGAGAAAGAAAAACTATAATGTATGTTGAGAAAGCACATTTCTAAAACTGCAAAACTGTAAGTTTTGCTGTGGAAAGTCTTATCAGGGATCTTATCAGTTCTTCTGGGTGACCAAACTGGCTCAGGATCCAAAGCCTAAAAATGGGACATTAATCTACTGATTTCTCAGAACAACTCGCTGATCACCCAACCCCAGCCCATGGCCATTCTGCCAGAGCTGGTATCCCCAGGGATCGCTGACATCAGTAAAACCTTGAGAAGATCAGTCCTGGGACCCACCACCACAAGAGACTGTCTCAACCCAAAATGTCCCTGCAAAATGTATAGAATCATAGATTCGTTTTGGTTGGGAAAGACCCTCAGGATCATGGAGTCCAACCACAACACACCCCTGGCACTGCCCCATGTCCTGAGAACCTCATCTCCGTCTGTCCAACCCTCCAGGGATGGTGACTCCAGCACTGCCCTGGGCAGCCTGTTCCAATGCCCCACAGCCCTTTGGGGAAGAAATTGTTCCCACATCCAACCTCACCCTCCCCTGGCGCAACTTGAGGCCGTTTCCTCTGCTCCTGGCGCTTGTTCCTGGGGAGCAGAGCCCGACCCCCCTGGCTCCAAGCTCCTTTCAGGCAGTTCAGAGATCAGAAGGTCTCCCCTCAGCTCCTGTTCTCCAGCTGAACCCCGCAGCTCCCTCAGCCATGTATATGCTCATCTTCCTTTAACATAAAGAAATCAAGTGGAAATGGAGTGGCTGTGATGAGCTTGGTACATATAGGTCAGTCTCTTTAGCAATAAATAAACTTATGATGGTGTGTGAGGATCACCAGCTTGCTTGGGGCAGGAGAGTTTGCGGGAAGTCCCAGGTTTGTGGGTCTGACTGCGCTGTGCCAGCAGACATCCCTCACGGCTGAGGTGGATGGTCCCAGCAGGACCTGGTCCTTGCTGGGAAGGGTCTGTGTGGGGGACAGAGACAGGCAATAAATGCATTTCCACTGGGGAGAGGGGCAAGCTTGGTTTGTCATGACTTAAACAGAAATCCTGTTTGCAAACAGCTTTAGAAACAGCTTTAGCTCTAAGTCAGCAGGTCCCAGTGCTCCTGGCTTTTCTCTCGTTGTACGCTGCCAACCAGTTTGGGCATCTCAGGGCAGACTGGGATCTGCCTCAAGCAGTTTCATAGTTGCAGGTGATGTGGACAGTCCACCAGATGGACAATTTTATAGCATATTCAGGGCTATCTCATGCCTTCAACCTTTAGTCTCCTTCCTGAGAGAGGCAGATTCATGATTTCTAGGAACGCTTTGGCTGGTGCATCAGGGTGAGTTCACATCCTTTCTGCTCATTCATGTCTTCCCCCAGTTTGCAAGATCTCTGAACTGTTGCACTTCCTTCCGCCTCTTCTGGAAACACTCTTTGTGCCTCGGGCGCTGCAGCAAGTGCCACTCGTCTGTCACCTCACCACGGTCAGATCGCTCTTGCCTCCTGGACAGTTTCCATCCCACCACCGCCTCCCGCCCCGTTCAGTGACATTTATCCTGGTCTGTTCCCAGCTGTCACCCTGCGCAACAGGTTTTCAAGGCTATCCTCACTAGTCCCCCCCACAACTGCCTCTGCTTCCAGCCCTCTGTCAAGACCTCAAAGTTCATGTCCTTTCTTCATCTCCTTTCTTATCTTCTCAGGCTCCATAAACTGCCTCTGCATGATCTCCATGGAGGTCAATGATCCGCAGCACCCACCAAGACCCGTTGACCTTCTCCTTCCTGGGACATAGCAAAGCTGGGACCCGGCTTTTCTGGCTGGTCTGTCCTCTCTGCCATGCAGCCTCCAAAATAAAGACCCTGCAGCTGGTGAGAGGAGAGTGGGACTCCACAAAACACAACAAAAATCAGGTGAGAGGAACCGCTGTCTCAGGTCCAGCATAACTTTTCACTAGGAGATTCCTAAAACACCATTCGGGGTGTCTCCACAGAAGTTGTGCTGAGTAGGACTGGCTGATGCCAGTGCTGAGCCTAAAGACCTGAGAGCTTTTCCTCCAGCAACACGGTGGCCAGCTGCTGAGGCAAGAGGCTGGGGCAGCAGTACGGCCTGAGGAGAAGGGATGTCCCAGAGGATGGAGAGATTGAAGGTGACCTTTCGAGACATCAGCAAATGCCGGGGAATTTTTCTTTCCCTGTGTTTTGCAGGCCCTGAAGTGCCCCTGTCCTGGGTGTGCAATGCTTGGAGAGCTCCCACCCATGGCGCTTGTGAGGAGAGGTGGAGAGGCTGGACCTGCCAAGCCTGGAGGTGACCACGGATTTATAGAATCACTTTAGCTGGAAAAGGCATTCAAGATCAGCAAGTCCAGCCGTTAACCCAACAATGTCACTAACCCATGTCCCTAAGAACCTTGTCTACACACAGATCCCCCAGGGGACAAGAAAGAACAGCCCAGGAGTCACCAGCTCAGCATCACCCACACCCCTACAGATGTCCCCTTGCCCTCACCCAGCACCCCCAGGCGGAAGCGTGGTCAACCACACAGGCAGCTGCCACCACCGAGTCCCTGCCTGGCGGTGCCCGGCTTGCTGCGGTGTCCCGCTGATGGCACAACAGGATCCCTCGAGGACCCTCTCTGTGCTGGAGAGGACCAGGTGCGGCAGCACCCTTTGCCCTCTGAGATGCTATGGATTAGCTGAGGCTAACGGGCAGGGATGGCCGCACCACAAAACCACACTGCTAATCACACAAGGCTGCCCAAATCAACCCTTTATTGCTTTGTTCCAGTACAATTCACACCAAAATCAGCACTACGCAGCAGGCTGGGTGCCCACCCTTCTCCAGCAACCCGTGAGATGAGTGGCAGGACAGTGGTGGTCAGCAGGGTCCCCACTGGTGGTACAGTGGGTTATGGCATGTCCCCACTGCACAGGCAGGGCATGGGGTGGTGTCACACTTGGCGGGTCACCCCAGGAGCACAGGGGGACCCTGCCATGATGCTCACCAAAGCACACAGCTGTTTCTCTGATGCTCTCCCCTTCACGGGAGGAGTTGGTTGTGCTCCCAGGTCTTTGCCCACCAGGGCAGCCACCGTCACAGGACAACGCACCCAGTTCCCTGCGTGTCCCTGACCCAGGAGATCACCAACGGCTCTGCATTTCTGCCCCCCAAAAAGGCACCCAGGAAGAAGAGAGGCCGGAGGTTCCCTGAAAACTTGTCTGTGAAGGTGTAAATGTGGGAGCGGTCGCTCACATTGTAAAAGGAGATTTCTCCTGCCTCATAGTCCAGGAAGATCCCGATGCGCCGGGGTCTCACGTTCAGGGTCAGAGGGGAGACGGGTGACGTGAGGGCCTCGTAGTTGCCGTTGTTTTGCAGCCGCAGCACCCAGTAGCCGTTGTTTGGGGAGAAGAGGACGTTGCCTTTCCGGCTGGCGGACTCCCGGCACAGCCCCAAGCCCCACTCGGGCTTGTCTCCCACCTGCACCTCCCAGTAGCTGCGGCCCGAGAAGAAGACCTGACTCCCCAGCACCACTGGAGCGGTGCTGAACCTCTTGGGGTTCTCAAAGAGGGACAGAAGCAGCTTCTTGCTCCCGCGCCGCACGCTCTTGCGGTCCTCGGACAGGGTGAGCTCGGGGTGCGCTGTCTCGGGGTCCAGCGTCACGTCCACTGGAGCGAGAGAAGGGTGGAAGGACAGATCAGTGGTCTGCAGGTGTGGACACAAGCAGGTGCCTGCAACCTGGGTGCCAGTCTCTTCCAGATCTTCCTACCTGTCATATTTATTTGTGCGTGCCCCTGGTTTTTCACAATACAGAAAATCATGGTAACCACAAACCACAGCAAAATATTTGGCATCTGACTGCAGAGCAGGATCAGAATGAGGGTGGCTCTGCAGCCCCTGGCACAGCTTTGGGAGCAGTCAACACCGAAAGCATGAGTTCAAGGGTACCACAGAGCCTGGAACTCCTGAGTGACCTCCTGGGCTTCAGCACCAGCTCACAGCCCATCCAAGACCAGAACAAGGAAGGTTTCTCCACCATGAAACCAGACCAGAGGCCAGGAGCTGGCACAAAAGCAGCCCCCTTACCTTTGAAGTTCTTCAGCATGTCCCTCATGCCCAGGCAGCGCTCAGGGATGCTGTAGTCTTCCTTCAGGGTCACGGACACAGCCTTGGGGGCCTGGAACTTCACCCCCTCACACCTGTAAGGAGAGCGATGCCCATGGGCTGTACCCAGCGTCCACAGCACAGCCGGTCTCCTGCTGCGGGGAGTTAAAGCCTTTCTGTTGCTGCACAGGTGCACTCCCTCCCTTGGGCTCTGTGAAGAGCACCAGAGATAAGCACTGGCTTATCAGCAACCCCAATAGGACCAGAGCTAAACAATGTGGGAGCGGTGGTGCCAGTCCCTGGGAAGGAGGGAGCAAGGCCAGGTCAGCATGGAGAGGGGCCAGAGGAGCCACCGAAATGACCCGAGGCTGGAACAGCTCTGCTGGGGGACAGGCTGAGAGAGCTGGGGTGTTCAGCTGGAGAAGAGAAGCTCCAGGGACACCTTAGTGTGGTCCTTCCAGACTTAAAAGGTGCCATAAGAAAGATGGGGACAGACTTTGGCTCTGGAGTCCTGGAAGAGGAGGACGGAATCTCTTCTCCAGCCACCACTGGTCTCGGTCCCTTTGTCAGTCCCAGGAAGGACCAAAAGAGGCTCTGGGCAGGGAGGACAGGGTGGCTGGTGTGGAGCAGACACGAACATCTTAGAGCCTGGAGGCAGCCAGGACAGTAGGAGGAAGAAGCACAGGTACCCACCTGCTCAGGATGCTTTTCATGTCCTAGAGGGAGAAGCGAAAAACCATTTTGGGTGTGGGGCTCCAAAGCCTCGTGCCCACCAGCCAGCCTGGCCCCAGCCACCTGCCCAGACTGAAAGGGTTGGGGGCTTAGTTAGGGGAGCTGGTGGCTTAGCCTGACCTTAAGCAGCCCGTCAGCCGGCTGCTGCGTCGTCTTCTTTATCTCCAGGATCAGCTCCTCCAGCAAGAACTTCTGCTCCACCAGCCTGGCCAGGTTTTCATTAATCATCAGCAGAATCCGCTTCTCCTCCTCCTCCAGCTTCTGAAGCATCAGCTTCTCCTCATTGGCCAGCAGCCGATGCAGCTTCCCGAACTCACTCACAATCCTCTCCCGTTTTTTCTTCACTGTCTCCTTGTGATGAGAAGATAGATGGGGTGAAAAGGGGCAACGTTAGCCAGGCAGCTGAGATGGAGCCAGATGCTCCAGCATCCATGCCCAGCATCAGGCTTTGGGAAACCACCGCATTTTTTTGATAAGCACATCTGTTTAAAAAACACAGCCAGAGGCTCACTGCTGCGCTGTCACCTCGCCCGGGTCCCACTCCACATCCTCTGTTTACCAGCTGTAGGACCTTGCCCAGGGCACTTCTGCTCAGCTGTACCTCAGATGGCTAATGATGGGCTGCAAGGAGATGCCATCAGGCGCCGGGGTGGGTTTTTATTAGATGTGGTACGAACTGCCCCTCCAGGCAGATCCAGGCTAACCCGCTGCTCAGACAGCCCGGAGGAAACCCTGGGAGAACCCGCAGCAAAGGGAGCAGGCGGAAGAAGCCCTGGGGATGGGGACAGATGGAAACGGGGAGCGGGGGGGCCCCGCGGGTGTCCGGGAGCTCTCACCACAGCCAGCAACAGGCAGGGCCTGCCATGCTTGAGGGTATTTCACCTGAGCCCTAAATATTGGCACTTTGATGGAAACGTGAAGCTCCAGGAAAACAAGCTGCGGTTAGCTAGGGCCATAAAACCTCACAATGCAGAAGATAAACAAAAGGAAACTGAACTGCATCTGCTTTTCTGTCCAAGCACGTGATTTCTTGGACCTGAGTGATTAAGGTTTGATAAGGCTGGACAATCACAGCCATTTCCCCACCGCTCGCTAAGGGAATTCATTTTGTTTTTACTCAAAAAGCGCCAAGCCGGGGGAACCTGGAGGCAGCGGAGCCGCAGCCCCCGCGCCCTGACTCAGGCGTGCGGGGGAGAATGACACGATCTGTCACCACCCCCAGCCCCATCCCAGCCCTGCGGGGGATCGTGAGCACACAGGAGCACCCCAAAAACCTGCCGCCCACTTGTCCAGGCTGCAGCAAATACCTAGGGGAGCGCAGAGAAACCTGTTCTCATGCCAAGGCTGATTAATCATCAGCTCTAGCTGGGGGCTGGATAACTCAGCCCAGTAGTTTTGTTTCCTTTCCTGCAGTTACTTTTACTTTCCAGTTTCCAGCCTGGAGGGACATGAAATGCAGCTGTTTCTACTCTCCCCGGGATTGCCTGGAGTCAGGCAGAGGTGCAGTAATTCAGCTTTTCTTCTTTTTTAATGAAAACATTCCTAGTCCCTATTGCTGTGGGGCAGAACTCACCATATGGCTCATGCCTGGCTTGTAACTAAACACAGGTTGTAAAACACAAGGCAAATAAAAAATATCCAATATCTATTTGTTTAACTGGAACACAAACTCCCGTGATTTCGGAGAAGCTGGCATGCTGATCTTTGCAAAACTCTCTCATTCTTTTATAGAGCTGCACCAGTCACTGAGCCTGATTTCCAGCACGGGTTCTCCATACAGCACAGGACATGAACATCCTGAGGGCTATGCCAAATTCATGACCCCAGACAAGATGATTCGGGGTTGTTGTTTGTTTTTTTTTTAATTGCCGATATCTCTGAAGCTCATTCTTTAAGAATTAAGCCAGGAACCTGCCTTGCACTCCTGGGTTTTCACCCTTTCCGCTGACTCACGCTTCTTCACGTCCTCCGCTTCCTTCGAAAGGTGCTCCAGGGATTTCTGGAGTTTGACCTGAAAATCGAAGGAACAGGCTCAGCTCGCCCCAGCAGCACCCGCCGAGCGCCGCAGTCGGGCCGGGTCCCCTGTGCCGGGCCGGCCGGTGCCAGCGGGCAGCCAGGGGACAGTCACCCGTGCCAGGCGGTGCCAGCCCTGGCACCCGAGCCCAGCAGCTGCGCTCTTCACTCCCCTCACAGCATTAACCCTCTCCGCACTCCTCCGGTTTTCTCTGTAGTTTTCACAGTTTATAGGTTTTGGAGAGCAAAGCGATGCGTCCCCACAACACCAGGGCACGGGGCGGCTGGCGACGTGCTGCTGGAAGCATCGCTGGGACACGGGGTTTAGGTGAACCCCTCCACTGGGCAAAACATCCCCAGGGCAGCAGCCACCGTCCCCCTTCTCCAGGGGGGCCACAGGGGGCGGGGAGCCAGGCTGCTGCTGTGCACCCAGCGGGATAGGGGTGTGCCTGGGTAACTCCACAATTAAGGAGCCAGAGGGTCACTGCAATGGCTGCCACTCTCTGCCACCCCCTCCTCTGCTTTTCGGGGCAGTGGCATCCCGGCACCCGATCCCCTGGCACCGCCGTGCCCAGGGTGCACCATGGCAGGACAGGGACCCCGGCACCCCCAGCCTCCCCTACCTTGTACACCTGCGCAGCCTCCTCGATGGGGTAGACAGTGTGCGGGCGGTGGTGCAGGGACTCCCGGCACACCACGCAGATGGCCTCCTCGTCCTCCTCGCAGAAGAGCTTGAGGCGCTCGTCATGCTGGGCACAGAGCGGGGTCCCCGGCTCCGTCCCCACGCCGCCCCGCAGCCCCAGCTGCCGGATGCTCTCCACGATGTTGGCCAGCTGGCGGTTGGGTCGGAAGCCACTGCGGTGGCAGGAGGCCCGGCACTGCGGGCAGGAGAACGGCCCGTCGGCCCACAGACCCTTCTCCTGGCAGTGCTTGACGATGCAGCCCCGGCAGAAGTTGTGGCCGCAGTCGACGCTGACGGGCTCGTTCATGTACTCCAGGCAGATGGGGCAGATGGCCTCCTCCTGCAGCCGCTCCAGGGCACCCGCCAGCGACATGGTGGCCACCGTGGCCTGGCTGGGAGACTGCTTCCCCCGGGGTCAGCCAGTAGAGGCCGGCTCGCAGGCCGGTTCAAGGGCAGGCTCACGGGCAGGTTTTGCGGGCAGGCTCACGGGCCAGCTCCCGGTGAGGCAGCGCCATGAGAGCCCGGAGGAGAAGCCGCCCGGGGGAGGAGCGTGGCCGGGACAGCTGCACCAGCCCTAAGGGCTGCAGCTTCCTCCCGGCCCGCCGGTCAAAGTGAAAGAAAAACCTGTCTGGGAGAGTGGGACAAATTAGGAAGTGCCAGAAATAATCTGTGGCAGTAGATAACCCCAGGCACTGGGCTGGCAGAGGAGAGGGGGTTGTCTCTGGTGTTGCTGAGCCGAGCAGCCCCTGGTTGCAGCGGGAGCCCCGGCGCTGCCTGCCCAGTGCCTGAGCTCGGTGACCCCGCCACGCCGAAACGTCCCCGTGACACCCACCCGGAGCAGAGCCGTGGGGTCGGGCAGGGCTGGCAGAGGCGCGGGCAGAGGAGCACCGGAGGGTGCGGCACGGAGGGGCTGGGGACAGCCAGGGCCACCCACACACCCACCCAGCGCCAGCCCGGACCCCTCCCCAGCCACCGCTGCCCACCACGGCCTCTGAAGCATCTCAAGAGCCAGTGGGAGAAGCTGCAGGTTTTGCTCCTTTTTATTATACAAAAATAACTTCAAGACAATCAGTACAAATTAGAATGAAAAGTTTCACTGAAAATGCCAAATAAATTAAAAACATCTTTGCGTAAGCTCAAATAAAAGAGCCAAATAGCGTACTAAATAGTGTGCCAAAATCATGGGTAGTAGGAAAAGAAGGTTGTGTCTTGGAGGTGCCCACGAGAGAAGGTCCTTGCAGAGCTCACGTTGGAGGGAGCAGGGCATTGCTCATCCACTGCCTGCCTTGTCCTTCTGGTGATTCACGATGTCCTGGACCCACTTATCACTGGGTTTGCCACAGACCATCTTGCCTGCGACTGTGGCAAATCTGCAGCAAGAAATCCAGTTGAGGAGAGGAGACCACCTGCTCCTCGCCGTGGTGAACCCACCAAACCAGACCCTCCTATAGCTGCAGGGAAACACGGGGTGAGAGGCTGGCTCAGTGTCATTGCAGGTGTCCTGTTCTCTGCCACTTAGGCCACTTCATCCCCGGCATGCCCACTGCAGCCAGGACACCGTCCTGCCTGGGTCCTGCTCTCTGCCGATGAGGCGGTGACCAGCAGAAGCTCTTTCGGCTCAGCTCTAGTACAGAGGTCCAGAAACCGGCTGCCTGAGATGTGGGATTGGCCTCTGAGATGTTTCCAGGCTGTTCTAACCCAGGAGAGCCCAGCCTGGTGCCTTCCCTTGCCAGGATGGGGGGTGACATGGGGTTTCCTGGCGCTGCCACCCTTCGGTCGAGCAGCACCCCCAGGATTTGGGCAGATCTACTCACATCACGGCGGGCTGGGAGCAGTGGCTGCCCGTGTGCACGTACATCAGCACACGGCTCGAGGGAAACGCTTTGGCGCTGTATCGAACACAGCAGGGACCAGAAAAGTTGACAGAACCTGGAAGAGAAGTTTTCTGATTAAACCAGGCCAGAAAAAACACCAGTAGGAAGAAAGAAGGTCAGAAGACCGGAATATCCCTGCTGGGAAAGGTGCTGCTCCCACCATGGGCGCCCACCGCTGCCATCCTTCCCTCAGGAAGCCAGCGAGCAGCAAGACGTGCCTCTCCTTCCCACAGCCGATGCTCAGAGGGAAGAGCTGCCAGGCATTACTAGACCTTATACAGCAGAAAGAAAGAGGAGAGAGCTCCTCGGAGAGGAGAGCTTGGACTCACTTGGAGAAGAGGAGACCTGGTAGCAGAGGACAGCCACAAAAAGTACAGCAAGGGCAGCTCTGGAGGTCTCCATGCTCCCGTTGGGTGGAGATGAACCGCAGGAGTCAGGCTGGACTGCAGCAGAGCTCCTTGCTGTGCCTGCTGTGGGGTCCCCAGGTTCATCCCATTTTATAGAGGGAGACAGTGAGCGAGGATGGAACACGCCGGAAGCGTTACTGAAAGACATGACACAATGGAAGAAGTGCTGTGTCAAGGAACCTCGATGAGAGCAGCACCCTGACATGGCGTATTATATAACGATAAGATACCAGAAATGATAGAGAACAGGATATGAGCTCTCTTTTCCTTCCCCCTGACCAAAGGACTCTGTAGAGAACCTCAAAGCAGCGACTCAGAAGATTAGCAGAAGGACCTTTTGCCTGGAAGGCACATGATGGCAATAGATGGAGAATGACCAGAATGTCACACACGCATGTTTCCTAGAATATCTGCGTCAAAAAGCGGGGACAATTCACTTCACCCACAGAAACTGGTGCATCACTTCCAGGGATGGTGACTCCAGCACTGCCCTGGGCAGCCTGTTCCAATGCCCCACAGCCCTTTGGGAAAGAAATTGTTCCCCAGATTCAACCTCACCCTCCCCTGGCACAATTTGAGGCTGTTTCCTCTCATTCTGTCCTTGGGAGAAGAGACCAACACCCTCCAACACAGCCCAACCTTGCCCATCACTTGAGGGGTTTCTGGAGGTCTGTTCTGCAGTCTTGACCATCATGGCAGAGATGCCAGAGTGTTGGAAAGATGCCAGCCAGATCATTCATCATGGCTCCATCCTTGCTCCAGGTCAGCTGTTGTGGGGGGTGACATTCCTCCCTGCTCTCCTCCTTCTGCTACTCTGCACTCCAAAGCCACCCACTGCCTCCCTCTGTGAGCCCAGACCATGTCACAGAAGGCTGCAGGGAGGACCATGGGGACCATGTTGGGGTTTGGTCTCGGATGGAGAAAGGAGCTGCCCTGGGCATTTTTGGGAGCTGCATGGGACAAGACAAGCCACAAGAATTCCCTGCATGCACTGTCTCCTGCAAGTCAGAGAGATTCTTCTCCATCCATTTACTTCCCCTCCCAACCACACATCCATGCGCTTGTTCCTGGGGAGCAGAGCCCGACCCCCCTGGCTCCAAGCTCCTTTCAGGCAGTTCAGAGATCAGAAGGTCTCCCCTCAGCTCCTGTTCTCCAGCTGAACCCCCAGGTCCCTCAGCCGCTCCATCACACTTGTGCTCCAGCCCCTCACCAGCTCCGTTGCCCTAAGAAGGTGTAGGTGAAGCTGGGTGCATGGGCAGGAGCTGCCTGGACCACGCAGGTCCCTTGCACATCCCTGTCCCCACGGGACTGGCCATGCACAAGTGATGGATGTTCAGCCTGAGACAAGAGACACAACAGCTTGAGGTGCCCAAGATATCAGCCCAAGACTGACACCCCCGCCTGAGGCAGCAGACGGCAGATTGAGGCTGGGGGAGACGGGTCTGCCCGAGAGACAGGCTGGGGAACCGCATGGAGAGATGAGATTGACATCAGACTGAGACAACTTGATCATGATGGGCTGAAGACCTGCTAACCTGCTAACCCAGGTGCCACCAAGGTCTGTCACTCTGGTAGCCCTGTTCCTGCATTTCTGCTGGTGCTTTCACACCCAACATTCGCACACATTCCCCATTCAGACCCATCTTAACGCTCCTGTTACACATCACCACACAGGGACAAGAATAAACCTGAGAGGAGGAGAACAGGCTGAGGGATGAGCTGGAGACGTCCTCGCTGATGCAGCTCACACCAACACAGCCCAGCTTGGTGCTGCTTTTAGCTGAGTGTTCTGGATGTTCTTGCAATATTCAAATATGGGTTTGATGGAAATGTCAAGATTCATTCTTAAAAATCGATATTTTCTATCAGGAATATAAATGTGCCTAGACATTTTCAATGAATTCTCTCTCCTTTCAGATACACCAGGCTGTGTCTCCTGATCCCATTCATCGCAAAAGGAATTCTCGGAGGTTTTGACACCTCTGTTATTCCCCCTATTCACTGCTTTCCTCCCCTCTGTTCCTTCCTTGAAGGAAGATTTTGTATTTCAGTCTCAGCTGCTCCTTCCTGCCAAGACAAATAATGCAAATCTCTAAATATTTTGATTTCTAAAGCCTCCTCCATATCATACATCCTAAACAGTAGCTATTTACGGAGCCTGTAAAACCTCTGCCTTATGGTGTGTTTCAGCTTTCGATAGAAACCACACATGGTATCTTTGGATTCACCGCCCGAACAGATTTGGGATGCAGGAGGAGTCTTTTCTTAGCTCCGGAGGCAGCAGCTCCACCACACCGGCTCTTCGCTTGGAGCCGTGTCTGGGGGATCACGTTCTCACCGCCCCTGGGAGCTGCCAGATCACCCGTATGGGAAACGCTGGTTTTAACTGGGAGCAAATCAGCTGGAAATAGAGTGACGGGTGTAGCCAGTGAGCACAGGGCGGTGCAGCTCCCAGGACAAGCAAGATCTCAGATGAGAAGGGATATTTCCCAGAGGGATCGAGACTTTCCAGCATGGGAAGAGGAACCTTACCAGGCAGGATCTGATTGAAAAATGCAAAATGAGTGGCCTAGAAAGAGAGACAAATAGTGATTATTTGCTGTGTCTCCCAGAGCAAGAACCACGAACTGTCAAATGAAGCTGGCAACTGCCAGGCTCAAAAGGAACAGAAGGAAGAGGCTCTTTATACGGGGAGCTCCTTGCCAGGGGACACGGTGACCACAAGGAAATTTCCATGTGTCAGGGCTTGGATTTCAAAGCAACAAACTCACGGAGATTTGTAAACGAGAATGGTTGGAGGCTGGGAGTGCACTCAAGGGAGGCAGCACAAGTATCTGCCTCTACTTCAAGGGATCTGCTGTGGACCTGGAGACACCGACACTGAGCTCGAGGGACCCTTCGTCTACACCCCCCGAGACTGTTCATATCTGATTCCCCAGGACAGCGGGTCCCACAGGACTGACAGGTCCACAGTGCAGCTTGTGAAACTGCATTGGAATCTCTGGACTGAAATTTATATATCAGGATATGCCTCCAGATGAATATTTTTGGTAAATGTCAGCAGAAAGACGCCAACCGTTTCCAAGCACACAGCAGAAATATATTGCTGCAGTTTGTACCATCTTCCCAGACAAATCTGGGGTGCTCAAAAAAGCCCCACTTTTGGACCAAGAGCCTGAAGAGCAGGAAGTGCTCAGGGGCTGCATCAGGATGTGGCCCTCACAGAAATGTGGAAATACATCCCCAGACAGACGCCAAATTCCAGCCACACGTGCGTACCTGTTTCCCTGCAGTTGCCCTCAGCACTGAGCACCAGCAGCCTGCACTGGACAGGGCTGGTTTAGCTACAGCAGCAAAGGTTCAGAGAAACCAAAAGCAAAACCATCTGGGTTCTGGCTTTGAGACACCCAGGACCTGACATTTCTGAGCACTTGGCATGACGTGGTACTTCGTCCTTGTGAAGTGTGCCTCCTGTTGTCTTTAGATGGAGGTACCTGGGACGTCTGCAAGTCAGAGACTGAGATTACAGAAATCTAGAAAACAAGGACAATCTTAGAGCAGTTTGGGTTGAAGGGCCTTCCCAGCTCCCCCACCACCCCCCCTGCCATGAGCAGGGACATCTTCACCAGCTCAGGTTGCTCAGAGCCCCGTCCAGCCTGGCCTGGGATGTCTCCAGGGATGGTTCAGCCACCACCTCTCTGGCCAACCTGGGCCAGGCTCTCACCACCCTCAGGGCAACAATTCCTTCCTCATGTCCAGCCTGAATCTCCCTCCTTTAGTTTAAACCATCACCCCTTGTCGTATCATAACAGGCCCTGCTCAAAAGTCTGTCCCCATCTTTCCTATCAGCCTCCTTTAAGTACCAAAGGGCTGCAATAAGATGCTCCACAAAAGCGCTAGTGAACATTGGGTTATGCCCATCCTGTAATGAGTTGACAGGGACAGACTGGCTCTCCAGACCTACAGCCCACAACTTCCCGCAGCCCCCGGTCCCACACACAACCCTGCACTCCCCACGCCACACAGAGAAAACCTCTCCTCACTGGTCACATCCTGGCAGCCCAAGACTGCCTCATAACACAGAAGCAAAGCAAGTTCACCATTTCCTACCATGCGAGAGACCAGCCTTTCCTGGGCAAGGTTGTCACCCCCAGGGCTCGTGCTGGACTCCGGGCAATGCTCCAGCTGGACCTACTGCCCACGCAATAGGGAAGCTCTCCAGCAGAGGGCAAACACCCTCCAGGGTGCTGCAAACACCTCCCACCTCCAGGCCCGCTCCAGGGCAAGGTTCTCGGCCAGGCAGCCACCCTGGGCGCCGCAGCCCCAGCTCGGGTGTGAGTCCTCTCCCATAGACCCAGCTGGAAGCCACGCTCAGCTTTGCTGCTGAATTCTTGGCAAAGCGGAGGCAGCTGGCAAGGCTTTAGTGCAGAGAACACACCTGGTTATGTTTTGGGGTTACATCCCTCCTTGTAAAACCTGAGAAAGCAGGAGACCTCACCCAGGGTAGAGGCGAGGGCCTCACGCTCCACAGCTGAGCAATCCTCCCCAAAACCATCTCCCTGACCCCTTCCAAGCTCTGCCTTAGCTGCTCTCTGCCCCACACAGCAGCCCAGAAGCTCTTTGACAGAATGACCTGACAAGGACTCAGCAGCAGCACATGCTTTGCCCAAAGCTTTCAAAAAACGGGATCAAAAGATGAAACCTCACACGCACAGAGGCTCCTCCTAGTGCACCGAGCTGTCCCAAGTGCTCTTTGCTCTACCAGGGTCAGAATCACAGAACCCCAGGCTGGATGGGCTGCAGGAGCTCTGCAGATCCCCAGCCCAGCCCTGCTCACGCAGGGTCACAGAGCAGATCACACAGGTGGGTCCAGGCGGTTGGAATGTCTCAGAGAAGGAGACTCCACACCCGCTCTGGGCAGCCTGGGCCAGGCTCTGGCACCTCCCAGCAAACAAGTTTCTGCCCATGTTCACATGGAGCCTCCTGTGTTTCAGTCTGTGCCCGTTGCCCCTCACCCTGGCGTTGGGCACCATGAACAGAGTCTGCTCCATCCTCTGACACCCACCCTGAGCTATTGATCCATGGATCAGATCCCTCTCAGCTTCTCTTCTCCAGCTCAACAGCCCCAGCTCTCTCAGACTTTCCTCACAAGAAAGATGCTCCAGACCCCTCAGTACCTCTGCAGCCCTTTACTGATCTCCCTCCAGTAATTCCTTGTCCTTCTTAAACTAGGAAGCCCAGAACTGGACGCTGAGCTCCAGATACCGCCCTTCTGTGGGGTCTGGACCACCCCCCTGCACCAGGTGGGCACTTTGGCTCACAAGATGTTTTTGTCCCAGAGCCTGGGCAAACAGCCCTGTCACCAGGGCAGGGTTGTGTCTGTGGTTACAGGATTGAACTTGTGGGAGGCTCGACACAGCCACTGCCCTCCCCCTGCACACCTTTCCAGGTGATGTGCCTTCCAGGGACACCTCGTCTGCTGAGGGGCTCAGGAGACTGTGCCCTGGGGTGTCTGAAGGGGCAACTTCAGGGGGTCACCTCCGGCAGGGAAATGCAAGCAGGATGTTTGCCCAGAGCCCTGCGCCCACCGGCACTGGTGCAGCCGGCTGGGTAACAGAGGAAGGACTGTGCCGCGCTCTGAGCCTCTGTGTTCCTGCAGGAACAAGGGGGATCTGTGATCCGTGCTGTCCCTGAGCCCAGGCCAGCCCGCGGGGTGAGGGCAGCTGCGGCAGCACCCTGGGGCTGTCCCAGCCCTGGCTGGGCGGGGGGGAACAGGAGCCTCCAGCTCTGGGAAAAGAGCATCCCCAGCCCCGGTCGGAGCACACAGCCCCTGCAGCCCCTCCCGACCCCCCTCCTGCCACTTCTCCCTCTTCACTTGCAGGTCCTTTGGGTTGAGACCAAGCTGCAAAGCAACATCCTGGTGGAGAGGGAGCAGCCCCTGTGGGGGTGTTTGGGGTGAGCACTGGGGAAGGTGCCCCACGGAAGGTGCCCTGGAACGGGGGAAGGACCCGTGCTGGCCCCCCTGCCCAGGCTGAGCCAGCACCTGATGGGCGCCACATGCTGCCCGCAGGGAAGAAGAGAAGGGACACAGCATCCTCTGCATGTCCCAGCAGACACCAGACCCATGATCTCCATCCTGCAGACAAGACACAGGTGCAGACAACCCAGGTAGTTACTAAAAGCAAAGGTGACCATGCTCCACAGCCCAAGGTCTCCTGTCCAAGCAATGCGAAAGTGGCTGAACTGGACTGGGTGGCACTGGGAAAGTGAGTTTCTGTCCCCGCACAGGCCAGACAACCCCAGCACAGGCTCCCCCTTCGCCCTCTGCCTCCAGGCTGCAGCCCAGCCCTTTGGACAAGAGCGAGAGGAGCACAGAGCAACCAAGCAGACAAAGCCCAGCCGTGGTGAGAGCGGTGCCCAACCCACCTTCCCTGCACACCAGGCCTTCTCCAGCACCTCCCCAGGGAACTCGAGGCACAAGAACAAACCTCACACAGCAACAGCCCCATGCCTCTTGCAGAGCATCTCTCAACCTGCCCCAAAGCAAGGCAGCCTCTCCTGCCAGCAAGCAGCGCCCAAACCCCTGCAGAGCAGCCTAGAAACGAAACACATGGTCCCATGAGGGAGCCTCTCAAAACCCTGCAGAGGAGCCGACCAGACCCCCAGGCGCAATCCAGGGGAGCCACTGGGTGGACTGGATCCCAGCTCCATCCTGTCACAGCCCCTGTCTCGGAGAATCCAGTAGCAGCCGGCAGAAACAGCCCGTTCTGGCCCGTATCCACCCACCTTCCTCCGCTCCTGCCCAGGCAGGTGTCCCCGGTCGGCCAGCCCAGGCCCCACGGTGCACACTCAGCCCTGGCCACAGTAGAGGAGGATGTGACTCTGCTCTTCAGCATGAGGAGGAGGTCACACAAGCCTTGCGGGCCCTCTGGGGGGCTGAGGTCCAGGCCCCCAGACACAAGAACCTTCCTGCCATTTGTGAAATGCCCTCCTCTGTTCTTTGCTTGTCACTATTCGGCAATGAGCTCATTTCTTCAATTATTAATCACCTTGCTGTAACAGTGGCTGAATTAAACCCATTAAACCTCCTCTGGGACCAGCCCCAAGGAAGGAGGCAGGTTTCCAGAGAGTACATTAGAGAGAAGGCAGACAGGGAGCTGGGGTGGGAGGAGACGGCCCCGCTGCACAGCGTGGGCCCCTTCCCAGCAGCTGTGAGTCTGATCTCCAAGGCACAGAGACGGGTAAGGTCTATCATGCAAACATCCGACCGGGCAGCTCCAGGAAGGTGCTTGTGTGGCAATTGTTTCAGCTGAAAAATCAGCCACAAAAGTGAGTTACACAGGGAGAATTGCTTGCACAAGAGCTCCTGACAACCCACATCCTAAAGAGTTGTTCCCAGATTGCCCCATTGCCCCTGGCAGCAGCAGAGGGGTTGGTTTGCAGAGCTGCTCCCCACCTAAAGCAAAGACACTGATTTTGTTTGATCTGCTTCTAAGGATCCAGGAACCCGCTGGCACAGCCCCCTTTGGGATCCCTGGGGATTAACTGGGGAACAATCCCAGAGAGTCCTCAGGCTCTTGGCAAAAATACTGATTTGTCCATATTTTGCAGAAATGTTCAAGTTCTGGCAGAGGCCCCAGTGGGAAATTCACCCCCCGAGGGGGACGGGACCCCTGCTCTGAAGCACAGCCCAGCAGTTCACGGGGCTGGGAGAGGGCGAGGAGCAGGCAGCACAGCCCCCGACGAGCAGAGGGACCGGAGACACGAGCCCGGATCAGGTTGTACAAAAGCACCTCAGCCACCAACCTGCCACCCGGTCAGGGAAGTGAAAACCTCCTCTCGCTTCTCTTCCCTTGTTTTTCAGACATCTGTAACCATTCTTGGCCCCCCTGCCATTTAAATGACCCACCCTCCCAGCTCTGCTCTGCCAGCTGTGCCCGCACACCCCCAGAGCCCCCGCCCCCCGGCTGACACAAAAGGCCCAACAGCCCCCCCACACTGACCCCCCACCCCGGGCAGGACCACGAAGCCCCAAGTCCATCCCGTAGCTGAGCAAAGCCGGACGAGCACCGCCCGGTGCGCCCCGGCGCGCAGCCACCACTGCGGGCCAGAGGGGACTGGGCGATGCGGGGGAGACCCCGCGGGCCACCGGAACCCCCGGGGCTGGCAGAGCCGCACGTGTCCGCTGCTCCCCCGCGGCCTGTGTGTGTGTGTGGGCCGGGCCGCGGGGTGGAGCAGCCCCGCACGCCGCGCTGGGGCCGGGCCGGGCCGGGCCGGGCCTCGGCACAACCGGAGCCACGCAGGCCGCACACCCGGGCCTGTGGGACCCCCCGGGCCTGCCAGGCCGACTGGCTCCAGCCGCAGCTCAGAGCCCTTCGGCGCAGGTTCCCCGAGCCCCGGGGCGGGGCTGGGCCGGCCTCGCACAGCCCTTCCCGCCCAGGGCCCGAGCCCCCGGCCCGGTCCTCAGCGGCCCCACCAGGGGGCGCCACCCCGGGCACGGGCGAGGCGCGAGTACGGGTAATGGAGTGTGAGCGGCAAGCGCGGGAGCCAATCATCACAGGGCCATGACAGGGAGGCGTGGCCACGGGGCTGAAGTGGGCGGTGCTAAGAGGGCGGTCCCTGAAGGCGGGACAGGGGGCGGGGCTCTCGCGGGGAGGCGCGAGCTGGCGGTGAGCGGCCTCCGGTCGGACCAGTGAGCTTGGCGGTGGTCACGTGAGCTGCCCGCCTGGGTCTGCTCGGAGCCGGCCCTCCCGGGAGGCTCTTCTCGAGTGGCAGTGAGAGCGGCCAATCAGAATACACGGGCGGGACGGCGGGCGGAGCCGCCCTGCTGGAGGCGGTGCCGGCGAGGCGTGCCCACGCTTGAGTGGCAAGTGGGCGGACCAATGGCGTGGGACCCTGCCAGCGGCGGCGCCGAGCGGAGCGCTGGTGAGGGCGCGGCGGGGCCGGAGCAGCGGCGGGCGCGGCGGGGCCATGGACCGCGTGAGCAGCTCCATGAAGCAGGTGTCCAACCCGCTACCCAAGGTGCTGAGCCGGCGGGCGGGCGGCGGCGGCCTAGAGGCGGAGCGGGAGAGCTTCGAGCGTGCCCAGGTACGGGGCGGGGCCGCGGGGCGGGGCCGGGCCGGCGGGCGACGCTGACAGGTGAGGGGGTGCCGCAAGCGCGGGGCGGGGCTAGCCGAGGGGGCGTGGCTTCTCGGGGTGGAGCCAATCAGGTAACGGGAGTTGCTTTAAACCGGGCAGGGCTGTACTGTGTGGGCGGGGCTGTTTTCAGATGGGCGTGGCTTAGTCGAGTGGGCGTGGCCGGGCCAGGTGCGCTGGGTTGACTCCAGAGGGTGGGGATGGCCCATGTAGGTGGAGATGGCTAGAGTGGGCGGGGCTTTCCTAGGTGGGCGGGGCCAGCCCAGCCCCGCCCATGGGGGCAGCGGGTCGCCATGGGGTAGGGGGGCGACACGGGTCAGGATCCCCCTGGGCTGTGGTTGCACCTTCCCTGTGGGGCTGTGAGGGAGCAGCCCAGCGGGTGGGGGCCTTGGACTGCCCCCTGGCCTTGCCTGCGGGGTGAGGGGCAAACCCAGCTGGCTTGGGTTGCCCAGGCCGGGTTTGGCCACCAAGCCCAGCTGGAGCCATGCATGGTGCCCAGGCTGGTGCCCTCCCCACGCTGGGCTCCATCCTGCATCCTCAGAGCTGCCCGCAGGACACAGGAGCCTCTGTCCCTGTTGGCTGGAGGGACAGTGTGCAGCTCTGTGACGGGGTCAGTCACCCCAGAGACGTCCTGTGCTGCTTGGGGACACTGGCATGGGCAGGGCTGGGACAGGAACACTGACATGGGCAGCAGGGGAAGAGGCACCAGTGAGTTGAAGAGCGGCCATAGTTTGCACCTTGTCAGCCCCCAGAGTCTCTGAACGGGGCCTTTTTGCCCTTCACCCATGTTTTAAGCGACAGCTCGATGTCCTGCACAGAAGGGAAGGTGACGGGGGGGCAGCAGGGGTGCTTTGGGGCAAAAAGCTGGCTATTTGGGGCAAGGATGTGTTTGGGAGCAGCTTGGAAATGCCTGGACAAACCATGGCGATGATGAAGAGGGACGAGGGAGGCGTTGGGGACAGCTGGTCCCTGCTCTGTGTCCAGGGAAAGGTGGAGCGGTGCTGTCCTGAGTGCAGGGGGAGAGGAAGGGAAACTGAGGCAGGAGAGGGGCAGCAGGACTGGCTGCTCTGGGAAGGGGGGTGAGACCACAGCATGTGAGTGATGGCTCGATAGTTAAAGTAACGACCAAGGATCACCTCTGAGGAGTGTTTTTGCGCAAAGACAAACATCAGAAATTAAGGTTGGATATGAGATGATGCACAGGGAGTCGTCTTACCTTCCTTGCTCGAGTTACCTCAAAAATCAATTATTTATAGCACTGGAGCTGGAACTGGGACTAGTTGGTGTGTGCGATCGCCTGCCTGGTCCCGTGGGTCAGCAAACGACCCCGCGGGATCCCCGGAGCTCCCACGTGCTCCCCAGAGCCGCTGCTCCCTGGGACGGGCAGACCCGTTGGGGACACCGGGCTGGGCCGGGGCAGCGGCACCCGCGGCACCGGCACCGCAACCCCCGCGCCGCAGCTGCCCCGCTGGATTCCACCTGCGTGTCAGATGTGCAGACAAATGACACCGTGTGTGTTTTACAGAGCTCAGCCTCTGCCTGGATTTTCATTCTTCTGTGTGTTCAGTTCTGTGCAATTTCCCGTCTTACTTTTTTTTCTTCATAATTCTTTCTTTCTCTCCAGTTTAGGGAACTTGCCGGGCACCCTCAGATCTTCCACACATTGGTCATCCGCGGGTTTTGTCAAACTTCTGCTTTCTGAGGTTTTTTTATAGAAACTTCGTGGGTTTTGGGGTTTCTTTTTTTTTTTTTTTTTTGAAAGTGACTTTTCTTAAGAAAAGTTTAACCTGTTAAATGGCCTTTAAAATGAAGATTTTACTTTTGTTTCTGCATGCACAGGCTCATTCCCTCTTCCCTCCCAAACCTGCCTGTCTCATGACAGCAGCACAGTTACCAGGAAGACTGTTCTGGGCTCAAAGAGCCAAGAATGTGTCAAAATGGGTGTTTGGTGAGCCCAGGTAACACCCGCTTGGGTTTGGCACCACCTGATTTCCGGCAGTCTGAGACTCAGCTTGGAAAAATGAGAGCACGCTATGAAGCTCTGGTGGTGGTGGGACATCCCCGTGGTGGGAAGCTCTGGTGGTGGTGGAACATCCGCATAGTGGGAAGGTCTGGTGGTGGGAAGCTCTTGTGATGGTGGGACATGCTGGTGGTTGGATGCTCTTGTGGTGGTGGGACAGTCTGGTGGTTGGATGCTCTTGTGGTGGTGGGACATGCTGATGGTTGGATGCTTTTGTGGCAGTGGGACAGCCCGGTGGTTGGAGACGCTCTAACAGTGGTGGAACATTCTGGTGGTGGGAAGCTCTGGTGGTGGGATGCTTTTGTGGTGGTCCTCAGGTTGCACAACAGCTCTGCCCTGACAACATCTGTCTGTTGGCTTGGGAACAAACAGGAATAAATTTCCTGGTGGCCTCTTTTCTTCTCCCACGGTTGGTCAAGTGTCTCAGTTTTCCTGGTGATGCAAATGTGAGAAACCCGAGGACACACTGAAACGCGATGTCCCCACCCTTGTGCCGCTCCGCCTGGTATTGCTGCCTGCGGGGCGAGATCTTCTCAGCAAGAACCACAGAGATTGGGCGTCTGGTTTGGACTCACGCCCAAGGGCTCCTCTTTTGCTGTCAACACTGATAGTTTTCATGGGAAGCTGAGCAATAAGGACACCAAATCCTGCCGTTCGGCGGCCCTGCAGATGCGCGGCCGTGGGGCTGCATCGCTGCCGTGCAGGGACGCGTGTTGCAACGACTGTCGCCCTTTCGCTGGTGTTTCACTTGCTGTGATTCACCGCTGCTCGTTGCCTCAGCCGCTGTAGGATAAATCTTTGAAAAGAGCAAAGCTCACTAAGGCAGGAGAAAAACCACCAAAAGTGAAAATTCTGCCATATGCTGAGAGAAATATTTACACTTCACATGGTGTCTGCGCCTGGCGTTTGCAGCCCCTGCAAGTTCTCCTGGTTGTATGAGGAGCGTGTCCCGGCGTGGCAGCTCTGCGGGAAGGTGTGAGGTCTCCTCATTGCTCTGAGATCCTCCCTCCCTGGTCTCCTCCCCTTCTCACCGCAGTGGTCTCAGTGGCATCACTGCACCGCGGTGGTGCCGAAGAGCAAATCTCATTCTGTGCTGGCTCACTTGGCTGGTTTGGTGAAGACCAGGTGTTCAGAGCTTGGGTGAACCGAGATCTTGAGGGTGAAAACGGAGTCAGAAGGATGCAGGACTTCTGAGGGCATGGAGGATGCACACCAGGGTGAAATGCTGGGCCGTGCTGCTCCATCGCTCATGTTTCGGGTTGCCGGGGGAATTTCCCTTCGTTCCCAGCAGGGACGTGGCCGGCCAGGCCGGGTGCTGCCCGGTGCTGGCAGAATCACAGGCTCACAGAAGTGGATCCCCGAGCAGAATAGGGGCTGGGACACTGCAGGTGGGGGACAGTCTCACTCCTGACCCAGCGGGATTCTGCTCAGCTGCTCCTGCACTGGCCCCTTCCCTCTTTTGGGAAATGGAACACTGGAGATGGACACGTGTGCTCAGAAAGTGAAGACAGGGAATCGTAGAATCATTCTGGTTGGAAAAGACCCTCAATATCATCAAGTCCAACCATAACCCACCCCTGGCACTGCCCCATGTCCTGAGAACCTCATGTCCGTCTGTCCAGCCCTCCAGGGCTGGTGACTCCAGCACTGCCCTGGGCAGCCTGTTCCAATGCCCCATAGCCCTTTGGGGAAGAAATTGTTCCCCACATCCAACCTCACCCTCCCCTGGCGCAACTTGAGGCCGTTTCCTCTGCTCCTGGCACTTGTTCCTGGGGAGCAGAGCCCGACCCCCCTGGCTCCAAGCTCCTTTCAGGCAGTTCAGAGATCAGAAGGTCTCCCCTCAGCTCCTGTTCTCCAGCTGAACCCCCAGCTCCCTCAGCCGCTCCCATCACACTTGTGCTCCAGCCCCTCACCAGCTCCGTTCCCTTCTCTCCACTTGCTCCAGCACCTCAAGGCCTTCCTTGGTGTGAGGGGCCCAAAACTGCCCCAGGATTCACGGTTTGGCCTCCCTAAGTCCCAGCACAGGGACAGTCACTGCCCTGGGCCTGCTGGCCACACCAGTGCTGTACCAGCCAGTCACTGTATCAAGAAGTGCCACTGGAGTCCCAGTGGGACGTTCACGGAGCTCCAGTCCTTGTTCCTGCCCCTGTAGTTTTGAGCAGGAGGACAGCACTATGTTGTGATTGCGTGTTATGTTCTGGGCTGCAAAGATGATGACACAACTCTCCCGTATTCCCCTGTCCCAAGCGACAACCCAGCCGTGCTTCGGTGTGGTCATGGGCTGCCCAGCCCGGAGATGGTGCTGGGTCCCGGTGCTGGGGATGTCCATGCAGCACAGGTGGAGATGGTGCCTGGGGCTGCAAATGGGGACAGAGGTTTTATGCTTGTCCCCAGAGTGGTGCTGCTGGGGCTTTGTGCACCGAGGTCACCCGCCCATCGGGGTCTCTGTGACCTGGTCCACTGGGGATTAATCCCAGGTCCTCATAGTGATGGGTCTTGGGAGAAGACGCTGCTTTAAAATTCCTCCAGAGAACTAAAAAACTTGCACCTTATCTTCTCTGAGTGCTTTTTTTTTTCCTTGAGAAAGTTGCCAAGTAGCAGAGGGAAATCTGGACCGCTTGGGCTGCCCATGGCCACCACCTGCTCTCACCGGTTCTTCCCTGCTCTGCTGCGGGAGGACCCTGCTCGAAAACCAGGCATGTAGAGCCCGTGTGGGAGAGGGAGAAAATGTATTGGCCACAGAGGGTTGTCAAATGAAATGGGCTTTTTGTTTTTAATTCCTCCCGCAGTGCTGGTTTCTAAATTCTTTTGATGTGGGAACCCAAATTTTTCACAGCCAAATGCAGGTTGAAAGCAGCTCCGTGCACATCCTGGTCACCGCAGCGCGCTGTGCCACCATCGGGCACTGTTGCAGCCCGACCGCCACCGCTAATGCATTTAATCCCTTTCCCCCATCATTTAACCATTGGGAATATGGCACCATCCACAGCAACCCTGTTGGTTTCAGACCAGACCCGGTTTGGTACGACTCGCAGTCGTGGAGGAAATACCATTTTACTCCTGCAAAAACACACCATTTTTGTGGTTTGGGTGCTGCAGCGCCAGCAGCTTTGCCAAGGACTTCAGTTCTTACACAGGAAATGAGGCTCCTTTCAAAGCACCAGAGTGGGGCTATATATATAGCCTCTCTGAAAAGATATTTAAAGAAACATATTGACACTAGGAAGAATAGGAAAAAATAGCTCCGGGCTGCGGGGAGCGTGGGCTGAAGGCAGCTGAGCCCGTCCTGGGGGAGTAGGTGATACAGGGGATTAATTCACGGCTGTTTCATCTGCAGGAAAATGAGCTCCCGTGCTTTGTGCTGGGTGAACCCCTGTGCTTTCGGGCTCCCGTCTTTTAATCGGAATTAGAGGTGTTTGGGATTGAATACAGCTTCAGCAGCGAAGAAATGAGTCATCTCATCTCTTTTCAGCAAGTCCCTCTTAGGAACTTATTTCCATCCCCAGGGAAAGAAAATAGTTTGTCTTTTACCAGATTAGGGGCTGCTTTGCTTTTTGGTGCAATCTGGGATGGAAGGGTTTGGGTTTGTTTTTTTTTTTAAATACATGCAGAAATAACTTGAGTGTTTTAATGTGGTGATGGACTCCAGAAGCAGCCGAGCCTCAGGAGGAGAAGTGTTTGGTACTGAAAGTGGGGGACACCTGCCAGCGAGTCCAGGGGCTGCTCCGCACAGGGACGCGATGCTTTTGGAACAAGTGCCAAGGGGGTGGTGGGGATACCAAGGGCTGGGGGTCGTTGCTGCCCCCAAACCCCTTTGCCCTTCACTCAGCACGTGCCGCCCTGATGGCTTCAAGAGGCTCTTTAAAATCTGATCTTTAAAATACAGATCAGCACGAACAACGTGAGCAGGGGATTGTAATTCCGTGGATCTGCGGTTGGGAGAGCGTTCCCCGCCGAGGCTGCTCTGCCGGTGAGCACGGGGGCTCTGCCCCCCGAACTCCAGCCTGCGTAAGTCCCACCTCCTGCAAACCTGTGGGAAAGCAGCCAGCCAGGGGGATTATTTGTACCAAACTCCTGTTGGAGGACTCAGGACCGAGCGTGACCCCTCTGCCAGCACCGACAGCAGCCCCCGAGCCCGGGGAAGGTGCTGGGGAAGAGCAGGTTACACGGTGCTTGTCACAGGGAGGAGGTGGCTCATCCCAGCATTGCTCTTCCAGGGAAAAACCTCTGGACAGACCAAAGCGAAGGGGCTGAAGCTGCAGGAAGGGCAATTATTTTGAAGATCCGAGAAGCTGAGGATGGGGAGAAGGTGCCCGTGGCAGCTCCCAGCGCCTTGTCCCGCGGGTGCGACTGGGGCCAGGCTGAGCGTCACCTTCCTCAGCACAGTCCCTGCTTGTCCCATTGCCCGTCTCCGCCTGTGGAACTCGTTTGGTGCTGTGGCTGGTGGGCTAAAACGTCCGCCCAGCCTTTGTGCAGACCCTGAGCTCGGCAGACACCAGGTCCTCAGACACGTGTATTTCTGAGCCAGAAAACTGGATATATTTGTAACTCAAAGCGAGCAAGAACAGGAGCAGTGGCTGGAGCCAGAGGTTGCCACATCTTTGCAGGCTTGTTCGTATGCAAACCTCACACCTTACCTTTAAAAAAATTATTTTTTAATTAAAAATGTATTTTTTAATTAAGAATATTGACAATTATGTTTGTAAAAAACATAATCAGCACACAGCCAGCAATGCAGGCAGGAGAGGAGGCTTTGCAGGCTCAGCCTCCCTGGGCTGGATCCTGGCACAGCATGTGGAGAATCGACTTAAAACCCTCTGGCCTAAAGGGATTCAGCCCCTCTCCACTGTCCCCGAGGATGGTCCGCACTGCGATGGTGGGGACATGGGGCCAGCAGCTGGGGGTGGCGCAGACGCTGGAGGAAGGGCTGAATCCTGGCCCTGGTCTCTGCCACCAGCTCGGCTGATTTCTTTTGCACAGTCACCAAACGTGAACGCTTCCTGGGGACAGACTGTTCCCGGGGCGACAGCAGGAAGCAGCAGCGCAGCCCGTGGTTTAGCCCGGCTGTGCGAGTCCCAGCCCACGGCCGCACTAATTATACATTGTGTGCTGTTCCGGGCTAATCGCGGTGGAGGGTAAATGATCCCTAGTCTACAGGCAAAAGGCAAAGTTACTTGCTCCAAGGCATATGCAGACATTTAATTTTTTATCGTGGATTCACTGGTTGATTTGTGTTGGGAGGGACCTTCACAGATCATCCAGCCCAAGCCCCGCCATGGGCAGGCACATCTCCCACCAGAGCAGGTTGCTCAGAGCCCCGTCCAGCCTGACCTTGAACACTCCAGGGATGGGGCACCCACAGCTGCTCTGGGCAGCCTGTGCCAGTGTCCCACCACCCTCATCGTGCAGCATTTCTTCCCCACGTCCAACTTAACCCCATCCTTGTTCAATTTAAAACTGTGTCTTAGCACACAGAGCTTCCTTTTGTAACCACAGAATTTCGGTCCCTTCTTTTGCCTGGATGTTTCTGCCGCTCGATAAGCCTCACGCCAATGGAGAGCGCCGAGTGTAGGTCGGTCATGGTCATGGTTGGTGATGTCCCATGGGGACGGGCTCAGCCTGGCCACAGCTTCCAACCACATCTTCAGCCCAGCACAGAGGTGGTCCAGGTGGTCCCTGTCCCCGCCGCGGGCTGTGCGGTGGCCTTGTCCATCAGCTGTGTCTCGCAGCCCGTGCCTGGGTACACACTTGCTGATCCCTTCTTGCCCGGCCTTGAGCCCGCCATGCCGGGTTGGTGCTGGGACAAGTGGACACCGTTGCTTTTTCTGTTCTCAGCAACACAAAAACCATCAGCGCGGTGGCTGCAAAAGCTGCGCTACTGAGAAATCAGGGAGCTCCGCAGCTCACTTGGCTTTATCCCACTCACAGTGATGCCGACAGGCTTTTTTTATGGCTTGGTCATGAAACTCAGGTTGTGTTGTGAGGTTGAACTTGATTTGCCCAAATCTGCCACCCTCTGAGTCTTGAAGTAGAGAAGACTCTTTGTTTCTTCACTGTTGAGAAAACTCACATCGAATCGCTGAAGCTGTGGTTACTTTGCTGCAGGACTTTCATGATTTTACACACTATTTTTCCCCAGTCTGACTGGTAGCCAGCTTGATGTGATTACAGTAAATCCCAATTTCACAGCATCAGCCTGTGCCCTTCCCAGCTGGGATTTTGGTCCCGCTGCCCCAAATGCTGCAGCAAAGCCCATTGGCGTCTGGATTTCTGTGCCCTGGGGGTTCTCCCATGGTCCAGCACCCACCACTCGTCTTTCCACCACATTCATGGCTTTACCAAGTAACCAATTCCCGCGTGGGATGGCGCAGCCCCTCGGCTGGCACCTGGAGAGGGCACATTAAATATTTACCACGTCAAAAAGAGGCAAGTTGCAGCAAACAAAGGGACCCTTTTGGAGAACAGGCTTCTCTCGCCAGGGCTGGGCTGGAGAGCTGCTATTTATTGTTACCATTTGTCTCTTTTATTCCGTGCGAGCAGCTCAGCACTCTCTTTAGAGTGCATGGCATCGCATTTTATTTTAATTAGCAGATGCCGGCTGGAAAATAGTGTTTTCCAGTCATTGTGTTCACATAGAAGTGAACAAGAATGCAGGGTTTTGTAAACGCAAATGGTCTTGCAAGGTGCTTGTGCCAGAACATCAGGGACAACCAGGAATTGTCCCTACTCCTTCTGAGAGCCCAGAGAGGGTGATGGCACGAGTGCGGAGATTCAGCAACAGACCTTCACTGCCCCAGTGATGCGTCCGGAGATGCAGCTCCCACCGACAGCATTCCCCCAGGAGCTGGGTGCGGGAGGGCTCTGGGTGGGGTGGCAAAGAACAGTTTGCATCTTCTGCACAAGCGAGATGTGGCCCTCAGGTCCCCAGCCTGCTGCTGGTGATGGTCGCAGTTCATCCACTTGTGGACTAAGTGCAATCGCTGCAGTTCACTGAACCAGGCACCGATCACCCCTTCTGCATCTCCATGGGCTTGGCAGCAGGTCCCACGGCTGCTGGCCCTTGTCCTTGCTGGCGTGCCATCAGAACTGCTCACAGCGCAAGTCCCACACCACCAGGTAGTGGTGTTTGGAGATTTCATACATTCATAGAATCATTTTGGTTGGAAAAGACCCTCACGAACATCAAGTCCAACCATAACCGACCCCTGGCACTGCCCCTCCACTCCTTCTCAGAATCATAGAATCATTTAGGTTGGAAACAAACTTTAAGATCACTGAGTCCAACCATAACCCAGCCCTGGCACTGCCCCATGTCCTGAGAACCTCATCTCCGTCTGTCCAGCCCTCCAGGGATGGTGACTCCAGCACTGCCCTGGGCAGCCTGTTCCAATGCCCCACAGCCCTTTGGGGAAGAAATTGTTCCCCACATCCAACTTCAACCTCCCCTGGCGCAACTTGAGGCCGTTTCCTCTGCTCCTGGCGCTTGTTCCTGGGGAGCAGAGCCCGACCCCCCTGGCTCCAAGCTCCTTTCAGGCAGTTCAGAGATCAGAAGGTCTCCCCTCAGCTCCTGTTCTCCAGCTGAACCCCCAGCTCCCTCAGCCGCTCCATCACATTGTGCTCCAGCCCCTCACCAGCTCCGTTCCCTTCTCTCCACTCGCTCCAGCAACTCAAGGGCTTTTCCAAGGTCTTAAGGCGATGCTGAAGTGGAGGCAGCAGAAGACCGACTTATGCGTTGAAGAAGTCCACACAGGCTAGGAATGGCTCCACCAGAAGTGGTGACTTCTTCGATGACTTCATTGACTTACTCAATGCAGAAGGAGCCATCTCTTCTGGTGGAGCCATTCCCAGTCCATGGCCTGGCAGAGATCCCAGGTTTTCCCAGCCAGAAAGGATTTGTGCACTTCACACATGGGAATGAAATGTTTCGACAGAGTCAACAAGGTTTGACTGCTCTTGTGGAGGTAAATACTTGCATGGAGAGGGCAAAGTAGGTATTTCTAAGTTAGTTGAATTTTATGGTCTCGTTCTATTGTCTGGAACTTGCACAGTCCATACTGTCCTGCTGGGACACGTGGAGCAGGTGTCAGGCGAGGTTTTTAGCCCCTTCAGCAAGGAGATTTGCTTTGGTGCAGCTCATTCCTCCCGGTGGTCCCGGGAGAGGCTTTGTGCCCAGCCCTGCTCCCCCTGGCACCCACCACAGGTGTCCGTGGGTGTCCCTGTGCCCCCTCCAAGCACAGAGCATCGCATCCCTGCGGGGACCCCAACTTGTGATGAATGGGAGGTGGCACGCAGCACGGGGTGAACTGGGCCTTCCCCTCGCCCAGGAGGGGTGAGCGACACTGTGGTGACTTGGGCCACGGCACAACCAACATTTCGGTGGGTGGGATCCAGCCTGGAGCTTCTGCCGTGCCCCACAGTTTCATGGGCCCCTCAAAGGGCAATGCCAGCTGAGGACATGGGTTGAGTGAGACCATCTCACGGCTTCACTCATCTCCTGGTGCGATGCTCTTGGCCACAACGCTCCCCTCTTGTTTGTCTGCCCGCTGTTGCAGTCCCGCTCCAGCTCTGTTTATAGCTCGTGCAGAAGCGCCTTGAGCTTTGGCATCGTCGGGGAGGCCGAGCACACGGGGAGGAGCTGCAGCTAGAAATAGGGCTGCTCCCTGCTTATGCATTCCAGTTTTATTATTTTTGTAGCTGAGATGTCCAAGTTTGAAGAGTCCCACCGCCGCAAGCGCCAGGCTGGGAACCGTGTCCTGCATTTTTTCCATTCAGATTGGGTCTTGTTCTCCTTCTCCTCATTCCCAGTGCCCTCACACCGGCTGCTGAGCCCCGGCAAGGTGTCTGTCCCAGGGATGGGCCCTCTCACCCCTGCCTGTATTTTCCGTAACCCCCAGATTTCACCCCTTGGCGCAGCTGGTTTGGCAGAAGAGCTCCCAATGCTGGCGGCGTTCGCCAAAGCTGCAGAAATTAATAACATCGGGGGGGTGGATTAGTGATCAGGTATTTGCTGAAGCTGCTGCGTGGTGAGCAAAGAGCTCAGACAAAATGTTCAGTGATTTCTGCCCACTGGGAGGGAAGCGAAGCTTCATCTGCTGCAGGGCCACCAATAAACCTGAGCAAAAGAAGAGCACAGCTTGACAAAGCCGGAGGTTTTCACTCCTTACAATTCACTGGGATTTTGGCTGCCGTGCAGAGCCGGGCAGGGTGCGGGTCTGGCACAGGCTCCCCCGGGGCAGCCCCGGGCATAATTAACTATATCACCTCTAGACTTCCCCATTAATGTTTTGGACATGCCACAGGTTCAGTCTCCCCCTCCTAGAGTTTTCATCACCCAGGAGCCGTTTCGGGTCCTGCTGCCCCTGCCGGCCCCTGTGAGCCCCAGTGGGGCAGGAGGGCTGTGGCGACCAGGACATGCCGATGTGACACCGATGCTGGGCATGGGACAGTCCGAGTGCCTCCCATCCCGTTTCCCTGTCCTGCCAACAGGAACGCGCATGTTTTCCACACCCAGACCTGGTTTTATGCCCTCGGTTCCTCTCCAGCCGCGGTGCCGGCGCTCGCAGGAGCCGGACAGTGCAACCCTTTCTTCTCGGGCTGGGTAAACCAAAGGGCGTGCTGGCTCACGCTCCGGCCAGCGCTGTTTGTTTTCAAACGAGGAAAATGAGTAAAAACTAATATTTGGATCTCATGAAGGGATTTCGCAGCCTTTTGCACAGAGTCATTGCCTGCAATTCCCCGTTGGTGCGCGTCAGACAGGCAGCAATAACACATGAAACACAGTTTCCTTTATACACTGGGGTATTTTTCCAGCTCGGGCCCCACCCTGTGTCCCAGCGGAGATCCCAGCCTCGCTACGCGTGTTCCTGAGCCGTGTCCCACACCCAGCGGCGGGCGGCACGCCAGATGTGCACAGCTGGGCAGTCATGGCACATCACCTGCAGCAGGGAGCACCACGGGCACCGGAGAGTGTGTGACCCACTGGTGCCTTTAAAAGAGAACAAAGCAATCTTGCACTCATGTACCAGAGCAGGATGGGTTTAATTTGCAGTGAGATGTCCAGCAGAGAACATCCTGGTTCCTCTGGCCCGTCCTGCTCCTCCGCACGGGGAACAGACACCTCATTGCCGGACGCTGAGTGCGGTGACAGCGGCACGAACAGTGTGGGGTGGCCTGGACACAGGGATGGCTGCTGGGGACTGGGGATTGGGGACCACGGTTGTGGCTTAACAAGGCTGGAAGCTCATTCTGGAGAAGAGAAGCTCCAGGGAGACCTTAGTGTGGCCTTTCTGGACTTAAAAGGTGCTCATAAGAAACATGGGGACAGACTTTTGAGCAGGGCCTGTTGCCAGAGGACAAGGTGTGATGGTTTAAACTAAAGGAGGGATATTCAGGCTGGACATGAGGAAGAAATTGTTGGCCCTGGGGGTGGTGAGAGCTTGGCCCAGGTTGGCCAGAGAGGTGGTAGATGAACCATCCCTGGAGACATCCCAGGCCAGGCTGGACGGGGCTCTGAGCAACCTGAGCTGGTGAAGATGTCCCTGCTCATGGCAGGGGGGGCACTGGGGGAGCTGGGAAGGGCCCTTCAACACAAACCCTTCTGTGATTCTATAATTCTGATCTCCTGGCAAATCCCAGGGGATGCACACAGAGCTCCACCCTGCTCCATTGCCCACAGCCCTCTGTCACCTTTAGGCTTAGGTCTTATGTATTTATTAAACCAGTATTTATTAATTATAAAGGTCAAACCTTCCCAGTGGCAGAGATCTGGACTCCAGGAGTGAGTTATTTCCTTGCTGGGGGAGAGGGGAGCAGGTTCAGCCTGAGGGATCACCCTGGCACTGGTCACCCACTGCATGTAAGGGGATGATGAATTAAAAGTGTCATTTTTATCTGTCATTTAGCCACCAGTTCGTTCGCTCCACTGTTTTCTCCCTGGATTGCAAAGTGCACCTCGATCCCGCAGGTCTGGTGGGAGGGAGACGAACCCGCTGCCCCTTGGCAAGAGCTCGGGCTGCAGACCCCGGCTCTGGAACCTGCGGCACTTGGGGGAAGCAGCTCTGCAGGGGATGGGGAGGTGGACGGGGGTGCTGGGGAGTGGGAGAGCAGTTTGCAAAGCCAAAGAAAGCTGAGAAACCTTGGAGGAGATGGCATTGCTGTGCGCCGGCCTTGCCTGCGTCGCTCCGACCTCTCCCTGCACGGTGCTTAAATATGAACATAGTCGGGGCTGGAAGCTTTCCTGGGGCTCTAAATATGTTGCCTATTTCCTATAAATACTTTTGCCGCTGCCCGTTAGCTCGAGGCAGGCTTGGCGTCTGCAGCTCTCTGCGTCCTGCCAGTGCTGCTTTGCGGGGTCTGGCAGGATCTGGTGGGGTCTGGTGTGGTTTGGCAGGGATCTGGTGGGGTCTGGCGGGGTCTGGCGGGGGTCTGGCAGGGTCTGGTGGGGTCTGGCAGGGTCTGGCCCTGTAGGATTGGGTCCAGCCGCAGGGAAAACATTTGCTGTGACATTTCCCAACCTCTTGCATCAGGTGGTTTCACTTCAGACGAGTTTGTTCCTTGTTCATGGTGCGGATGTGCTGGAGCTGTTAGTGTTTGGGTGCTGAGGTGTGGTGTTCATTGCAAACCACCGGGAGCAGCCACTCAAGCCCTTTCTCCTCCATCCTTTGGGGAAATAAAGCTCAAGAGAAGGTGTGGGAAGGTCCTGGGTGCTGTGTGTGAAAGCCTTGGCCGGACGTTGAGCTGAAGCATCACACAGGTGGCTTTGCCACCAGGTCTGTGGTCTCAGTTCAGGGGACAAGTGAAAGCAGATAATTAAAACGGTTGCTCTGCCGGGGCAGAGGGTGAAGCAGCGAGCGGGGAGGCTGCGGCTCATCCTGCCTCTCCTTTTCCCTCTTGCATTTTTAATCCTGTTGGCTTTGCAGAGCTGCTCGCTGAGCTCCACCTAACCTTGGGCCGGCTCCATCCAGGCGACGTTACACGAGGCTCGGGCAGTTGCTGTAACGCCAACGGCTATAGATTGAACGCGGAGCTAAAAATAACAAACAATCAATAATGGCAGCACAAACCCTGGCTTTATTTATTTATTTTTTTAAAAAGAAAATCTGTATATTGACAACACAACAAAGCTCCTTCCTGTAAAGGCAGCAGGGATAATGGAGCTCAGGGCTGGCAGCGGCACCAGCTTCACCCATCATCCCACGGGGCCAGTGGGGTCCAGCACCCCAGGGCCCTTCGTGTTCCCTGTGCCCAGAGCAGCACCCGCTGGGTGGAGCTGGGGGTCGGTGTCCACTGAAATAACCCCCATGGCCGGCAGCTGCTCGTGCTGCCTGTGCTGCCTGTGCCACTTGTGCTGCTTGTGCTGCCTGCACTGCTTGTGCTGCCTGTGCCGCTTGTGCTGCCTGCGCCGCTTGTGCTGCCTGTGCCGCTTGTGCTGCCTGCGCTGCTTGTGCTGCCTGTGCCGCTTGTGCTGCCTGCACTGCTTGTGCTGCCTGTGCCGCTTGTGCTGCCTGCACTGCTTGTGCTGCCTGTGCCGCTTGTGCTGCCTGCACTGCTTGTGCTGCCTGTGCCGCTTGTGCTGCCTGCGCTGCTTGTGCTGCCTGTGCTGCCTGTGCTGCCTGTGCCGCTTGTGCTGCCTGTGCTGCCTGCGCTGCTTGTGCTGCCTGTGCTGCCTGTGCTGCCTGTGCTGCCTGCACTGTTTGTGCTGCCTGCACTGTTTGTGCTGCCTGTGCCGCTTGTGCTGCCTGCATCGCTTGTGCTGCCTGCGCTGCCTGTGCCGCTTGTGCTGCCTGCACTGCCTGTGCTGCCTGCATCGCTTGTGCTGCCTGCGCTGCCTGTGCCGCTTGTGCTGCCTGCACTGTTTGCGCTGCTTGTGCTGCCTGTGCTGCCTGCACTGCCTGTGCTGCCTGCATCGCTTGTGCTGCCTGCGCTGCCTGTGCCACTTGTGCTGCCTGCACTGCTTGTGCTGCCTGTGCTGCCTGCGCTGCTTGTGCTGCCTGTGCTGCCTGCGCTGCCTGTGCTGCCTGCATTGCTTGTGCTGCCTGCACTACCTGTGCTGCCTGCGCTGCCTGCACTGCTTGCAGTGCCTCACTGCTTGCACTGCCTGTGCTGCCTGTGCTGCCTGCACTGCCTGCACTGCCTGTGCCGCTTGTGCTGCCTGTGCTGCCTGCACTGCCTGCACTGCCTGTGCTGCCTGTGCTGCCTGCACTGCCTGTGCTGCCTGTGCAGCCTGCACTGCCCGCTCCTGCCCGCTCCATGCCAGAACAAGCCCTCGGCGCGGCCGCCAGCCTTGGCCCCGTGCCTGCGTCTGATCTGCTTTTTCCTCTCGCTTTCACATGCCCAGGGAAGTGCAGCATTACAAGGATTTTAAAATGGCCTTGAGCTTTTTAAGCACCGCTCCAGAGCGGATATTTTTCCCTAAATCAAGATTTGCAAAGGTATTTGAGTATTAGTCGGCCAGGGGGATTTCCAGAACTATCAGAGCACCCAAACACCCTTCAAATCTGCCTTGCGTGCGAGTGCAGGTTTGGTACTGAAAAGCAGCTGGTTCACCAAGACTGTGGTGATCTGGGGGATATTTTTTTGCATCGTTGCTGTTGCTGTAAGGTTCTTCTGAAGGCTGTTCATGGCTGGATCTCCTCTGAAAGCTGTGGCTGTGTGGGATCAGGCTGAGCTGTGGTGCCTGAGTCCAGAGAAACTCGTCACACATTCAGCTCCTGCCCCCGCGGCTGCTCCGACCCCGTGTCCCCGTAACCCATGGGGAAGGTGCTGCTGCCCAGGGTGCCCAGGGCAGGTCCTGATGTTTCGGAAGGACTCGGAGCAGCGCGGGGGATCAGTCGGGAAAGCTGTTCTGTGTTACGATGCTCACACCTCCCAGCTCAGTATCAATCCAAATCCATTGCCATAAAGGTGGGGGTTTCCTCTAACTCACAACGTGACAAATACACCCTGGTGCCCAGTGTTTGCTCCCTTCTCCTAGAAGGCAAAACTCCTTGTGCAGCCCGTGGTGCTCACCCAGCTCCATGGCCCAGAAACTAAACCCAGCCTAAACAGGTCCCCAAATGGTGCATCCCCCATGGGCGTGGCTGCTGCTCCAGATCCAAAGAGATGCTGAAAAGCACTGAAACCTGCAAAATAGAAAAGAAATAGTTTTCAAAGTGCTCAGTGGTTCCCCCCGTGAATCCGCTGTTCTGTTTTATACCCAGAGCTCTGAAAACCCCGGGATCCTGGAGGTCCCGGACTGGAAAGATGCTCCAGCAGCACCTTGAATGGCTAAGCCTTTGGGCAGGACTAGTTTATCGTGAGCTAAGAGAGTTGCTCTGGGGAGGTGGATTTAAACTGCTCCTACACTGGAGCAGCTGGAAAAAAAAATGTCGTTCCCCGAGGAAAATGAATTTAAGAGACTGAATCCAAGGGGTGGTTTGAGACCGCAGCTCCTGTTTGGTTCCTTCCCTCGGGGAGAACTTGGGAAATAAAGATCAAGAGAGAGCACCAGATATTATTAGTCATCAAGGAGGGAGGCGGCTGCAGGGGAAGAGGGTTTAAAAGGTTTTGCAGTATTTTTAGACCTGGTAAAATGAACAGTAGGTGGGGGAAAAAGAGGCAGGAGGCTTTGGAGAGAGACGTGAATGCTCCACGGAGCAGAGCGGTCCAGGCTCCATCCCGCCCCGAGCGGCAGCTCAGGCGGAGATTTGCTCGAATAGAAGTAGGGAATGTAAAACCAATAAAAGAAAATGCCTTCTAGGTCATTACTGAACAAACCTCATCAAGCTGGCTGTAATGACAAAAGGCTACATTTGCCAAGATGTTTTAGCCCTAATTCCCTTCATTTTAGCAAGAGTCAGCTGCCAAAACAGAGTTTAAAAGCTGCTCGCGGAGCCTCTGGTGGGCTCAGGGGAGATGCTGAACTTCTCTCCTGCGTCTTCATCCGTCGCGGTCCAGACCACACGTACCGTCCCGGCAGCTCGCAGGAGAACATTGGAGCTGCAGGAGGATGGAGGGTGTCCCAGGCCGTGTCAAGGGTCTCGGAGCAAAGCCCTGGAGGAGATTAGATACAGCTGGGGGTGAGGAGGGGGCTCTGCGCCTCGCCGCGCAGCAGCAGGATGATGAGGGCACTTGGGGGACAGAGTGAGGCAAGAGGTGGGCTCTCCCCTGGTTCTCCATGGCTTTGCCATCCCTGTTCCCTGCTGGGAACTGTCCCTTCCCAGCCCCGAGCAGAGGGGCTGGCAGAGGGGTTTGATGCCCTGGGGTTTTCAGCAGCTCCTTCTGCCACCCCCAGCATCCCCCCCACCTTCATTCATGAGGGAGTTCCCTCCATCTGCATTCCCTCTGGAGAGGCTTTCCAGGGCTGGTCCTTGCAGGCTCGTCCCGAGTCGCTGGGACGGGAGGCAGGGGCCAGGAATGCAGCGTGTGGTTTTGCACACCCGACCGGGATGCTCTGTATCCCCCGCTCCTGCCACAGCAGCACACAGATTAGAGCAAGTTCACTTATCACACAGGCTTTGGTGGAGTTGTGTGAGCATGTTAAATATTACATGTCTATATATTTGTATATATAGCAGTTGAAGGAAGCCATGCTGTAAGCAGAGCTGATGCTCCTGCAGCTGCAAAGAGCCTCAGCATCTTTATGGGAGCCCCTGGGAATAACCCGTGACCACCATGCGGGGCAGGAGTAGCTCTCGCGTGCAGCACCAGTGTATTTCCACGGCCATGCGGTGAACCACAGCAGGGAACTCGCATGGGCTGCTAAAGCAAGGGAATTTCTTTCACAGCAATGCACCCCGCAGCGGTGGGTTGTGTCCCCACAGTTGCACCGGTCCCTCCTGAGCCCCCGTGTGGTCACACACGCTGCCGTCCCCACTTGGTGCTTTCAGCTTGGGGATCGCAGCTTTGCCTGTCCCTGAGGAACGTGGGTTTCCCTGTGCCCTGGGAACCCTTCCAAAATCGCCTTTAAATTAGTCTTTTTCTAGAGCTATCTTGGCTCTTGTTTTTGCCCTCGGTCTGAACGCCCCCCTTGCTGTGAAACCGGGTGGACTTGGAGCCCTCTGCCTGTTCCCCAAGTGCTTCCTGGTGGCCTCCAAAATTCAGGTTTGGCTGGTCAGAGCAGCTCAGCCACGAGGAGCCACGCGGCGATGGTGGCTGTGCCATGAGCCTGTCCCGGCTCTGCCTCATCCACAGGACATCATCGATAACGCCAATGATTATCTTCTTGTCTAAACCAGCTTTAGCACCAGCTGAGGTGTTTGATTCACGGCTGAGCTTGCATGAAAGCTTGATGTTGAAATATAAGGTTAATGATGGTGAGCGGACTTAATTGGTGGGATTAAGGAGGGATGCTGGGAGCAGAAAGCCCGCAGGCGGGAGGTGGAGTGTGTGGGGGGCAGCTTGGCCTGGCTGCACACAGCATTTGATGGCATTACAGGGTGTCACCAGTAAATATGGCTAAAGGATGGATCCATGCAGGTGGCATCATAGGAAAAGTCACATTCATCCTATTCGTGTGCAGGGGAGGGATTGGGTTTTGCTCCAGAGGATGCTCTTTGTTTTGGGCTGTGCCTGGCCCGGTGTGCTCTTTGCAAACCTGCCTTAAGGTCTCTTTGTGCAAATGAGGCATTAAAACCCGGTGGCCAAGAGCTAATTGCAGGGCTGTGGCCCCTGGAGATGCTGCACTGGGAGGCATGGATCACAGCTGCGGGACATCCTGGGACAGCAAGGCAGCAGCGGTTGTGGCATCAGGTTCAGAGCAGTTCTAAACCCAGCTAAGGCTGAATTAATTAATTCCAGGATCCCATTAAGCCAGGGGACCGCCATGCTGGCGGCTGGGTGGCACAGCAGGACCCAAACTCCCACTTTCCGCCCCGGGCTCATGGTTGGGAATCGCTCACTGGGGGCTTCACCATGGCGAGGCCACAAACCCCGTTGTCCCTTCCTGGCCACGGTGCTTGATTCTGGGTTTGTCCCCTCTGCTTTTGGGTCCAGGGCACCCTGTCCCAGGGATGCCGGGGTTGGTGCTGTGCCAGCGCGGCAGAGCCCATTCCTGCCTGTTGTGATCAGGGCTGTCGAGCCCTGTCGTGCTTCTCCCGAGTAGTAAGTGACAGGATGAGAGGAAAAGGCCTCAGGTTGCGCCAGGGGAGGGTGAAGTTGGATGTGGGGAACAATTTCTTCCCCAAAGGGCTGTGGGGCATTGGAACAGGCTGCCCAGGGCAGTGCTGGAGTCACCATCCCTGGAGGGCTGGACAGACGGACATGAGGTTCTCAGGGACATGGGGCAGTGCCAGGGGTGGGTTATAGTTGGACTTGACGATTGTGAGGGTCTTTTCCAACCAAAATGATTCTGTGATTCTATCTGTGATGGGGACAGGTGCCCACAATTGGGGCAGGTACCCACACCCCACGCGCTGCCTCGTGCTCACCCCAGTCTCAGGGCAGGGACCAGACTCTGCTCCCGGAGGAATTTGTCTGCTGTTTGAAACCATCTGGTCCAGCAAAACACATTTGGTCCAGCACACAAATGGACGAGCTGTGTCCCTGCAGTGCTCCTGAACGGTGCGTCCGTCCATCCATCTGTCCCAGGAATCGCAGCAGAGGCTTTAGCAGCCATCCAAGGAAAACACAATGTGGGGCTTGACCCCAAAAGCTGCCCCCAGGCTGGGATCAGTGGTGGGTGCAGCGCTGGGTGCTGACAGGGCGCAGGGATGTCAGCGCTCCATCCTCACAGGTCCCCGCAGGGATGTGGGATCTTATTATTTTATTAAGAGTGGCCAAGTCACCATCCTGGAGTAAGTGGCTGAGCCGTGACTAGACTTAGTAATCCCAGGGATTAGTGTGTTTGGCCAGGGCCAGCACTGCAGGAGCAGTTTTTCCTTAGGGCTGTGAAGCTCCAGCTGAGGGGCAGCTGCAAAGCTTTTCCTCCTCCCTGCTTTCGGGTTGCTTTGAGGGGATTTGTAGAACAGTAGAAGAATTGTCTGAGTTTCTTTCATCAGAAGATTTTAAAAGTTCTTCTTGAGCACTGGAAAAGCCAGGATAGTCCTGCCTGGGTGTTTGCCTGTCCCGCAGTGGGGTGACAACCCCTGTGTGTCCGCAGATGGGGGACTGAGATCAGGGGACCCATTTACCACACCCGTTTAATTTCTTTTGTTGTTGGAACCGAGATTGCTACAGCCGAGTGGGCTCCTGTGCGAGGGAAACCCTGTGCAGGTCAGCGGCCAAACCTACAGATGCAGCTTCTCGCCAGGCACAGAGATGGGGCGGGGGGCAGGAGATGGGGCAAGGGATGGGGCAGGGGGCAGGAGGTGGGGCAAGGGGGCAAGGGATGGAGCAGAAGGCTGCAGGTGGCACAGGGGATGGGGCAGGAGGTCAGGCAGTGGGGCAGGGTGTCAGCAGGGGTGTGCAATGGGGCAGGGGGGGTCGGGGCTCGGGCAGGGGGTCAGCAGGGGGTGTGCGGGGGTCGGGCAGGGCAGTGACGGGGCGCAGAGGGTTCGGTCCCGCCGTGCCCCCGCCATCCCCTCCGGCTCCGCTCTGCCCGACCCCGCGGCGCTGAGCGGCCGGTTCTGCGGGGGCGCGCCCACCCTCACGCGCGCACCCGCGGGGCTCCTTTGTTATTCCGGCGGCGCGCGGCTCCCCCCCACCCCCCCAACCCGGCTGTGCCGCCCCTCGCGGGAGCGCGCCCGTGCGCGGGTGCGCGCCCCCCCCCCCCCATCGGCTCTGGCGCCGCCGCCGCCCGGCAGAACCTTCCAGCGCCGCCGCCCGCGGGGCCGCCGCCATGGGCGCCGCCGCGCCGCGCTGAGCCCGCACCGAGCCCGCCCCGCCCCGCACCCCCGCCATGGAGCTGGGCAAGGTGGTAAGTGCGCGGCCCCGGGGATCCCCGCACCCCCCCACCGGGGATCCCCCCCGGGAACCCCCCAGCAGCGCGGCACCCCGGGGTGTCCCTGCAACGAGGGTTTGCGCCCAGCGAAACTCCTTCCCAGGGAAGTTGGGGGTGTTCGCAGACCCCCGAGTGTCGGTGTCTCCCGGTGGAAAATCAGGAGGAACCCCGGGGTGGGTTTGGGGTGGCAGCGGGGGCCATGCGCCCCCTCCCTACGGCTCATCCTCGCCGTTAAACCCGGTCTCCCCCCGTGATGCTGCAGCCTGGGTCGGGATTTGCTCCCACCCACCCGTTTTAACTCGCTTTCCCCCAGTCTTTGAGTCAACGGGATTCAGGTGCTGCCACGAGCACCCGTGTCCCCACGTCCCCGTGTCCCCACGTGTGATGCTGCTGTCACAGCCCCTTCGGCCCCTTGGAGCAGCCCCGGGCATAGGGGCTGGAAACAGGTTTGAGGTGGAAAGTGGGTTTTTAGGATCCATTCCTGCAGGGAGGTGTGTTCATCCCCTGCGCTGCTCACCTGGGAAGAGGGATTTTGCTTTACACGGTGCTCCAGCAGAGCCGGGTTACGGGTGGGGAAGGTCCCTCGAGTGCAGCGTGGAGCCCTTATGGTCCTGGCTGCTCTCGACTCCATGTCAGGATCCGAACACTGAGAGGGGTAACAGGTGGAGGACACCCCATCCTGCTCCGATAACGGGTGGGGGACGCCCCGTCCTGCGCGGGTGGTGCTGCTGAGTGGGAGCTGTTGCACGGCAGGATTTCCAGCAGCGCTGCGCCGGCACTGCCGGGCTCCGCATCCCGGGGCCATCCCGGCTCCCCTGGATTCGGCAGCACCTCGGAAGGGCGATACGCACCCGGGTGTTCCCAGCCAGGGTAGAAGCTCCCAAGCAAGGTGGGTCCCGGGATGGCACCTGATGGCTGAAGTGCACATCTGGAGATGAGCTCCTGCCTGTCTGCTCCCCGCATCCTTCATCCTCGCGCCGTTATTTCCTCCCATTCCAAAAAATGCCAAAAGATTTGAATTTGCTGGGAAGCAGAAGACTCTGGTTGGGATGATCTGGAGGATGTCAGGGATATTTGAAGTTGGTGAAACCCCTTGCTGAACCACCGAGCCTGGAAAACACAGCCTTCCTCCATCCCTAGATAGAAATCACCACTGCTGGAGGAGATTATCTTCGCTTAAAATCCCTGCTTAAAACTGAAAGCCTGGCTGAAGCGGCAGCTCACAGGAAATACTCCGGCCATGGCTGAGCTGGCTGGGAACATGGAGCACAAGTGATGTTGTGCCCATATCACTGATTAAATGAGAAGAGTAAGGAGTGTTTTCGTGGGGAGCAGCTGTGGAGGACTGTGGGGGTCCTGGGAAGCCTCCTGGGTTTCTGCCCTGTCTCGGATCCGGCCCCTCGTCCTGGGCTCTGGTTGCAATGGGTTGGAAGCACCTGGCAATGGGAGCCGGGACTCGTGCTGGAGGTGACCAGAGCACCCGCAGGCTCCCTGACCAAAGCACCCCCAACCAAGCTCTTCTGCAGTGTCTCTGGCTTCTCTTTTGATTGTTACTTCAGCCAGAGGCTTCAAACAGATCCGAGTTTTCTGGTGTCAGCTTCCCCGATGGTCATTGGTGAGCTCTGGTTTCTTCTGGAGCTTCGCTTTTTGCCAGGTGTTCTCCCCAAAATCAGTTTCCGTGCTGTCTCCTTTTTTTCCAAAGGTTTATCTGTGTATTGGATAAGTCTGTATTCCTAAAACTGGATTTAAAAAAACCCACGTCCAAGTAATTAATCTGCACAAATTGTTTATGGCGCTGGAGAAATCCGCTGGCCCACCTGTTTGGGTGCTGGTCCCCGATGGTGAGCAGTGATGTGTTCTGCATAACAAGCTCTTGTCTCCGGGACTGGTGGAACCAAATCCTTCCAGCCACTGGTGACCAGCCCGGCTCCCCGCTCCTGGCATCAGGTGTCTCACTGGAGTCCCTGGAACCCAACACAAGTCGGTTGGGTGGTTGTCTTCTTCTTTCCCTTTGCTTGCCTTGAGGTTGCAGAAGCGGTTGGATCACACTGTCCCATCCTGCCCCCGCTCTCGTGATGGTGCTGAGCTCATGATTTTCGGTGGGGGCTCTGGAAAGGCTGGAACAGCGGTGGGTTCAGTCCTCGCACAGGCAGCTCCTGGGCATGTCACCCTGTGGATCCCGACCTCTGCTTTGATGCCACCTTGCTGCCCTTGGAGGAGCCGAGGGCTGCTGGGGTGGTCTGTTCAGACACACTCAAAATGTGTACCCTTCAAGTTATTGTAATTTTCTACCATGATAATGCTGATAGAGCTGACGAGGCAAAGGCCTCGGTGGGAGCTGGATGGCAGCTGCCACCCTCTTGGTGTCTCCTGGTGGGGTGGAGACCTCTGGACATCACATCACCCCTTCCTGGCGCCTGACACCTCCTGGTTTCTCCCCTGGAAGCCCCATGTGTGCTGGAACAGCTTCTCGATCGCTCTCAGCGGGATTCGCCGTGTGCCGGAGGGGGCTGATGTGGCACAGACCAAGCGCGACATGGATCTGAAGTCATCGTCCTCCCAGCCTCGGCAGAGCAGAGCCGGAGGCGGCGATGCCAGGGCAGATCTCTGCCAAGAGGAGCTTCATGATGATGCCATCAGATGCTTGCAGAGCTCATGGCCATCTTCCCAGTGACTGTTTTGGGTGTCCCATGTGTCACAGGGCAGGCAGCAGGACAGGCTGTGGGGCAAGATGGGAAGGGAAATCTGAGATTTGTGCGTTTAGGGGATTATTTCTCATCTGGTGGGAGCAGGAGCGGAGAAGAGCAGCAGTACCTTTGGGGAGATGCTCCCACAGCCTCCCTCAAGGTCCTTCATCCCCAGAGCGGCTCCGGTGTGTACCCAGCCATGACAGCAACACTGTCTTTCCAAACTCATGGATCCAGCAGCAGATGCAGCCAAATAGCCCGGATTAGATGATAGGATGGTGTTTTTAATGTCTCCTCCCAGTCCCCGTTCAAAAGCAGCATTTAGTACTGAGCGGGAAGACTGCAAGTTACCTCATTTGTGCTGAGCATCCTGACCCTATATGTGGCCTCACATCCATGGTGCGTGGGGCTCACCGCGCTGCCCGTCTGCTGTCCCATCCCCGCCACGGCACGAAGCCATGCTGGATCCCGGTGCTGGTTCCCAGTGCTGCCGAAGGCGCTGGGCACAGGGTGGAGGGGGGACCCCAGCCCCCCAGCTCTCCCCAGGGACTCTCACCCAACCCTGGACGGGCATTAAGCACCCCCAGGGTTATCCAGGCAGCTTTGGCTGTGATTTGCTTTTAGCTGCTGTCAGTGAGCGATATTTAAAGAGATGTGCCTTCCGAAAAGCTCGCCTGCACCCCCGTGTCCTGCACAGCTCCGGGGCCAGAGTGAAGCTCTGCTAGGCTGGGATTTGCATTTTAATTAAGCTCATGGATTTTTTTCCAGGCTTGCTGTAGTCAGGTCTCCCTCCTCGCTCACTTCCCCCGGAGCCCCCGTGTCTTGCGCGGTTTTCCGGAGGTATGCTCCGTCCCAGCTCTCCATTTATAGAAAGGAATTAAGGAGAAATGAGGGAGCATTACTAAGAGGATTTGCACTGCGACTTACTCAGTTTCTCCAAATAATTTGCAATAGCTCTGGATTCTTTAATCAACACTCATTTCCTTTTGGAAATGAAAGGAGCGAGAAGGTGTCGTGCAGCTCCTGAGCTGAGCTCGGCTCTTCCCTGAACGGGGGATTTGCGATTCCGAGGAGGCTGAGAGCAGGATTTGGGGAGGGTGTGCAATGTGCGTGTGGAAGAGGGAAGTGTTTCTCGGTGCTCAGAAAGCCTCTGTCGCTCTGTCCCGGGTCCCCCTTTGCAGTTTTGGGCTCCTCTGTCCCTGTTGAACCCACAGTTGTGCACCCAGAGGGGTGTGTTTATTTGACATGACCCACGGTCTGGGGGTCACCCTGGTGTAGCATCTCCCTGTGAGGTCAGGAGTCGTGGGGTCCTGTGAGTCGTGGTCCAGCTCTCACCTGCGGGATTGCCAGAAACCCGCGGGAACGGTGCGAAATTCCCCCAGGACAGGGCTGCAGTGGTGGGTCAGGGCAGAGGAAAACACCTTGCAGGGGTTCCTGGGGACCCCCAGAGGGAGGAGAAGCTGCTCAAGCAGGTCCCGGTGCTGTGGACAGATATGAGGTTGGATTGTCCCTGTGTAGTCTGTGTGCTCCTCTCCTAAGTGACCTGAGCCTTTCCCCATCTGTGGCAGTGGAGATTCCTCACCCGCTCTGCAGGTGCTTGAAATGTTACCCATGTGTAATGGCCACCAGTGCTTGCAGTGTTACTGGTTTGTGCCATGGTCACCAGTGCTTGCAGCGTTACTGGTTTGTGCCACGGTCACCAGTGCTTGCAGCGTTACTGGTTTGTGCCGTGGTCACCAGTGCTTGCAGTGCTACTGGTTTGTGCCGTGGTCACCAGTGCTTGCAGCGTTACTGGTTTGTGCCGTGGTCACCAGCACTTGCAGTGTTATGGTTTGTGCAGTGGTCACCAGCACTTGCAGTGTTATGGTTTGTGCAGTGCTCAGGGTGCTGCCTGCCCAGCCCTGCCGCGGGTGCTGCTCCACTGGGCTCTGCCCCACACCCCAGCCCCATGGCACTGCCCGGGGGGGCACAGTGTGGCAGTGTCACCCCCTTGCAGCCCCGGTTGTGCAAACGGGGCCCCGCTGGCCTCTTCCCTCCAGCCCCGCTGCCTCTGGCGTTGCACAAGAGGAAGCGCCCGGGTTTCCTTTCCCGGCAGCGGGGTGTGGGGTGTGGGGCTGGACGAAGAACCCGGCTGCCCCCTCCGCCCCCAAGGTCCCCTGCCCGGCTCCCGGCATGGGGGTGGCACCCGCGTGGGGTCGGGGACTGGGGGCTGATATCACCTCATCAGCCAGAAACCAGAGCTGGGCCACCGGTGCTGCTGAGGGCACGCGTGGGCTGGCGAGTGGGAAACAGCCCTTGCAGTGTAGAAGCTCATAATTGAATGAAAATTAAAATACTTTCAGCTATGGGTGCCAGGCAGCACTTGGAGCAGCACCCGCTGGGTTGGGGTGAAAAGCATCTCCGTGGCACAGAAGTCTGAGCTTTCTTTCAAGGCAGCCCCAAATTTCCCTTGTTTCCCTCCTCCTTGGCTCAGTCTTGCAGCTAAAACTTGGCCGCTGTCACCCTCCCTGACCCTGCTGGTCCCTTGGAGATGACACCTGTGGCCTCGGTCCCTCGCTGCTGCCCTGCACTCCTCGGACAAACTTCCCTCATCCACATGGACATCACGTCTGCTTCAAACAGAGCGGGGGCGTCGGGATGGAGGGTTCTGAAGGCAGAGCCAGGGCTGCCAGACCCCGTCACCCACCCCGTGTTTCCCCACTCTGGGGGGGTCACAGGGAGACGCTTCACTTGGAAAAACGTGTCCTTGCTTTGCCAGGAACAGCCATCAGGAAGCAGTGGTTAAACTGGGAGCTCCATTTCCAGCTTTCGCTGGCGCTGCTTCCCGCTGGAGACCGCCCTGCCTGGTCTCTCAAGGACAAGGGACACGTCCCACAGTGTCCCCATCCTGCCGCTGGCCACGAGCTCACATGCGCCAGCTCTGGTTTTGCGCTTGGCTTTTTCCGTGTGGTCCAGGACCCTCATTTCAAGGTGGGACGTGTGGCGTTCAGCCTGGAGAACAGGAGCTGAGGGGAGATCTTCTGATCTCTGAACTGCCTGAAAGGAGCTTGGAGCCAGGGGGGTCGGGCTCTGCTCCCCAGGAACAAGCGCCAGGACGAGCAAGGCCCCCCAGCCCCGCTCAGCACAGAGTCATTGGGGTCTGTTGTGATGGAGCCGCCTTGGGAAAGGGCAGCACATGGGGGTGCAAGAAGGATTGCAGTAGGAAGGTGCCTGGATTAATCCCACTGCTTTAATTGGTTTATATCAGTTATTAGCTGCTTCTGGCCATGCTGAGCCAGACAGTTTCTTCCCTCGGCAGTGAGATCCTCGTGGAGCAGGTACTGGGCAAGTGCTCAGCATCACCGCAAGGGACGCAGGAGCTTGGGGTGACACTGGGCCAACATCACTGCACTTCCCCTGAGCTGCAGCCAAGCAGAATCAGCTGTGGTGTCCCCCGCTGCAGGCACTGCTCCCCGCGGGGCAGGAACGGGGTAGGGTTAGAAACCCTGCCCAGCCAACGCTTCCAGCAGCTGCCGCTGCCTCTCCAGAGGCTCCATGGAGCGGCGACTCTGCCCAGTGGGGCTTCCCGGGGTCCCCGACACCGGCGCTGTGAGTCTGGGCAGCTGGCGGGCAGGGGACGCTGCCTGCGGCCCTGGGCAGGGGACGCTGCCTGCAGGCCTGCCCGCGGGAGGCTTGCGTGGCTTCCAGTGGGGCCAGGGAGCTCAGGGCGACGGGACCGGCTGTGCCGTGGCTGGATGTGGCCGAGCCGAGATGTGCCGGTTGTGGTGGGTGCGGAGGTGGCAGTGGGTGCAGCCAGGGCAGCTCTGTGCACCACGACAGTGGGTCCGTGTCCTGCCCTTCTGGTCCCACAGCCGGGGCCGTGTCCGGCTGGAGCGCTGGGGCGGAACAGCAGCAGTCACAGAGCTGCTGCTCCACTTGAGTGCTGATGAAGCCAGGTTGTGTCCTTTGCCACCACACAGCGCGGGCAGCCCTGGTCCTGCTCCACTCGGCCTCACCGTCCTGTGCCCCCCAAAACACCCTCTGCGCTCAGCACCCCCAAGAGCAGAGCCACCAAATGTTCCCCGTGAACTGAGGGCAGGAGAGGGTCCTTTGTGGTCCCTGCTTTAATTGCATCGTTATTATGTTGAGTAAATGAATCCTGGCAGCAGCTGAATGACACGGATGCCAGCCCCATCCCAGAAAGGCATCCGGCACCGGGTGGCATCCAGCTGGCACAGGCAGGGACTGGGGACCTGAATGGGACCCAGCCAGCGACAGGTGCCGGCAGAGCCGGGAGGTCCCTGGGGACGAGGGGGGACTGAGGGGGAGCCGGAGCCCGTCCCATCTCACCCCCCCGCACTTCTCTCTTGCAGACCGTCAGCATCAATAAGGCCATTAATGCGCAGGAAGTGGCTGTCAAGGAGAAACATGCCAGAAATATCCTTCCCAAAGTTGGCCGCGGGACAAGCGAGCGTGGGAGCAGGGCTGGAAAAGGGGCAGCGGCGAGGAGATGTGTGGGGAGAGGTGCTGGCACAGCCGGGCCAGTGCTGGAGGGGGCTGGATGGGACCCTAGGGGCCCTCAGTGATGGCTGGGGTTTTCCGGCACAGCGCGGGGTCCCGGCTCCTCCTGCTGCACCTTTGCTTGTAGGTGGCTGCCCGGCCTTGTGCTCTCGGCGCTGCCATCCCCTGCGAGGGACAGACGCCTGCAGCAGGTTGTCTGCCCTTGGCTGAGGGTGCCTGATCCCCAAAGGTGCTCGTGAGCATGCTGCCGTGAGGAGCAGACCCCCAGTATCACGGCCAGGGGGGCTTGGTGGAGACGCAGCCCCAGCCCTGAGCCCACCATGGTGTTCCCAAGCGATGGAGTGGGGCTGGAGGAGAGGGGGCGGCACGTGCCACCCCTGGGGACAGCGTGTGCCCGGGCTTGGCAGCTCATCAGCTCCCTGCAGTGGCCCAGCTCCCCTCTGTGGGTACCAGCCGGGTTCGGGGGCCAATCTCCATCACCGCCGAAGGGGAGAGGAGCATTTCCTTGACCGGCCCTCACCGTGCATCCTGGGCACGCACCACGAGAAGGGGGCACAGACCTTCTGGTCGGTGGTGAACCGGCTGCCACTGTCGGGCAACGCTGTGCTCTGCTGGAAGTTCTGCCACGTCTTCCACAAACTCCTCCGGGATGGCCACTCCAACGTGAGTGGGGCCAAATGCTGTCCCCGCAGTGCATGGGGTGGTGGGAGGTGCTGGTGGGTCGGTTCCCTCCTGGGAGGTCTGCATGAGGATCCCCCACTTCTACACACACCCTCACGCTGCAGCCCCCGGTGCCAGAGGAAACTCCCTGGCACAGGGCGTTGGTGTCGGTGCAGGAGCTGCCAGCCGGGATCCTCCTGTCCCGTTTGCGGATGGGGAAACTGGGGCACCCTGGGGCTGGGGGTGATGCCACCAGCAGTGGGCTGCGGGGCTGGGAAAGCACCCAGATCTCCCATTCCTTATCCCGATGGACGGTTCTGCATATGGCAACACCTTGCCCTGGTGTGCTGCCCACTGCCTGCTTATCCTCTTCCTCCTCCCTCCAGGTGCTGAAAGACTCCGTGAGATACAAGAATGAGCTGAGCGACATGAGCAGGATGTGGGTAAGTGGCTGAGGGACACTGGGAGTGGATGAGGGACACCCTGGGGGTCCCTCAGCAGCACCCAGTGCCCGGCCAGGCCCAGGTGTTGGTTTGGACCGCGGTCTCACCCGGGAGGATCCGGGTTCTGAGGGCTAAGCAGATGCTCAGCTGTGGCTGCTGTGACCTCCCGGGGCTGGGACTGCTACTTTTGTTCAATATCCCACCAAAATCAAATGCTGTCTTCCTATTTTATGGCAAAACCTGGGTTTATGAAAGGCAGGTCCTGTATCTGATCTCCTCTGCGAAGTTGACACAACTAGTAGATAAGGGAAAGGCTGTAGATGGTGTTTACTTAGACTTCAGTGAAGCCTGTGACACCGTATCCCATAGCATCTCCTGGAGAAGCTGCAGCTCATGGTCTGGATGGTGTATCTGTGATGGGTAAAGAGCTGGCTGGATGGCCGGGCCCAAAGAGTTGCGGTGAACGGAGCCAAATCCAGTTGGTGACCGGTCACGAGTGGTGTCCCCAGGGCTCAGTATTGGTGCCAGTTCTGTTTAATCTCTTCATCAGTTATCTGGATGAGGGGATTGAGTGCACCCTCAGTGTGTTTGCAGATGACACCAGATTGGATGGGAGTGTTGATCTGCCGGAGGGTGGGAAGGCCATACAGAGGGGTCTGGAGCAGCTGGATCAGTGGGCTCAGGCCAGTTGTCTGAGGGTCAACAAGGCCAAGTGCCGGGTCCTGTGCTTGGGTCACAACAACCCCATGAACGCTGCAGGCTCAGGAAAGAGCGTCTGGAAAGTGCCTGACAGAGAGGGATCTGGGGGTGTTGGTGACAGTGGCTGAACATGAGCCAGCGTGTGCCCAGGTGGCCAAAAAGGATCCTGGCTGGTACCAGGAATAGTGTGGCCAGCAGGACTAGAGAATTGATTGTGCTACTGTACTGGGCACTGGTGAGGCTGTGCCTTGAATACCTTGAGTTTTAGGCCCCTCATCATAAGAAGGACATTAAGGCACTAGAGAGAGTGCAGAGAAGGGAACGGAGCTGGTGAGGGGCTGGAGCACAAGTGTGATGGAGCGGCTGAGGGACCTGGGGGTTCAGCTGGAGAACAGGAGCTGAGGGGAGACCTTCTGATCTCTGAACTGCCTGAAAGGAGCTTGGAGCCAGGGGGGTCGGGCTCTGCTCCCCAGGAACAAGCGCCAGGAGCAGAGGAAACGGCCTCAAGTTGCGCCAGGGGAGGGTGAGGTTGGATGTGGGGAACAATTTCTTCCCCAAAGGGCTGTGGGGCATTGGAACAGGCTGCCCAGGGCAGTGCTGGAGTCACCATCCCTGGAGGGCTGGACAGACGGACATGAGGTTCTCAGGACATGGGGCAGTGTCAGGGGTGGGTTATGGTTGGACTCGATGATCTTGAGGGGCTTTTCCAACCAAAATGATTAAACTCAGCTCTGAGGGCCAAATGCAGCATTGAAATCTGCAGAGAAGGTGTTGAAAAGGTCTTAACCAGATCTTTCTGGCACATTCACTGCAAGCCAGTCCGCAGCCTCTGTGTCAGCAAGGAGCGTTTTGGCTGGTTTGGGGGGAGATGAGGAGGGAATCGCTTGCACTGCAAGGGGAGAAGCCTTTGTCACAACCTGCCCCAGGTCTCACCAGCTTTTTGGTGTCCCCAGGGCCACCTGAGCGAGGGCTACGGGCAGCTCTGCAGCATCTACCTCAAACTGCTGAGAACCAAGATGGAGTTTCACACCAAGGTGAGCATCGGACCCTCCCCACGGTCACAGCAAGGGGTGGGTGATGGGGCGCTGGGGTGACAAAGGTGGCAGGACAGGGGCTGTCACCCCCGAGGGTCCTCTCCTCTGTCGTGACCAATCCTGGAACATGTCCCGGGCTGCCAGGGCCCATCCTCAGCCTGGATATAAAGTGACCCAAGGACCAGCACCTTGGGGATGGACGGTTTTGTGGGGAATCAGGGCTGGGCTGGGAGTGGGGGGCAGCTACAAGAAACAGTAACAAACCCCCAGTTTGGGGGGATTGAGGTGTAAATCCCCCAGAAAACCCTGCATTGGAGGCTGGCTTCTCTACGTCACCATGGATGCAGGAAGGGGATGCCGGGGTTTGGGCTGGGGGTGTCCCTGTTGGTGCAATGAGCAGAGCAGAGGAGAAATTAAATACATGAGTATAGAAACCTCCCTTTGCTGGGGACTGAAGTTCGGGTGTAAGGTTCTCTAGCACTTTCTAAAATAAGTTTTTCATATGGCCAGGAAAAATGGAGTGGGAGCAACAAGTCAGCCTGGGAATTCAGGATCGATGGGGAAATAATGATTGACTTAATCTGAGCGCTGCTGAGCATGCACAGTTTAGTTATTCTCAACAGAACTTCAGCAGAGTCAGGAGTTTAAGGTTTCTTTGTGAGCATCCAGTTCATCACAGACCAGAAATTCACCTTAGATTCACCAGGAAGATCAGGAAATGGGGACGAGGTGGCACAGAACAAACCTCTTGGTCCCCAGCAGCCTCGCTGCTCCCAGGGCTTCTGCCTTGGTTGGTGAAACATCTCCACACAGGGGATGCTGTGGTCCTGGCCGGAGTCAGCATGATGTCCCATCCTGTCCCCCCCAGTGCTTCCCCAGCTCAAAACAATCACTGCCTGTCCATTTATTCCCTCTCCTCTTTGAGCTCTGGGCCATGGCTGCTCCTGTGCATGGGAGCATCTCAGGGAGCCACCCCAGGTGGGTTTTCCCCTTGGTCAGGAGCTGTTTCCAGGCTGTGGAGCAGCATTGCCAGGCAGTCCTGGCCTGGAGAGGCTTCATGGGCTCCGGGTCAGCTCCACGTGTGCCGTGCCGGCTGCTGGGGCCGTGAGGAGTGGTTTGTTGTCAGGGATGCAGCGTGTCCTGTTGTGCCTCGGGAAGCCACACTCTGATCAATAGAAATTATTATTTAGGCAGATGCTTTCTTACAGAATAAAAGAGAATATGCTTGTGGTGTTAAAGTAACAGGACGCTGCCCAGAGCCGTTGGAAGGTCATGGTGGGCTGACACACAAGCGCATCCCCGTGTGGCCTCGAGTGCCATCGTCCTCACAGTGACCAGCTGCAGTTTGGTACCCGTGGCGTTGCCTTTCTTTCCCAGCTCTGCTGGAAGGAGGTTACTTTATGAAGCCGGGCTGTACCTGTCACCTGGATTTGGTTTGGAGCTGTGATGGGACCTTCCCCAAAACACCTGGGCAGCATGAAGAGTGTTAGTGTAGTGAGAGCCTGGCCCAGGTACCCAGAGAGGTGGTGGCTGAACCATCCCTGGAGACATCCCAGGCCAGGCTGGACGGGGCTCTGAGCAACCTGAGCTGGTGAAGATGTCCCTGCTCATGGCAGGGGGGGCACTGGGGGAGGTTTAAGGTCCCTTCAACACAAACTGTTCTGTGACTCTAAGAGGCTTTGCTCCCCAGAGCAGATATCGGCTCTTTCCCCTCCAGCTCTTGTGACGCTGGTGGCCCCATATCCAGGAGTGCAGGGAGCACTGACTTCTCTTGCTGGGGCGGATACAGGTGCCATGGATTGGGGTTGCTGCGGTCACCGGGGCTCAGCAGATCTGGTGTCAGCCCCCTCTCCCCGGCATCACTCCCTCACTGTATCTTAACAGCTGTCCCCAGTCTCTTGCACCACAGCCGCCGGCCAGATCGGCCACCCTGGTGCTGCCAGAGCTGTGGAGATCAAAAACCTTTCTGTCTCCTGTTTAACCATTCCCCAAGTCCTCTTTAACCCTTTTCCAACTCCTGTTTCCCCACAGAACCCCCGCTTCCCTGGCAATCTCCAGATGTCCGACCGGCAGCTGGACGAGGCAGGAGAGAACGACGTCAATAATTTGTGAGCACCGGGCAGGGGCAGAAAGCGAGAGAGGGGGTACGATGGTGCTGCCACCCTCCCCAGCAAGACCACCGAGCTGGGGACGGGACCTTGCGGCTTCACCCCACCCTGCCATGGTGCTGGGGCTGGGCAGAGCACCCAGGCAAGGCTGGTGCATCCACACCAGAGCAGCCGCTCGTCCCTCTGGGGTGGCACCTGGCACACGTTGAGGCCCATGAGTGGCTGCAGGGACACTTCCCAACCATCCTCATCCCTTTCTCGTAGTTTTCAGCTGACGGTGGAGATGTTTGACTACCTGGAGTGTGAGCTGAACCTCTTCCAGACGGGTGAGTCCCTGCACTGCCTTGGGTGGGGGTCTGTGGGAGCTGAGCTGTGCACATCGCAGCTCGTTTCTTTTCTGGGTACTTCCCCAAAATTATTATTAGCTGAGGTCCCTGCGTGCGTGACACTGGGCAAGTTCCCCAGCCTGCTCCCCACCACGGCCATCGCTTGGAGGAGCCGGAGGAGCCACAGGAATGATGCGAGGCTGGAACAGCTCTGCTGGGAGGACAGGCTGAGAGAGCTGGGCTGTTCAGCTGGAGAAGAGAAGCTCCAGGGAGACCTTGTTGTGGCCTTTCCGGACTTAAAAGGGGCTCATAAGAAAGATGGGGACAGACTTTTAGCAGGACCTGTTGTGATAGGACAGGGGGTGATGGTTTAAAGTAAAGGAGGGAGATTCAGGCTGGACATGAGGAAGGAATTGTTGCCCCTGGGGGTGGTGAGAGCCTGGCCCAGGTTGGCCAGAGAGGTGGTGGCTGAACCATCCCTGGAGACATCCCAGGCCAGGCTGGACGGGGCTCTGAGCAACCTGAGCTGGTGAAGATGTCCCTGCTCATGGCAGGGGGGCACTGGGGGAGTTGGGAAAGGCCCTTCAACACAAACTATTCTGTGATTCCACCACCCAGACTTTGGGCTCTCCTGCTCCAGCAGACTCCCCTGGCTGAATTTCTTCTGTTCTTACTCGTGGGCTTGCGACAGGCTTTGGTTTTTATTAGCGTTGAACATGAGCTGCCGTGAGTGTTGGCGGCAGAGCTGGCTCTGGGGGAGGCGTGGGGGCACCTGCCTTCCTCCTGCAGGAGCAGCTGAGGGGTGAAACAGTTCAGTCCCAGCCCTCAGGACTGTCACGAGCCTCTGCCCGCTCGAGCAGGATCAGCTTTGAAGTAAATTAGAGCAATTTGGGGGCAAGCTTCCATCAGCTGTGTGCAGCAGGCTGTGGGTGCTGGCGGCATGGGGCTGTATTGAGGGAACCCTCATCTCATGGCCATATGCTGGGATGGTGACGGTGCTGTGGGACTCATCCCTGTGGCGCAGCCTTGTCCCCAGAGTGTTCCCAGGAGCTCTGGCTGCTCTGCCCGTCGGGGGCGCGTTGCTGGATGGAGATGAAGCTGCGGCACCCTGCCCGCCCTGCCGGCAGCTCTGCAGGGGGGCAGTCCCGGCTCCTGGGGGACCCGCAAGTCTGGATGATGAAGCTGGTCACTGGACATCGCCCCGTGCCCCAGGCTGGCCCCAGCCCTGGCAGAAGGACTTTGGTGCCATGGGGCACATCCTGCAACCCCAGCAGAAGATGCAATTTGGCATGACAATGGCAGAGGATAGAATTACAGAATCACAGAATCATTTTGGTTGGGAAAGACCTATAAGATCATTGAGTCCAACTGTTCCTCACCCCTGGCACTGCCCCATGTCCCTGAGAACCTCACCTCTGTCTGTTCAACCCCTCCAGGGATGGTGACTCCAGCACTGCCCTGGTGCTGTGGACACGATGTGCTGCCAGCTGCTCCCGGCTGGTTTGGGGGCATCTCCCGGAATGCCTGGGGGATGGGCAGGGCACCGGGGCTGTGTGTCCTGGGGGGACCAGAGCCGTGCCCCGGTACCCTCCTGGGGCTCAGGACAGGCCACCTCCTGCCCCCGGTGCCAGGCTGAGGTGTCCCCGGGCAGCATGGGGGTCTCGGGTGGGAATTTGCCCTCGCACTGAGCCTGCAAACACCTGAGGGACAGCAGGCTGGGTCCTCCAGCGCCAGTGGGTGTCAGGGGTGCAGGTCTCTTGCTCTGGGTGATGTTTGTGGGCGCAGCCATTGTGGTGTGGCACCTGCCGGTGCTGCCGGAGCCTGATCCCCTTCTCTGTCCCCACAGTGTTCAGCTCCCTGGACATGTCACGGTCGGTGTCGGTGACAGCCGCAGGGCAGTGCCGCCTGGCCCCGCTCATCCAGGTGATCCTGGATTGCAGCCACCTCTATGACTACACTGTCAAGCTGCTCTTCAAGCTGCACTCCTGTGAGTGTCCCCAGCGCCACCACCTCAAGGGGACGTGGAGTGGGACACCAGAGTCACCGCCTTGCTCAGGCTGGGCTGTTCACATCCATCCCCATCTCCTTCCCAGCCTTTCTGAGGGGGTGAGGGGCATCACCGGGAGGGACAAGGAGGTGCAAGCGCTGGGGACCAAGCTGTCCCTGGAGCCTGCCCTGTGAACACCCCTTAGCCATGGGGATGGTGCCCACTGGGGCACCCCTGGCTTTGGGCAGGCAAAAAACCTGCAAAACCCACATCTCCCAGGACCTCAAGTCATGGTGGCAGCTGCCTGACCGCCAGCTCACTGCTGTCCCCTGCCCTGGGGGTGTCTGGGGGGGCACAATCCCATCCTGCAGCGGGACACCGAGCCCGGAGCGTTCAGACCCCACAAGGAGGGTGATTGTCTCTGGGAAAGACCCGTCACCAGGTGGTTGTGCTGGAGGTTGTCCCCTCATCTATGGAGGTCTCTCCACCATGGAGATGCCCGGTGACATTTCCACTTGCTTCTTCTTCCAGGTCTGCCAGCGGACACGCTGCAGGGCCACCGGGATCGCTTCCTGGAGCAGTTCAGAAAGTAAGTGCCCAGCCTGGGGTGATGGCTCCCCCTGCCACCCACAATGCCCGGGGGTGTTGCCTGTGTGGAGGGAGCACAGGGGGACGCCGGAGCCCTGTGCGACACCAGAGCCCTGTGCCGGGGCTCAGCTGCCCAGTGATGGAGGATCTTGCTCTGAAATCCAACCCACTTCAATCTCTTGGCTTTCCCGGAGCTCCCTCCAGGACGGCCGCTCCACTCGACTCATCCACAGATATTGAATTACCAGATAACAGCATTATTAATTCTAACGAGGCCGTTCAGCCGCTGACAGCATCTCTGATGATTTAAAACCATCAAACCCTTTAATTGCAGTTTTAACTGCAATTTGTAGGTGTGCTGCCTGGGCACAGGCTGGGAAGCCAAGCATGGGGGGGCTGGCTGGGGGGACACCCCAGGGATGCCATGGGCTGGGTGCTGGGTGGGCAGGGTGCTCTGCACCCTTAGCAGCTTTTTCTTCTTGCAGTGGGTCTATTGGGAGAGGGATGTGTTGGTAGAACACAAGCAGCATGTGGAAGTGGTTTGAGATGCTCCTGTCTCGGGGGATCTGCACAAGCTCTGGCAGGGACTCACGGTCATAGTGCTGGGGGCATGGGACGGGGAAAAGTGATTTTACCTCCAATTCTGTTGAATTTCAAACAAAATGCCAGTTGCACAAACCCGAAGGGGCTTGTGAAAAGGGGTGGCCAAAGGATGGAAGCTTTGGGTGCTGCAGAACTGGGGGTTCCCTGGGGAGTCTTGCAGAAAGCGGGGTGCCAGCGGTGCTGCTGGGGGATGTGCAGTGGGAGCAAATGTATTTATTTCCAAAAGTTCTGGGGAAAAATGGAAGTGCCCTGAGAAGTGCAGGTGACACTGAGGTGAGTGGCGCAGTTGATACGCTGGGGACAAGGGGTGACATCCAGAGGGACCTGGACAGGCTGGGTGGTCCATGTGAACCTCATGAGGTTCAACCAGGCCAAGTGCAAGCTCCTGCACCTGAGTCAGGGCAACCCCAGCACCAGCAGAGACTGGGGGAGGATGGATGGATGGATGGATGGGTGGATGGATGGATGGATGGATGGATGGATGGATGGATGGATGGATGAATGGATGGATAGCAACCCTGTGGAGAAGGACTGGTAGATGACAGATGAGACATGAACTGACAGTGTCTGCTTGCAGCCCAGAAAGCCAAGTGTCTCCTGGGCTGCATCAGCAGCAGCGTGGGCAGCAGGTGGAGGGAGGGGATGCTCCCCCTCTGCTCTGCTCTCCTGGGACCCCCAGAGCACCGAGTCCAGCTCTGGGTCCCCAGCACAAGACAGACACGGACCTGGCAGAGCGGGGCCAGAGGAGCCACTGAAATGGTCCAGGGGCTGGAACAGCTCTGCCCTGGAGAGAGGCTGAGAGAGCTGGGCTGTGCAGCCTGGAGAAGGCTCCAGGGAGACCTTGTGGTGGATGTGCAATCCTTAAAGGGGGCTATAGGAAAGATGGAGAGAGTTTTGACCAGGGCCTGCAGTGACAGGACAGGGGACAAGAGTTTTAAACTTAACAAGGATGGGGTTGAGTTGGACGTGGGGAAGAAATGCTGCACGATGAGGGTGGTGCTGGGGGATGTGCAGTGGGAGCAAATGTATTTATTTCCAAAAGTTCTGGGGAAAAATGGAAGTGCCCTGAGAAGTGCAGGTGACACTGAGGTGAGTGGCACAGGCTGCCCAGAGCAGCTGTGGGTGCCCCATCCCTGGAGTGTTCAAGGTCAGGCTGGACAGGGTTCTGAGCAACCTGCTCTGGTGGGAGATGTGCCTGCCCATGGCGGGGCTTGGACTGGATGCATCCCACTCTGTGAGATGTGAGGTCAGGTCTCCCCTGCATTAGGAACTGCACAGAGGAAATAAGTGGTTGTGTTTTGTACCAGGGGTGTCTCAGGTGCCCTCCAGGGATGCTGCTGGAACTGGTCCTCTCACCATATTTTAAATGAGATTGATAAAGAGCCAGCAGTGAGGTGCCCTGCCCTCTGCTACGTGATTATTTAGGGCAGTCAAAACAAAAACTGGCCACCAAGAGCTGCGGGAGGATGTGACGGTGCCAAGGGACAGCTCAGTTCAAGGTCACAGGCTGCAATCCCCACAGAGAGCTGTGGGGACAGCTCTGGAGTCCCCAGCTGGGGGGCTGTGCACTGGCTCCGACCCCCGGGCAGGGACCTTTGGGCGGGTACTGACAGCACTGAGATACCGATGAGACACCGGGGTGGCCGGGAGGGGACCAGGCCCTGCCATTACCCCCCAAAACTGGGGCTCCGGTGGGAGGCAGCCCTGCTGCTGGCGAGCTGCTCCTGGTGATGGTGCAGACATGGTCTCCAGGAAGGAGACCCCCAACCTGCTGATGGCTGGGGCCGTGGTGGGAGCGATGGGGACGTTTCTCAGCTGTCCCTCGGTGAGGACAGCACGGGGAGGTGGCTGTGCCTCAGTCCCACCCAGTGTGGCTGTTCTGCTGTTGTTCATGGTTTCATGGACTCACAGGGTGGTTCGCGTTGGAAGGGACCTTGAAAGGTTGTCCAGTCCAACACCTTAGCCATGGGCAGGGACATCTCCCACCAGACCAGGTTGCTCAAGTGTCAGGTCCTTCTCTCTGCTTCTCGGGTCCTGGATTTATAGGAGAAAACCTCAACAGTCCATTTTTGCCAGGGGTGGGGTGGCGATGGGGTCTTCCAAGAACCCACCATGGGTTTGGTGGCAGCATGGTGGCCCGGTGACACCCTCCTGGAGCCAGGCAAGGGGTTGGAGCCACCCACATTTGGGGTGGGGTGTCAGGGTTGGGCAAGAGCCGTCGCTGAGCATTCTCTGCCCCTCGCAGGCTGAAGGACCTCTTCTACCGCTCCAGCAACCTCCAGTACTTCAAGAGGCTAATCCAGATCCCGCAGCTGCCGGAGGTGAGACCCTGTGGTCCCCAAACCCTGCTCGCTGTCCCCATGGCCAGGAGTAGCAACAGGCACTGGGAGAGTGACCAAAAAGGGTCTCCTTGACCAGCTTCCTGGGGCTGATGACAGTGTGGGGTCATGGGGTCTGAGGCTCATCCCTGTGTCCCTCCCTAGGTAGGATCTGGCGGGATGGAGCTGCCAGGGGTTGGGATCCCCTTGCACCGACCCGCAGCCCTTGCTGGGATCTGTCCCTGTGGGTCCTGACTCCATCTCCTTGTGTCTGGGCAGCCAGATCAGCGCCAGGGCAGGATTTGGACCATCCACGTATCTAGAGGACTGGGTCCAGTTCTGGGCTCCCCAGTTCAAGAAGGACAAGGAATTACTGGAGAGAGTCCAGCGGAGGGACACAGAGATGCTGAGGGGTCTGGAGCATCTTTGTGATGAGGAGACACTGAGAGAGCTGGGGCTGTTGAGCTGGAGAAGCTGAGAGGGATCTGCTCAATGGGATCAGTAGCTCAGGGTGGGTGTCAGAGGATGGAGCAGACTCTGTTCATGGTGCCAAACGCCAGGGTGAGGGGCAACGGGCACAGACTGAAACACAGGAGGCTCCATGTGAACATGAGCAGCAACTTGTTTGCTGGGAGGTGCCAGAGCCTGGCCCAGGCTGCCCAGAGCGGGTGTGGAGTCTCCTGCTCTGAGACATTCCAACCGCCTGGACCCACCTGTGTGATCTGCTCTGTGACCCTGCGTGAGCAGGGCTGGGCTGGGCATCTGCAGAGCTCCTGCAGCCCAGCCAGTCTGGGGTTCTGGGAAGCCCCACGTTGGTGCTGGTGCTGGTGCTCCCCACCCAACCCTGTTCCCCCGCTGTTCCCCAGAACCCTCCCAATTTCCTGCGTGCCTCGGCGCTGTCGGAGCACATCAGCCCCGTGGTGGTCATCCCCGCCGAGGCGTCCTCACCCGACAGCGAGCCCATCACAGACCTGGTGGAGATGGACACAGGCCCCCAGGTGAGCCGCCACAGCGCTGCCCATGTCCCTCGGGCTGCAGAGAGGACAATGGGTGCCCTTCAGCTCCAACTCTGGGGTTACTTCGCCAAAACCATGCCGTGGTGGGAGCTGGAATGGTGGGAATGGCCTTGGGTGCTGGGGAGCATCACAGGGAGGGTGCTGGGTGCTGCCAGCTCTGAGCCAGGCTGAATTCACCTCACGGTGCTTCTGTTAGTGGTTTGGTGCCCTCCAGTGCTGAGCACTGGAGATGTGTGGCTTCCCAACATCGCCCCTCAGCCTTGGGTGCCTGTGTAGGTCCTTCACATCCCTCCCCACCAAGGGTTGTCCCGAGCACTGAGCACTGCCGGAGGGAAAGGAACACATGGTGACATGGCCTTGGGGCTCTCGCCCCCGGGAGTTCAGTGGGAATGGATCAGAGATGCTCTGTGTCCAATGTGTTCAACGTGTTCAGCACCCTGGGAGCAACAGGGGAGATCCAGTCCCTAGCTCGGCAGTGCCACCGGGGACATGAGGGGCTGAGGGCTCCCATGTGGTGGTGGCTTCACGCCAGGTCCCTGTGCTCTCCCCACAGAGCCTCTTTGACAATAAGTTTGACGACATCTTTGGCAGCTCTTTCAGCAGCGACCCCTTCAACTTCAACAGCCAGAACGGGATGAATAAGGATGACAAGTGAGCAGTCCCAGCACAGCAGCCATGGTGGCACAGGGGACATCTCCCCTCCCAGGACACGTCCCCGTGTCACCGACACAGCTGGTTGCACTGGAGATATACCTGGTGTCTCTCCTTCCCAGGGACCGGTTAATCGAGCAGCTTTACGGGGAGATCTCAGCCCTGAAGGAGGAGTTGGAGAACTTCAAGGCCGAGGTGGGTGACAACCATCCCGCGGTGTTACATGGTGGGTGCCCATGTTGCAGTTCAGGAGCAGGATGAGACCCGGCAGCTCCTGCTGGAAATGGGGCAGCGTGTGGCACTGGCTGTGCCCCTGCATGCATGAATCGCAGAATCCCAGAATGTCAGGGGTTGGAAGGGCCCTGGAAAGCTCATCCAGTGCAATTCCCCCATGGAGCAGGAACACCCAGATGAGGTTACACAGGAAAGTGTCCAGGCGGGTTGGAATGTCTGCAGAGAAGGAGACTCCACAACCCCCCTGGGCAGCCTGGGCCAGGCTCTGGCACCCCCACCGGGGACAAGTTTCTACTCATATTTAGGTGGAACCTCCTGTGTTCCAGTTTGAACCCATTGCCCCTTGTCCTGTCACTGGTTGTCACCAGAAGAGCCTGGCTCCATCCTCCTGACACTCCCCCTTTCCATATTGATTCCCCAGGAATGAGTCCCCCCTCAGTCTCCTCTTGTCCAGCTCCAGAGCCCCAGCTCCCTCAGCCTTTCCTCACACGGGAGATGCTCCACTCCCTTCAGCATCTTGGTGGCTGCGCTGGACTCTCTCCAGCAGTTCCCTGTCCTGCTGGAACTGGGGGGAGACCTGGACACAATATTCCAGGTGTGGTCTCACCAGGGCAGAGTAGAGGGGCAGGAGGACCTCTCTGACCTACTGACCACCCCCTTCTAACCCACCCCAGGTACCATTGGCTTCCTGGCCACAAGGGCCAGTGCTGGCTCATGGTCACCCTGCTGTCCCCAGGACCCCCAGGTCCCTTTCCCCTACGCTGCTCTCTAATAGGTCATTCCCCAACTTACACTGGAACCTGGGGTTGTTTCTACTCAGATTCAAGACTCTACACTTGCCCTTGTTCTATTTCATTAAATGTTTCCCTGCCCAGCTCTCCAGCCTGTCCAGGTCTCTGATGGCAGCACAGCTTCCACTGTCAGCCACTCCTCCCAGCTTGGTGTCATCAGCAAACTTGCTGACAGTCACTCTATTCCCTTGTCCAAATCATTGATGAATATATTGAATAATACTGGTCCCAGCACTGCCCCTGAGGCACTGCACTGGATACAGGCCTCAACTGGACTCTGCCCCATTGACCACGACTCTCTGGCTTCTTCCCTTCAGCCAGTTCACAGTCCACCTCACTACCCGCTCATCCAGACCGCACTCCCTCAGTTTAGCTGTGAGGATGCTGTGGGAGACTGTGTCAAATGCCTTACTCAAGTCAAGGTAGATCACGTCCACCGCTCTGCCATCATCCATCCATCTTGTTATGTCCTCATAAAAGTCAATGAGGTTGGTCAAGCACAACTTCCCCTTGGTGAAGCCATGTTGACTGCCCCTAATGACCCTCTTATCCCTGATATGCCTTGAGATGGCACCAAGGAGAAGTCGTTCCATCAGTTTCCCAGGGATGGAGGTGAGGCTGACCGGTCTATAGTTACCCAGGTCCTCCTTCTTGCCCTTTTTGAAGACTGGAGTAACATTTGCTTTCCTCCAGTCCTCAGGCACCTCTCCCATTTCCCAAGACTTGGCAAAGATGATGGAGAGCGGTCCAGCAATGGCCTCAGCCAGCTCCCTCAGCACCCGCGGGTGCATCCCATCCAGACCCATGGAATTATGGATGCCCACATTGCCTAGCTGCTCCCTAACCCAGTCCTCATCCACCCAGGCAAACTCCTCCATTGTCCTGCCTTCCTCTGGGGCCTCAGCCGTACAGGGCTCCTCAGGACAGCCTCCGGCAGAGTAGACAGAGACAAAGAAGCATTCAGTAACTCTGCCTTCTCTGTATCTTCTGTCACCAGGGCACCCACCTTGTTCATCAGTGGGCCTACATTGCCTCTTCTGTTAGTTTTATCTGCCATGTATTTGAAGAAGCTCTTTCTGTTGTCTTTGACCCCTCTGGCCAGGTTTAATTCTAAGGAGGCCTTAGCTTTCCTAGTTGCCTCCCTACACCCTCTGGCAACAGCTTTATATTCTCCCCAAGTGGCCAACCCCTCCTTCCATGATCTAGAAACTCTCCTCTTCCACTTGAGCACGCCCAACGGTTCCCTGTTTAACCACGCGGGTCTCCTGGCTCCTTTCCTTGACTTCCTACGTGTCGAGATGCTCTGATCTTGTGCCCAGTAGAAGCAGTTCCTAAATGCTAACCAACTATCTTGGTCCCAAAGCTGTGAAGCTGTGACCAACCTGTCTGTCCTATCCCTGATGGCTTCTGCATCCCTAGCAGCCATCCCTGTCCATACTGGGGGTCCCCAAGTGTGCTGGGGGGATCAGGTTCACCCTGGCTGCCCAGCATCACCCTGCTGCAATCAGGGCTCTGCGAGATGCTGCTGCCCCCCAGGTGGCTACCGGATGGTACTGGGGGGGCTTTGGATGCCGCTGGCAGCCACCAAACAGCACCAGGAGCTGCTGACCTCACAACAAGAAAAACCTTGAGTGGAGAGAAGGGAACGGAGCTGGTGAGGGGCTGGAGCACAAGTGTGATGTAGCGGCTGAGGGAGCTGGGGGTTCAGCTGGAGAACAGGAGCTGAGGGGAGACCTTCTGATCTCTGAACTGCCTGAAAGGAGCTTGGAGCCAGGGGGGTCGGGCTCTGCTCCCCAGGAACAAGCGCCAGGAGCAGAGGAAACGGCCTCAAGTTGCGCCAGGGGAGGGTGAGGTTGGATGTGGGAACAATTTCTTCCCCAAAGGGCTGTGGGGCATTGGAACAGGCTGCCCAGGGCAGTGCTGGAGTCACCAGCCCTGGAGGGTTGGACAGACGGACATGAGGTTCTCAGGACATGGATTAGTGATGGTGTTGGGTTAACAGTTGGACTCGATGATCTTGAGGGTCTCTTCCAGCCACACTGACTGTGACTCCATGTCCTGCCATCCTGCAGAGCGCGCGGGGTGCGGTGCAGCTGCGTGGCCGGGCCAGCGAGCTGGAGGCCGAGCTGGCCGAGCAGCGGCACCTGAAGCAGCAGGCGCAGGACGAGAGCGAGTTCCTGCGCACAGAGCTGGAGGAGCTGAAGAAGCAGCGTGAAGACACTGAGAAAGCACAGAGGAGCCTGACGGAGATCGAAAGTGAGCGAGGGGGGGAGCTGGTGCCCAGTGTGGGGTGGTTGAGCCTCGGGGTGGGGTTCTGGGTGCTCACCGTGGTGTCTGTGGCAGGGCGGGCGCAAGCCAACGAGCAGCGGTACAGCAAGCTGAAGGAGAAATACAGCGAGCTGGTGCAGAACCACGCTGATCTGCTGCGCAAGGTGGGCTCCCCAAACCCCCCCCCCCCGGTGTCCCCTTTTCCTGGCCATGGCCCCAAACACTGAGCATCTTGAGCTCCCTCTCTGCTGTCCTCAGAATGCAGAGGTGACCAAGCAGGTGACAGTGGCCAGGCAGGCCCAGGGGGATGTGGAGCGAGAGAAGAAGGAGCTGGAGGACTCCTTCCAGCGGGTGAGCGAGCAGGCACAGAGGAAGGTGAGTGGGGACACGGGGACACACTGGGGTGCAGAGGAGGGTTCCCCCAAGGGGCACCAGCACCAGCAGTCTCTCTGCTTGCCCGCAGTCTCAGGAGCAGGCGGAGGTGCTGGACACGCTGAAGCGGGAGCTGGCAGCCAGCAGGCAGGAGCTGCAGGTCCTCCAGGCCACCCTGGAGTCCAGCACCAAGGTGAGACCCCATGGGTGGCTCCTGCACCCCAGGACAGGCACCCTGGGTGAAGGGGGGGTGTGCCTGCTGTCGCTGCACTTGGGTGAGCTGCTACCCATCCCAGCCTGCTAACCAGTTCCCTGGCTTCTTCCTCCCCACATCTGGGTGGGTTTAGCTATTGTGCCAGGGGGGTTAGCACTCCGGGGTGCACAAGCATGCAGAGCAACAGCTCCAGCAGCAGTGGTTGTTGAACAAGGTCCCTGCAAGGGCAGGGTCAGGCAGGACAGCTCTCCCTGCTGTGAAACCCAGGCAGGGAGCATGTGGTGGCATCGCCTTTGCATGGACTTGCTGCTGTGACAGAGGGTATTTCATGCCTGTGAAGCTGTGGAGGATGGCAGGAGCTTCCAGACTCGTGGAGGGCGGAAGCTGGCAGGAAAATGGAGCTGCCTGTCCCAAAGAGCTACAGAGGTGCTGAGGGGTCTGGAGCATCTTTGTGATGAGGAGACACTGAGAGAGCTGGGGCTGTTGAGCTGGAGAAGAGAAGCTGAGAGGGATCTGATCCATGGATCAATAGCTCAGGGTGGGTGTCAGAGGATGGAGCAGACTCTGTTCATGGTGCCCAACGCCAGGGTGAGGGGCAACGGGCACAGACTGAAACACAGGAGGCTCCATGTGAACATGAGCAGAAACTTGTTTGCTGGGAGGTGCCAGAGCCTGGCCCAGGCTGCCCAGAGCGGGTGTGGAGTCTCCTTCTCTGAGACATTCCAACCGCCTGGACCCACCTGTGTGATCTGCTCTGTGACCCTGCGTGAGCAGGGCTGGGCTGGGCATCTACAGAGCTCCTGCAACCCAACCAGCCTGGGGTTCTGGGAAGACGGGCAGGCCCTGCAGCATGCTGGGGCAGAGCTGGCTCCAGGGCCAGAAGCCAGCACCCTTCATCTGCTGCTGTGTCAGGGTAACAACAGTGATAATAAAAGTGAATTTTCCCTGATAAAAGCAAAAGGGCTCCACAGGGAGCTTCTGCGAGTCCCAGGCAATGCGGTCAGTGCTGCAGGGGTGCTGCCAGGCGGCGGATGCTGCAGGGCCGCGACCCGCAGAGGCTGCGACGCACTGAGCAGGGACAGTCAGCGTGGCACAAGTCTGGACTGTGAGCAGGTCCCAAAAACAAAGTGTTCACCCTCGGCACAGCCCTGAGCGCTGTTTTGTGCCTGCCCAGGCGGGAGCAGAGCAGAGCACCCGACTCGCCAGCCTGGAGCAGGAGCGGGACAGCCTGAGCCAGGCAGCAGAGCGGCACAGGGAGGAGATGGCCGCCCTGCGCGCCGAGCTGCAGCAGCTGCGGGACACGCTGAGCCACCAGCAGGAGAGCAACAGGACGGAGCTGGAGACGCTGCAGACCCAGCTGAGAGACAAGGTACCCTGGGGGCACCACGAGCACCAGGCACCCTGGTGTCCCCTGCCCTGCTGAGCTGCGGGGGCTTCTGGGGGCTGGCGGCAGCAGTGGGGTGCAGGGGTTCCCTGGGGGGGCTGTGACACCCACACTGGCGTGGCAGGAGAGCAGGGAGCAGGGACTGCAGCAGCGCGTGGCCGAGGAGCGGTTCGCCCTGGTGCAGGGTACAGCGCGTGAGGCCGAGCGGATGGTGCAGGATGCCCTGGCTCGTATGGAGGATCCCGCTCACATCAGCTGTACTGGCTCAGCGGGTGAGTTCCCCAGTGCTCACCAAACCCAGCACTGCACTAAGCCCCCTCCTTGCTGTCCCTCGTGGAGAGCGGCTGTGCTGCGCACAGGAACGCCCCATGTTCCAGCCCTGCCTGCTCTCTGCCTGCAGATTGCCTGCTGTCCAGGACGCTGGCAGCCTCCGAGTGTGCAGAGCAGCTGCAGGACGCACACAGCAAATTCCTTTCCGACCGTACAGGTGGGACCAGCACCCAGGGCTGGGCTGGGGAGGGGCAGCCCTGGTGCTTGTGGGCAGGGTGGGCAGTGCCTGCTGGGACTGAGCCCTGTGTCCCCCCTCCTGCCACAGCCGTGGGCTCCCTCCTGCCCTGCCTGGGCCTCTTCGCCCACCTGGTCAGCGAGACCCTCCTGCAGGGCAGCGCCACCTCCCACCTGGCCCCCATGGAGCCCGCCGACCGTGAGTGCCGCCCATGGGTGGGCAGGGATCGGGACAGGCAGGGGCTGGGTTGGGCAGGGGCTGGCACAGGAAGCATGCTGGGCTGGGCAGGGAGCAGGGTGGGCAGGATTCTGGAACGGGCAGGGGCTGGGGCGGGCAGGGACCGGGTGGCTGGTCCAGACGTGCAGCACCCTTGGCCTCTCGCTGCCCGCGCAGGGCTGCTGGAGCTGTGCCGGCAGTGCGGCAGCGAGGCCGTCAGCTACCTCAGCGCCCTGCAAGACCCAGGGACAGTGGAAAGTGCCGACTGCAGCCCGGTGACAACCTGCCTGGGCCGGATCAGCACCATCGGGGAGGTGGGTGCCCCGGTGGGTTTGGTGGGACAGGGTCAGAGAGACTGTGCCACCCCTGGACCGTCCCTTTTGTCGCGTCCCCAGGAGCTGCGCCCCAAAGGGCTGGATGTCAAGCAGGAGGAGCTGGGCGATCTGGTGGACAAGGAGATGGCAGCAACAGCGGCAGCCATCGAAACGGCAGCCGCCCGCATTGAGGTGAGGGGCACCATGTGCCGCAGGGCACCCGTGGGTGCTGTGGCTGCTGGGACCACCGGCACGGAGCTGGTGCTGTGCATGGGGCTCAGCACAGCCTCCCCCCCTCTACCAGGAGATGCTGAGCAAGGCACGGGCTGGTGACACTGGGGTCAAACTGGAAGTGAATGAGAGGTGAGCAGTGGTGCTGGAGGGCGCTCGGCTGGCAGGAGAAGGCCCAGTGCCACGGGCAGAGCAACTGCCCCACAGCGCTGGGCTCTCCTGCCCCACAAGTGAGGCTCAGTGGGGTTTGTCTCGCAGGATCCTGGGCTCCTGCACGGGCCTCATGCAGGCCATCCATGTCCTGGTCCTGGCCTCCAAGGACCTCCAGAGAGAGATCGTGGAGAGCGGACGGGTGAGCGAGGACAGGGCTGCGGGCAGGGCATGGGCAGCAGGTGCTTGGCCAGCTAGGGGTCGCCATGTGCTCTCTGGGGACGTGCTGCTCGCTGGGGCATCAGCACTGGATGCCAGGAGCTCCTGCCCCAGCCCCAGGGTGTCACCCTGGCTCCGGTCCCCAGGGTCTCACCAAGGTCCCTGATGTCCCTTCCCCTGTAGGGGAGCCTGTGACCTCCCAGGTTTGGTGTCCCCCCAGCTCCCGTGCGCATCCTAAACGAAATCCTGACTTACTCGGGAGTTTGGGGGTCCCAGGACCTACCACCCCGCTGTCCCCAGTGTGTGACCGTGCCTTTCCCGATGGCAGGGTGCAGCATCCCCCAAGGAGTTTTACGCCAAGAATTCCCGCTGGACCGAGGGTCTCATCTCCGCCTCCAAGGCCGTGGGCTGGGGTGCCACCGTCTTGGTGTAAGTGCCACCGTCACCGGAGGGCGGGGAAGGATGGCAGGGTCCTGCTGTCCCTGTGGGGAGGGGACGGGGTGGCGGGAGGATGCTCCAGCCCCTCTCTCTCCCTCCCACAGCGATGCTGCCGACCTGGTGGTGCAAGGCAAGGGGACGTTCGAGGAGCTGATGGTCTGTTCCCGGGAGATCGCGGCCAGCACCGCCCAGCTGGTCGCAGCCTCCAAGGTAGGAGTCGCTGCCCAGGAGGCTCCCGCTCTGCCTGCAGCTCCGCGTGTTGTCCCAGAACGGGGTTCTGTACCCTGTGCGCTTGCAAATGAGCCAAATTCTGCACACAGAGATGAGATACTGATCTTATTAGAGAACTGTACAAGTCTGGATGCTAGATGGAATTAGTGTTGTCCCCAGAACAGGGTTCTATCACCTGGTGTGCAAAAAAAGCCAAATCGTAGCTCACAGAGATGTTGTTTATTACAGAGTTGCTCAAGGCTGGAGGCTGGAATAAAGCCAGCATACCAGCAAGGAAAGTAACAGCCATTATATACAAAATATTATCGCTACATTCACACCCTGAAGAGCCAGTTGCTTAGACATTTGCATATTGGTTACATATTCATTTTGGCATATAATGAGCAGCATTCAGCTAAAGGACACTTATCTAACAGTCTCAGGATATGTGTTAAAGCAAGACTGAACTAATTGTGAGGTTCCAGGCAGTCTGCACTGCAAGGACAGTGTTCTTTGTGGTTCATGATTAGGTGTTTTGCAAGTCACTCTTATCTTCATTAGATTGACCTAAAACTGAAAGGATTTACATGTCTTTGGGTTAGCAATTGCAGACAGGATTCATTCTTTTAAGTGGTAATTGACAACACTAGCATACCAGCAGTGCCAGGTCTCAATCATGTATACAAAACCCTGTCAGTATATAACGCACCCTCAGGGCAGCCCTGGAGGGCTGATGGGTTGCAGTATTTGCATGCAAGGTATATAATACTATCTTACTAAGCATGTAGTAGTAGATGTCTCCTGGGGGTGGGTGGATGTGGTTTTGTATTAAAATGGTATTACAATCAGCAAAGTTTACTCTCAGTTAAGCACGTCCACAAAATTTGGCAATAATCCCTAGGTAATCAACTGTCCGTGGTTGACTTCTCAGTTCCAGGGTAGGTTTTGTTCTACAACTGAAAGTGAATTACTGCCAGACATCTCATCTATTATTAGTCTAATATTAACTTCCTGGCAGGCGTCACAGTCAGGTCTTTGGCCCAATTAGCAACACGGGTGCTCCGCTGCTGCTGCCCGCACCCGGCCCTGGGAGCTGCTCCGTCCCGCAGGCAGCAGCGAGGCTGCTCCCCAGCCGTGCTCTGGGACACCCTGAGCTGCCCCAATCCATGGGGGTTCTCCTGCTCGCCCGGCGGGGGTCTAAGTGCCCCCCCATCGCTGTCCGGCAGGTGAAGGCGGACAAGGACAGCACCAACCTGTGCAAGCTCCAACAGGCCTCCCGGGGCGTCACCCAGGCCACAGCCGCTGTGGTGGCCTCCACCAAGGCTGGGAAGTCACAGGTGGAGGAGAAAGGTGAGTGCGGGGCTGCGAGAGTACAGAACTGCCCCAAAACCTCCACTCTTGGTGCTCCCTGTCTCTGCCCAGCCGTGCCGCAGGGTCCCTGCCCGGGGCTGCCCCACTGCCTGCACCTCGCATGGTGGCAGAAGCTGCCGGGGGTCTGAGCGGAGCTGGGGGTGTCTTTCTCTGCAGACAGCATGGACTTCTCCAGCATGACACTCACCCAGATCAAGCGTCAGGAAATGGACTCACAGGTAGGATGTTCCCCCATGTTCTGAGAAGTGCACTCGCTGGTGCCTCGTTAGGGCTAACGAGAGGCTGGGGGGAACCCTGCCTGGCCCCAGCAGTGTGAGGAAAGCCCAAGGTGTGAAGGCAGCAGATGGGTTTGCCCAGGAGCCACATACGGTTGATCCTCAAGCCTCCCCCAGTGCTGTCACCATCACAACACAACAGCCTGGGGTGGCCCCCACTCCTGTGTGCCCACAGGCTGTCCCTGGGGAATTATCCTTCCTGCAGTGCCCACACGGGTTGCTCTGCCTTTAGCTGCCTGTGAAAGCAGCACCCACCTGAGCTTGGTCCCTTCCCCAGGGCCGTTTGCCATCACAGCACTCATGGAATGCACCTCAGTGGTCTTTGGGCTTGATATTGTGGAGATAATGTACATGAAAGGAGGTGCCTGGCCCTGCATGGCTCTGTGCTGTGCCAGGCACAGGGTGTCATGACATACAACATGACATACAACAGAATCACAGCATCCTGGCTGGTACAGCACTGGTGTGGCCAGCAGGCCCAGGGCAGTGACCGTCCCCGTGCTGGGACCTGGGGAGGACAAACCTCAAATCCTGGGGGCAGTTTCAGGCCCCTCACGCCAAGAAAGGCCTTGAGGTGCTGGAGTGAGTTGAGAGAAGGGAACGGAGCTGGTGAGGGGCTGGAGCACAAGTGTGATGGAGCGGCTGAGGGAGCTGGGGGTTCAGCTGGAGAACAGGAGCTGAGGGGAGACCTTCTGATCTCTGAACTGCCTGAAAGGAGCTTGGAGCCAGGGGGGTCGGGCTCTGCTCCCCAGGAACAAGCGCCAGGAGCAGAGGAAACGGCCTCAAGTTGCGCCAGGGGAGGGTGAGGTTGGATGTGGGAACAATTTCTTCCCCAAAGGGCTGTGGGGCATTGGAACAGGCTGCCCAGGGCAGTGCTGGAGTCACCATCCCTGGAGCGCTGGACAGATGGACATGAGGTTCTCAGGACATGGGGCAGTGCCAGGGGTGGGTTATGGTTGGACTCAATGATCTTGAGAGGCTTTTCCAACCAAAATGGTTCTGTCATTCTATGCATTCCTTCAGGTGCGGGTGCTGGAGCTGGAGAACCAGCTGCAGAAGGAGCGGCAGAAGCTGGGGGAGCTGCGCAAGAAGCACTACGAGCTGGCGGGAGTGGCGGAGGGCTGGGAGGAGGATGGTGAGTGGATCCCAGTCCTGTCATGGGGATGAGCCCGCAGGAGCGGCGGCACTGCCCACGGCCCTGGCAGCCAGCGGGCAGGGGTCTCCCTCTTTGTGGCACAAGTGGAGCTGGGGGGTAGTCAGCACATGAGGGCAAAGCCATGGGAGCCCTGACCTGTGGGACCCCCATCACCCCTGTGCAGGGTGCTTGGGCGCTGCTGGGCTCTGCCACCCTGTGGAGCCCCAGGGTCCCAGAGGAATGGGGTGAGGGGGTGCCGGGGGGCACCATGTTGCTCCGCACCCCCTGACCCTCCCCTCTCCTGCTGCAGATTAGCACCCGCAGTGGGAGCAGCCCGCAGAGGAGACCCCACCGGTGGGCTGGACATCAACTTGGTGCAGTGTTTTGGGGAAGATCCACAAAAAAAACAGTGCAAAAGCCACCCCAAACCACAGGTCCCCCACGTCCCCCTGCCAAGAGCTGCCTCCAGCACCGCAGCACCGAGAGCCGCCGGGAGCGAGGGCTGGCCAGCCCAGCCGCAAACCGCACGTGTATTTATTAGAGCTGCTTGGGGCTTGGGGGGGTCTCCAGGGTGTCTTTAACCCTTTAGTTTTGTTTTTGCACAGATCTTTGGAACTCTTGGAGCCAGCTCTGGCAGAGCGAGAACAGGCGGGTTTCTTTCGCCTCTCGCTGCTTCTCCAGCCTTAACCCGCTCCCTGGCTTGGTGCGAATGTCCCCCCATGCAAAGGAGCCTGTTGGGGTACCAAGGGCTCCGGGGGTGTCACCGGGTCAGGGGACAGCTTTTGGGGTGCTGCTGGGCTTGGTGCTAAGTGTGCTCCCCCCTCTGGCGGGGGCACCGAGTGCCTTTGGCTGCTGCAGGGTGGGGGGAACGTTCCCGTGGGACCAGGTGCCGGCGGTGAGTGGGGAGCGGGGCAGGCAGCAGGAGGGTGCTGCCCTGAGCTCCTGCCTCCCCATCCCAGGTCCCCAAACTGTCCCTGGAGCTGGGCTGCCCTACCCCGACAGATCACTGTGTTCAGGCCAGCAATAAACCCTCTGCAAGGTGCTGGGCACGGGTTTGGGCAGCTGTGGTGCCACCACACAAGCCACCAGCTCCTGGGGACATGGGGTGGCTCTGGGGCAGCAGCACAGAGGGTTTTGGGGGCAGCTGGGGTGCCCCAAAACCACAGCACCCCGAAGCCGGAGCAAGCAGCTCCCCATGCTCACTCACTCTAGGGTGGTGCCACCTCACTCTGGGGTGGTGCCACCTCCATGTCCTCTTTGGTACCCAGGGCACCGTTGCCAATGTGGGTGGGGGTGCCAGGTGAGGAGCCTCTGTGCCTTGGAGTGGGGGGCTCGGAGCGTGGGGGGCACTGCCAGCTCCGGGCCCCTGGCTTGGCTTCCTGTGGTGGGGACGGTGGCATCACATGGTGCAGCGATGTCCCCGTCCCCCACGCCTGTCCTCATGGGCTTGCTGGCTCACAGCCACCCTTGCAGGGTCAGGGTGGCCTTTCTGGCCTGGCAGCGTGCCTGCCTGCACCCTGCCTGCACCCTGCCTGCACCCTGCCTGCAGGCAGCTGCTGCCTCTTGGTGGGAGCCAGCCCGAGCAGCCCCCTCAGGGTGCTGATGTTGCAGGATTTGGCCTTTCTACCTTTAGGGAGTGGTGGCATCACCCACTGTGGCTGGGCTGTCGCTGCCTGCTCTCCCGGTGGCGTCTGTCAGCCCTCAGCTGGCCCTCGAGCACTGGGACCTGGCTGTGTCCCCCGCCCAGCCAGCCCATCACCATGGCCTCAGGGCTGCCACCCGCGCCATGCAGGAGAGCACAACCATCCACCGTGCAGGGGCCCGCTGTCCCCACGTCTCCCGCCTGCCAACGCGCCCAGCTCCGTGCCCCAGCCTGACGGGGGGTCTTGGGGCTCCCCGCCCAGGGCTCTCGCTGCCTCCCACCCCCTGCAGCCGTACCCAGCCTGTGCCGGCTCCCCCCGGATGCAATACCAACCATCTCGGTGCTGCGGGACACAGGGAGCCCCAGTACCCCCCCTTGCTCTTTTTTGGGGGGTCTTGCCTGCACGGGGTGCTCCCAACTACCTCAGGCCTCCAGGCGGGTCAGGGCTGGGGGTGGTGAGGGGCCAGGGCAGGGGCGTGGGGACAGTCACACCGCTCTCAGCCGAAACCAGTTCCCCTCCTTTTTCTGTCTCTCCCGGGCGCTGACGGGGGGTGTCACCGCCCCCTCACGGTCCCTGGTGCTGGCGGCTGGTGACAGGGACAGCGGGGGTGCCCCTCCACTGCAGGTTGGGTTGATTTCTTTTTTGTCATTGTACAATAATAATTACTAAGTCATGTGTTTTGGATTTTTCAATAAAGCCTTCAGCCCAGCCCTGTGGGTTCCGGAGGGGTCGGCAGCTGGGTGGTGTCACCGTGGGGGTCCCCTGGCTGTGCCCTGGTGGCTGTGCTTGGCCCCTCCCCAAAAAAATAACCTGGGGAGGTGTGGAGGTGACCTGGATGATGTCCCGGCCATGATGTCCCCTCCCGGCTCTGTCCCCAGGGCCACCCTGCACATCACCTCTGCCCTTCCCTGGGAGGGGACCAGAGCCTGGGCCCTGCGCAGCCTGAGGGGCAGGGGGCGTTTGGCCTCCCCACTGCCCCGCTCCTTTCCTGGGAGGGTGACAGCACAGTGGGGACATGCAGAGCACCCTGCTGCCCCCATGCTGGCAGGGCCATGGCACGGGGTGCTGCTGCTGGGTGGCCCCGGGGACCCCTGACTGGGGGGATGTGAGGCAAATGTCCCCTGCCAGCTGTGACACGGCAGGATGTCACACTCCCGGGGTGCCCCCCTGCCCTCCCCAGCCCTGCCAGGGCCACACGTGGTCACGGTTGGGTCAGCACTGGTGCGTGTGGGGACACGCAGGGGACAATAGGGACTGGGACGGGGGGACACAGGCTGGAACGGTGCGGGGGCTGTAGGGGACAGGATGGGGACATGGGGAGAGCGGGGTGTAGGGATCGGGACGGCAACGGGGACACTGGGTTTGAAGTGGGGATGGGGAAACGGGGATCTGGGGGGAGACACGGTGGTCGGGGGCAAGGGGGCTGGGGACAGCGGGACACAGCAGTCGGGGTGGGGACACCCGAGAGTCCGGGTGGGGACAGCGACGCGTTGGAGACGGGGACGCTGACCGGGCCCGGGGGCCACGCCGGGGTCAGGGCGGGGACCGGGTCCCGCAGCGGCGGAAGGGAAGGGAAGGGAAGGGAAGGGAAGGGAAGGGAAGGGAAGGGAAGGGAAGGGAAGGGAAGGGAAGGGAAGGGAAGGGAAGGGAAGGGAAGGGAAGGGAAGGGAAGGGAAGGGAAGGGAAGGGCCGGCCGCCCCGCCCCGCCCGCCCCGCAGTGCATGCCGGGCCCGGCGCGGCGCGGCGCGGTCGGGTGATGGCGGGGGCCGGGCCGGGCGCGGGGCTCGGGGGGCGGCGTGGCGCGGCGCTGGCCCTGTCCCTGTCCCTGGCCGTGGCGCTCGCCCTGGCCTCGCTGCTGCTGCTGCGGGGCGCGCTGCTGGGGGCGGCGGCGCTGGGCGCGGCGGGGGCCTGGTGCGCGATGCGGCCCGGGCCGCCCGCGCCGCGCCCGCCCGCCAAAGCCGCCGCTAACGGAGGCCCGGCCGCCGCCTCGGGCCGGCCCGGGAGGGCCCCGCCGCGCCGCTTCGGCCTCGGGTAAGCGGAGGGGCGGGAGGGAGGAGCGGCGGGAGCCCCGCGGCCCGGCGGCGCTGACCCGTGTGTCCCCGCAGGGCCTCGCCGCAGGCCCCGCGGCGCCGGTACCCGCTGCCGCAGGCCCGGAGCGCCGTGTCCGTGTGTCCGCCCGCCGCCCGCTGGGAGGGCTCCTCGCCCCGGAGCGCGCCCTGGGCCCGCCGGGCCGCGCCGCTCCGCAGCCCCGTCACCGTGAGGATCGCCCGGCCGGCCGCCGGCATGGCCCGATCCCCCGCGTGAGTACGGACCGCCCGGGGAGCTGCCCCGGGACCGGGGGAAATGGGTCACCCGGCCCTCGGCCGCTGTGCTGCCCGGGGCGGGCTGATCCTGGCCTGGGGCGACCACCCCATCCCCATCCTGCTGGTGACCACTGCGTCCCTGTCCCGGTGGTGACGGCTCCATCGCCGTCCCAGGCACTGCCTGCTCCACCCCAGGCAGTCACTGCTCCGTCCCCATTGCGGTAGTGACCACTCCATCCCTGTCCTGGGCAGTGGCCACTCTGTCCCTGTTCCAGTGGTGGTGGCTCCATCACTGTCCCCGGCAGTGAGGGCTCCATCCCCGTGGTGACCGCTCTCTCCCCATCCCGGTGGTGGCCACTCCATCCCCATCCCGGGGTGTTGCTGTGTTGCAGAGACCATTGCACGATCTGGAGCCCTCTCTCTGCTTCCATGGGAGCAGCCCTGGATCTGGGGGGGTCTCACTCTGGGGACCCCAACGTGCCTAACGCCTTGTTCTGCTTCACCTCGCAGCCTGGAGCAGCTGATCTCACCCGTGGCCTTCCCGGCCAACAGCAGCCCAGACCCATGTGCAAAAGAGACTGTGCTGAATGCCATCAAAGAGAGCAGGAAAAGGGCTGTGGAGCAGGAGGAGGAGGAGGAGGAGCAGGCTTTTGGGAACAATCAGGAGAGCAAGAGAAGGTAATAAACCAGCGGTCCAGATCACCACCCATGTGTTGGGAAGGTCGTAAATGGGGCTGGTGCTTCAGTGGTGACAAAAGGGACACGTTGCGGAGTGTGCCAGGCCTGGTGTGACCAGGAGTGTGGCTTCAAAAAGTGTTGTGGGGATTGAACCGCGGAGAGGAAGCACAGCCCCATCACCCGGCCCCCTGGGCTGTGTGGGAAGGTCCTCTGAGAGTTCTACTTGTCCTTGAGATCAAAGAGAGGTGGTTTAGGCTGTTGTCTGAGCAGGCTTGTGGGTCAGGTGTGTTCTCCGGCATTGCTGCCGTTGGGAGGGGATGGGGGAGCCTGTCAGGGCTCCCTGGCAGAGAAGCGGCCTCTGTCATCGCAGGGGTGTGCAAACTGCGACAGCGTGGTGTGAAATGATGGTATCAGGCTCATTGTCTCTGTCCTTCAGTGAGCCCCAGGCCTCCGGGAGAGGCGGGTTCCTTGAGTCTTAGAGCTGCAGGTGGGAGCATCACCCTGTAAAGGATCTGCATGCTTCCTTTGTGCAGTGTAGCTGGCAGGAGGAGGTAAAAACATGCAGGTAAACTGAGAGACTCTTCTGCTTTCGTTAGTCAAGGTCAGCGATTTCCAGCTCCAAGAAACAAGGTGTGCTGTCTTAGGCAGCACTCTGGGAAGGACAGCACATAAATCCTGGGTGCCAGGGTTTGCCGAAGCCTTTCTAACTGCCCGGGCACGGTGTGGCATCACTGTTCTCTCTCCTCTTTTTCATCCTTCTGTATGTGGAGACCATTCTCCTCATGCCCCTCCCGTGCTGGGGCTGCCTGGGCTCGAGCAGGGGACCCGAGTCACTGCGGAGAGCGGCTTGTGTGGCACCCGGCGTCTCGTCCTGCGCAGGGGCTGCTGCCGGAGCTGGCCCAGGGCGCAGCGGGATGAGCGCTGATCGCAGGGAGCTGTGCTGTCCTCGCCTTTATCGTGGGATTTCCCGTTTGGCTTGGTGAACCTGAACCCCACAGGAGCCGAGCAGGACAGTGACAGGATGGGTGCACAGACAGGATTGGCTTTTTTAAAATTTATTTGTTCTATTTTTTTACCATGCTGTTATGCAACTCTGCCACAAAAGGCAGTTTTAAAGGCATTACTGTCTGGGAAGCGTGAAGAATGCTTGTAGACAGAAAATCCTGTGACCTTTGAGGGTGGAAGGGAGCCTGCGTCAGCTGCAGAGTGCAGCATCGCCTGCGCGACGGGCTCGGTGTGCTCGGGCAACGCGCTTGGGCTGGGTGACAGGGCCGATTGTCCCGCTCTGCCTCACAGCAGTGGTTGCTGTGACTTTCAGACTTCAGATCTTCCCCGGATCATTGTGGGAAGGGAGATTCTCTTTCTGACTCAAACAGCTCAGGGCACTGGGTAGGAAGAGGTTGGAGACAGGAGTTGCAGAGCTTAAGTCTGTTCCAGAAATAAGCTGCTGAGTGTCTCTGAAATCATAAACTCATGAAATCATTTTGGTTGGAAAAGACCCTCAAGATCATCAAGTCCAACCATTACCCCACCCCTGGCACTGCCCCATGTCCTGAGAACCTCATGTCCGTCTGTCCAACCCTCCAGGGATGGTGACTCCAGCACTGCCCTGGGCAGCCTGTTCCAATGCCCCACAGCCCTTTGGGGAAGAAATTGTTCCCCACATCCAATCTAATACCTAAATATTTTGGCTTAGAATAATGGATTTGGACAAAAAGGGTTTTTTTTAAAACAACTACGCAGCCCAGCCGGCAGCTGACGGAGCTGCTGGTGCTTGGGAGGAGGGAGCGTGGGGTGAGAGTCCCTGAGGACGGGACCAGGTGGAGAGAAAATCCACAGCAGGATGCGGATGGGGAAGAACTCTCCCGGGTATTGGGTGGCAGGAAAAAGACAAGGTTTGTGCTTTCCCGATGCTGAGCCCGTGGGGAAGGGTCCTCTCCCCCGTCTCTGCTGCCCCCACCCCAGGCTTCTGTGCTCTCTCCGCAGGCGCCACGACAGCAGTGGCAGCGGGCACTCGGCATTTGAGCCGCTGGTGGCCAACGGTGCCCCCGCCTCGCTCATCCCCAAGTAAGTGCCTGTCAAACCAAATGTAACTGCCAGGAGCTGGGGGGGTGGTCCAGGAGCTGCTAGGCTCTGGAGAAGGTGCTTGTGGAGCTCCGCTTTGGGGGGAAAAAAGAGCAGCTGTGGCTGTGCCTCCGGGCTGTCACCCTGCGCACAGGCTGGTGGCTATATGGGCTGTGCCGCTGCGTATTTCTGAGCTCCGCGCCGTGGTGGGGAGTGGGGTTGCTTTCCTCCCTCTGCCCCACATTGAAAGGAACTGTGGGCAGAGCTCTGGGGAGATCCTGACATCTTCCCTAACCCCCTCCAGGCCTGGCTCTCTGAAGAGGGGCCTCGTCTCGCACTGCCCCGATGATGGCTCCAGCAAGAGGTCCCGCACCTCTTCCGTGAGCTCCCTCAACAACACATACACTGGCGGGATCCCCAGCTCCATCCGCAATGCCATCGCCAGCTCCTACAGCTCCAGCCGCGGCCTCGTGCAGGTAAGCGGTGCCCCACTGAAGGCAGCACAGGGTGGATTGACGCTCCTCAGCATCGCTGGGCTCATACGAAGAGCGCGGTGTCACTGGCACCCTGGCAGAAGGGGCGTTTTTGTCCTCTTGTGGGCAGCAGCTGGCAGTGGTGTCACTTGTCCTTTGGTGCACGCTGCCCGGGGAGCCCCCAGGCTGCGCCATGCTCCTGTGGTGCTTGTTTTACATCAGAGCAAGAAGGAGGTTATTTCCCCCCACACTCAGCCTTGGCTGTTCTGCTCGGGGGGTAGATCCAGGTGAAAGGAAACAAGAAAAGACATTTTGCTGCACTGCCACCTTTTCAGCTGAAGTCAGCAAGTGTGGGAGCCGTGTGTCCCCACTTGGAGCCAGGTCCCCTCAGCAGCTGCTGAGCTGTAATAAAACACTCCGCATGTCTTGGATGGTGCTGGCAGATGGGCCAGTGAGATGTAACCGGGGCTCTGTGGGCTGTGTGGGGCAAGGTTTGCTCCAGGATGTGTTGGTAGGGAAAGGTTTCCTCTGGCTGGGGTGAGTCTAAAATCCCTGAGGTGGGATCCATCTGCTCCGAGCTCCTGCCAGAGCAGCCCCGCACGTGTGAGGGCATCGAGGCAGCCGGGCAGACTCTCTCTGTGCTGTGTGAAGGCAGGAGCCGGTGTCCAACCAACAGCCTCCTCATCCTGTAGTGAGCCTGAAGGTCACTTGCTTCCAGAGCGGATTCAGTTTGGGGTGTGCAGAACTCACGCTCTGCTGAACGTGGAGGGGAGTGAAGTGGTGGCTCCGGACTCCTGAGCCACCGCCCTGGGAAATGGTGTTTAACCCGCGGGAGGAGGGGAGACTGTGCTCGCTGCCAGAGTTACTGCTGGTCTCTCTCTGCCTTCCAGCTGCGGAAAAGAAGGGGCATGAGCGTGTCCCCCCTGTCCAGCCCAGCGTCCTCCCGCCCCCAGACACCCGAGTGGCCTCTCAAGAAAGCCAGGTAACAGCCGCTGGCCCAGTGCCAGCCGGGATGAGCGGAGCCGATTTCTCAGCTGTCCCAGTGCCCAAGTCCTGCTCCCCACTGGAGCTGGGACAGTCAAGGCTCCTTTCTGAGTTGCCACCCACCAGCGTGGAAATCCCGCCTGTCCTTGTGTTGATTCCTGTCCCTGTTGCGCTGTGGCCCCAGCAGCTGTGCTATCCCTGCCGCGCTGCCACACTGGGCTAGAGACTGAAGAGCTCAGATTGCTGCAGAGCGGCATTACCTTGTGCCATCGGTCTGGCCTGGGTTGCTCGAGTGACCAAAACCTTGGGAAGAGACAGGCCCTGATTTTTTCCATGTCCGCAAAATCAATTCTCAGGAGCTCCAGTAAGGTCGTGTTTTAGTGGTGCTGGCCCTTGTTCTCCTCTCTCCCAGCTCAGAGTAGGACCTGAGCTCATGTCAGAACTAAAACTGCCACAACCACCCACTCTGGTGACAGGGAGGGTCCGAGCCAGGGACCTGCAAGGGGTGGGGGCTCCTGTCGGGGGCCCCTGTGGAGAGTGCACAGGAGAATGCGCTGGGGAGGGGAGCAGCTCACTGGAGCCATGTTCAGGCTCTTTTCTTGACATTTGTTGTTTGGTGGAAGCAAAGGAACGCGCCTGGGATCCATAGCATGTTTGGCCTTGTCCTGCTCCCTGGGGACAAGGCCAAGCCTGGGGTTGTCCCTAACTGTCACTCTCCCACTTATGCAGGGAAGAGGAGTTACATCGCTCCAACACCTCCACGCCGGTGAAATCGGACAAGGAGCTGCAGCCAGAGAAAGGTGAGCAGAGGTGGCCCCGGCTCCGTGCCGGGCTCGGACGGGCCAGCAGTGCGAGCGAGGAGCGGGACAGGAGGTGGCTGAGGTCTGCAGGTGGGATGGGCTTGAGATGTCACCTGGAAACTAGGGACATGCTGACCCTGAGGCAGTGATACTTCTGCTGCCCCCTGCAATGGCTCTGAAGGGATTTCTGGGTGATGAGCACTGGGTGTCTGGGTGCTGGCAGATGTGTGGGACCCGGCCTGCAAGGGGGAGCACCAGCCCTCAGACTAGCACAGGTCTAGGCGTCAGCCCTGGGGCAAGATCTGCCCTGGTACAGGTCGCACCCTGAGCAAATTCCAGGCTGAGCTTATCCCAACGCTTCCTCAGCTGAAAGGGAGAGGAAAGGCTTTGTGCCCACCGCAGCCAGGGTCCTGCGGCGCTGCCCTGGATGTGGCCCGTGCAGTTTGGTTTGTGGTTCGAGTGGGCTGTGCAAGGACTGTCCATGGGGGTGGGAAGGGGCTGCTGCCATGTGGAGCTCCCATGGCATCTGGAACAGCCCTCCAGGATGTGCTGGGCCAGTTGCTCTTCCAAGGCATTGCAGCCTCATCCTTGGCTTAAAGCCATGTCCCTGGCTCTGCCCTGCGAGCTGGGTCACCTGGAGAGGAGTCGGGAGGGACAAGTCCATGGGCACAAGGAAAACGCCTCTCCCTGTGCCCGGAGTGGCTCCTGACTTGTCTCCCTCTGTAGCGGTGGAGACGCCTGTGCGGAAGAAGCAGAATTCCCTGAGTCCGCCGTCGGGGAGCAGTGGGAAGCGCAAGCGCAAGATCCAGTTGCTGTCGTCTCGCCGGGGGGACCAGCTGGCACTGGTACGTCGCTGTCTCGCAGCCCTGTTGTCCCTCCTCTGGCGATAGAATGTGCTCACTGCAATTTCTGCAGGGCTGGGGGGAGACTGACCTGCCTGCCCTCAGGAAGGAGGCCCCGTCCTTGGCCGAGTGGGACGTGACGCTATCCCCAGCCCCAGTGTCTGGTGGGCTGTGCGTGATTGTGCTGTCTGCTGCCGGACCAGGTAACGGCCTGGGGAAAGGCCTTGCCGTGCCCTCAGCGCCAAGCCGGGGGCCAGAGGAACGGGGAATCAGAGCTCCGCAGTTGCGTGCTGTGGCAGAACCACCTGCTTGACACAGTGCTCGCGACGGCCAGTCTTCAAGTCACGTTCAGAGAGGCTCTGCCGGCTTCCCTGAGAAGGAGCTAAGCTGCTGCTCTCTCTTGGCAGCCCCCGCCGCCGCAGCTGGGCTACACCATCACCTCGGAGGACCTGGACGCGGAGAAGAAGGCAGCGTTGCAGTGGTTCAACAAAGTCTTGGAGGATAAGGCTGGTAAGGGCAGACTGGGAACGCGGAGGGGGTGAAATGCTGGGCTGGTGCTGACGGGGAAGGGAGTGTCTGTAGCACAGGCTTGGGGAGCTCCTGGACCGGTCCTGTCTGCACCCTGGGTTTGGAGATGGTCTCGGTGCCTTTGGGCTCAGGGGAGCTTGTGCCTGAGGAGTGGAACAGCTCTGCTGGGAGGACAGCCCGAGAGAGCTGGGTGTTCAGGCTGGAGAAGAGAAGCTCCGGGGAGACCTTATTGTGGCCTTTTCTACTTTAAAGGGGCCCATAAGAAAGATGGCCCTTTTTAGCAGGGCCTGTTGTGATAGGACGAGTGATGGTTTTAAACTAAAGGAGGGTGACTCAGGCTGGACATGAGGGAGGAATTGTTGCCCCTGAGGGTGGTGAGAGCCTGGCCCAGGTTGCTCAGAGAGGTGGTGGATGAACCATCCCTGGAGACATCCCAGGCCAGGCTGGACGGGGCTCTGAGCAACCTGAGCTGGTGAAGATGTCCCTGCTCATGGCAGGGGGGGCACTGGGGGAGCTGGGAAGGTCCTTTCAGCCCAAACTGTTCTGTGATTCTGTGGCTGAGGTTCCTTGGGGCTGGAGCTGTGGGATGTTTGTATCTTTTCCTACGAGCTGGGGAAGCTCCGCTAAGGGCTGGTTCCCTATGGCGAGTCCTGCATCCTGATTTCTTGCTTGTTCCCAGCAGATGTGGCCCCCAGCACCACTGCAGAGACTCCACCCGCGTCCAGGCTGCTGGTGTTCCCTGTGACCGCCCCAGGACCTGCACCGGCCTCGACGGCTCCTGCCCCGGCTGGCACCCCCTCGCTGCTGGACAGCCTGAAGAAGATGCAGAGCAGCTCAGCCGCCCCCACGCCGGCAGGTGAGGAGGAGGAGGAGGAGCGTGGTGAGCAGGGCGGGTGCAGCAGGAGCTCTGCGCTGCCTCTCTGGGAGGCTGGTGGCTAAACTCCCTGTTCCAGTGCTCTGCTGGCAGGTCCTGGGGGAACAAGTTTGTGGACACTGAGCCCGTGGGCCTGTTCGGAGTTGCAGGGCTGGGTCTGGCTGGTACGGGTGGGTGCTGCTCCGGGAGCTCTGCGGCAGCAGGGTGGGTGCCTGAGGGTGACCGTGTCCCTAAATAAGAGCTCTCCCCCTTCACAGAATCTGCTGGAGCTGCGGTAGCCCCTCAGCCGCCTTCGTTGGCCGCACAGCCCCCGGTTCCTGCTGTGTCACTGGAGTCGAGCGCTCCGCCTGCCACCTCTGCCGACACCAAACCTGTGCCCGTGCTGAGCCAGGCTGCCCCTGCTGCCCCCCCTGCCATGGGGGCGCAGACCCCCAGCAGCCTGGCACCTCCTGCCTTCCCGGAGCTGGGCCCAACCCCCAGCAAACCTCCCACCTTCCCCAAGCCGAGCATCCTCTTTGGGATCGCGAACACCGCTCCTGCCAGCCAGGCGGCAACGACCGCGACTGCTGCTGCGCCCACCACAACCACTGCTGCGCCCACCACAGCCCCCGTCTTCAAACCCATCTTTGGCGCTTTGCCAAAAAGCGAGAGTGCAGCAGCCTGCACGGCTGTCGTCTCCCCTGCTGTCACCATGTCTGCAAGCTCAGGGCCCTCCTCGACATCCTCCACCACCACCATGTTCAAGCCCATCTTCGGCAGCGTCACCACCGCAGCTTCGTCTCCAGCCAAGGCCTCTCCTTTCGCCTTCAAGCCCCTGTCGCAGCCGGCCTCAGCCGCAGAGCTGCCAGCCGCCTCCACGGCCACCCTGGCAGGATTCACAGGTCTCCCTAATGTCATCTTCACCACCGCAGCTACAACTGCCACCACGCAGAGTTCCTCCACAGATGCCACCATTAAACCTGTCTTCAGCTTTGGACTCAACCCACCCGCCTCCACCGGCCCTGTCGCCAGCCCGGCCGTCACCACTGCCACATCCACTGCCGTGTCACAGCCTTTCCTGTTCGGCGGTGCGGCCAGCTCGGCTCCCAGCACAGAAACCACCTTTGCCACCCCGGGGCCTGTGTTCCAGTTTGGAAAGCCACCTTCGGCCACAGTCACTGCCACCACCAGTGTCCCAGGAGGCCCTGCCTTTGGCCAAGGACCTACAAACTCAGCAGCTCCTACCACCACCGTGGGCTTTAGCCTATTTCCGGGCACCACGCTGACCTCTTCCACCCCAGCCACCACGGGTCAAGCCACGTTGACATTTGGCTCCTCCCTTTCAGCTTTTGGCAGCTCCTTCAGCACCAGCGCGAAGCCGCCACCGCCGTACCCCAGCGCAGCGACTCAGTCGGCGTTCAGCGCCGGGGCTGCCGAGAGCCAGCCGCCCGCCAGCAAACCCGCTGCCGGCCCTGTCAGCTTTGGCCCTCCCTTCAGTTTTGGGGCCCCCACAGCCCAGCCGGCGGCTCAGCCGGCGTTTGGCAGCGGTGCTCAGCCAACCTTCGGCACAACCAGCGCCCAGGGCTCCTTCGGCACCCCCAGCACCCAGGCGGCGTTCGGCACCACCACGTCGGTCTTCTCCTTCGGGACAGCCACCTCCACCACCACCACCTTCGGTTCCACCACCCAGACCACCAGCAGCAGCAGCACTGGCACCACCGTTTTCGGCACCACCCCTTCTCCTTTCACCTTCGGGGCAGCTGCCCAGCCAGGCCCCTCTGGCAGCACCTTCGGGATCGGCACCCCTGCCCTGAGCAGCGGCTCCCCGGCCGTGGGGTTCAGCTTTGGGGCCGGGCAGAGCGGGACAGCCCCGGCAACGACACCATTTGGCTCTTCACTGGCGCAGAATCAGAGCACGCCCTTCGCCTTCGCCGTGCCCAGCACGCCCGACAACAAGCCTGTGTTCGGAGGTGAGCCGGGGCGCGTGGGACTTTTGGGGGTGAAGGGCAGGGCTGGATTTAGGCAGAGGTTTTCCTGCCGGACCTTGCTGAGCTCCCCAGGCTCAGCAGCGCTGGAGGGGCTGGTTCTCGTGCTGGGAGCCTTGTTGTACAAAGGGAAGGTGCTTCCAGCACTCACTGTCCAGGTCCCCAGCCCTCGGTGGTGGAGAGGAATACATAATATAGAATCATTTTGGTTGGAAAAGATCCTCAAGAACATCCAGACCAACCATAACCCACCCCTGGCACTGCCCCATGTCCTGAGAACCTCATCTCCGTCTGTCCAGCCCTCCAGGGATGGTGACTCCAGCACTGCCCTGGGCAGCCTGTTCCAATGCCCCACAGCCCTTTGGGGAAGAAATTGTTCCCCACATCCAACCTCACCCTCCCCTGGCGCAACTTGAGGCCGTTTCCTCTGCTCCTGGCGCTTGTTCCTGGGGAGCAGAGCCCGACCCCCCTGGCTCCAAGCTCCTTTCAGGCAGTTCAGAGATCAGAAGGTCTCCCCTCAGCTCCTGTTCTCCAGCTGAACCCCCAGCTCCCTCAGCCGCTCCATCACACTTGTGCTCCAGCCCCTCACCAGCTCCGTTCCCTTCTCTCCACTCGCTCCAGCACCTCAAGGCCTTTCCTGGTGTGAGAGGGTCCTTTAGTCCCCCCACCCCAATTACACCAGCTCCCTGGCCCCACGTGGGTGCTCAGCCCAACTGTGTGCGCAGCAGAAGTCGAGGTCTTGCTGGTGCTTGAAAGTGACCTGGAGTGTCTCTGCGAGTGGGAACGCTGCCAGCCAGGCGCTGCAATTGCTTCCCACTTGCTGTGTGAGGCTTTCTCTGCCACTTTGCACCCTCACTGAGCTGTCTCACCTCCCACAGAGCTGAAACTGCATTCTGAGAAACTATTTGATACGGAAAGCCCAAGGCCTTTGTTCCTCCCTGGCTGTAAATCCTCCCGTGCTCCCTTGCTGGCAGGAGAGCCCGGGGATTACAATGAGGGCGCAACTTCTCGCATTAGAAGGGCTTCTTGGATGAGGAGGCTGGTCCTGGGGGACTGTGGTGCTTCAGCCCCCGCAGGGAGGTTGTTCTGTGCTGGCTCATCCCCCTGGCTGACCCCAGCTCATGGTGCCGTGTTGCTTTCCAGGAGCCCCTGCGCCCACCTTTGGGCAGAGCACACCCGTGCCGGGGGCGGTGGGCAGCGGCGGCAGCGGCATTTCCTTCGGGACACCCAGCACCCCGGCCTCGGCCTTTGGGGGAGTCGGCGCTTCCTTCGGTAAGGAAGGGGTGGGTGCTTCAGCCCTTGTCCCCTTGCTGGGGGGATGGTGGACAGGCAGGGCTGTGCCCAGCCCTGCTGCAGGGCTGCAGCCGGCACAGGGGGCACCTGCTCCAGGGGACACAAAACCTCCCATTCTCCCTGGGACAGGGGTGACGCCACCCCGCCCTGTGCCAGCTCTGAGCGAGGCTGCAGAGACCTGAGCCACCTTCTCCTTCCAGGTTCGTCCACCCCCGCCTTCTCCATCGGGGCAGGCTCCAAGACGGGCGCTCGCCAGCGGCTGCAGGCGCGGAGACAACACACCCGCAAAAAGTGACCCCGGCACTGCCGGGCCCCAGCGCCGCCTGCGCCAGGAGCCCCCGCACACACCGGGGGGCTCCGATCTGTGCGGTCCCCACGTGCTGGGTGGCAGCGACTGAGGTGGGACAGGATGAACCAAACTCTTCTTACTTGAACAGTTCCCCAGCCGAGGCTGGATGAACCTCTGTACATATCCGCAGCGTTTCCTTCCTCTCTTTATTTTGCCATGTTTAATAACGTGTACATTTTTTCCCCATTTGCTTCTTCTAGCTGTCCCCATGCCCTCCTCCCTGCCCCCCGACAGCCGGCAGAGCCGCGTGTTTGTGCACCGAGCTGGTCTGCGCTCCTGCCGCCGCCGTTCCCGGCTGCCGAGGGATCCTGTCTTCACCAGGCCCTGAAATCTTTCCCCGCTGTTGGATCCCGTGGCCTGGTGAACGCGCTTCCCGGGAGGGCTCCGCTTGGCTGCTGTCCCTGCGGAACACGAGCCGGGCGACACAGCCAGTCTGGCGGGGCTGTGGCGTCGCGGGGCCGGGAGTGACGATCCCCTCGCCAGGACTTAACCCCCCACCAGGCTCCAGCCGAGGACGCGCCGCAGCCTGGTGGGGCTGGGGGTTGCTGAGCATCCCCCGGCCCTCGCTGCTCCCGTCCAGCCATGGGGCTCCCCCCGTCCCGCTCGTGTCCAGCCCCCTCTGTTCCGCTTTATCCGTGCTCCCGTTCGAACGCACTCATTGAATCGAGTTTGGAGGAAGAACTGACCCGTGTGCGTGGCGGCATGTTGGTTATGCCGGATTTGCTGTTTGGAGTTTCATTTTTTTGTGGGGGCGCCCGTCCCTTTGTGGCGACGCGCCCCGGCTAATTGGGTGTTGACAGTAGCATCACTGCGTGGCTGCTCGCGCGGGGGAGTCGTCCCTTCCCGGTCGTGACTGAAGGGCCGGCAGCTGTGGGGGATGCTGCCTGGACCCCCAGTTCTGGGGCTCAGCCTTGGCAGCCCCCCCGCTTCCCCTCTCCTGGTGCCCCCTCCCCACCTAGGGGGGCTCTGAAGCAAACGGGTTCCTCCCCCTGCTCCCCAAACCCAAATTGGTTCTCATTTTTAGCTCATCCTTTTGGGTTTTACCAGCTTTTCGGAGCTGCGGTGCTGCCTCCCCTGTCCCAGCCAGGGAGCGGGACCCGGGCACTGCTGGAGCTGGGGGGTCACCCAGCGCTGCCAGGAGGGCTTTGCTGCCGGGTTTTTACTCTCCAGCTGTGTGAGTGTGTGTGTCTGCTGAAGTCTAAATTAAAAAAAAAAAAAAACAGAAAAAAAGAAAAAAAAAAATCACAAACAAATATTTAAACGTTTTTTAACAAAATAAAAATTTATTTTTATATTTAAGCTAAATTGCCTTTGAATTCCTTCAAGCTTGGTTCAGTGAGGTTGCCCAACCCCGCAGTGTGTTGGTAGTTGAGCTGTTGCCGCCGCGGCCGGTGAGGAGCCGCGTGTCCCGGTGCTGCCCGCGGGACGAGCTGTGCGGGGAAAGGCAGCTCCGTCCCGCGGGCTCCACCGCACCCTCCTCCCGGCTCCATCTCCCCAGTTTTAAACTGTGATGTATGTGGATGTGACTAAACCTCTTTTTGTTTCTTTTCTTTTTTTAATTCTCCGAGGGTGAGGAGCAGGAGCTCGCAGGTGTTATGGTGACAAGTGCTTTTGGTGGCTCCCAGAACAAGGCGTCTCTCCCCGCGGGCAGGAGGGCGGGTGAGCGGGCACAGGGGGCGCAGCCCCGCGGGCAGGGGGTGCAGGCAGGACCTGCTGCCTGTTCTCGCGGGGTTTTCAGCTTCCCCCGCGGGCAGGAACGGGGCAGCGGGCAGAGCCACCCGGCCACGTCCCTGGGTTGGTGCCGCAAGGGCTGAGCCGGGCAGTTCCTCCCTGTGCCCGGAGCCCCCGCTGTCTGTGCCGGGGGGTGACAGGGACACCGGGCAGGAGCCGCGGTTTGCACCCAGTGAGACTGGGGGAGGTGGGGACAAGGGGGGGATGCCATGGGGAGCAGAGCTTGGTGACGCTGCCCCATTTTGGTGCCAGATGCCAGCCCTGCTGCGTCCCCCTCCCCACCACACAGACCCTGCTGGGAGAGACCCTTGTGCTGGGGCTGCCAGGGTGGTTTAACTCAAACTGAAGACTTGGATCATTCCTGGTGTGGCTGATGAGGATTTCAGTGTGAATGTGCATTTTTTTTTTCTTGCTTCTTATGTCCCTGGTTTAAAATAAAACGACTGTGTTCACGTCTGCCTTGCCTGTGGTTGATTCCTGGCCTGCGTTACTGGGGCAGCACTGGAACCGCTTCCATCACCCTCCAGCTCAATATCCTCGCTCCCCCTGGTCAAAGGAAGGGGCAGGGATGGAATTGTTATTTATTATGATTTTTTGTCACTCTTTTTCCCATCACTTGGCTTTGGCTGTGACCAGTGGCAATTTCAGGGCAAGACTGCACAAACATGCCAGAAAACACAGTGGAGGAGAGAGAGACTTTAATCTGTTCCATCCCTACAGTCAAAGGCTTTTCTGAAATCCCACATGAGGCTGGAGTAAAGATTTGGGGGGAACATTGTAAAACGAGGCCTCTAGTCCAGCTGGAGCTCTGCCGGGTGCAGAGATGCAGGTTGTGCTGAACCCGGGTGCTGGTCGCAGGTGCCCCAGGCCGGGTCTGGCTGTGGGGACAAAGCTGCTGCTGCGGGGGGCGGCGCTGGGGAAGCAGGTTCCCCCCGGCACCTGGGTGGCCCCAGGGGTTGGCACTGGGTCCCTGGGGCGCAGGACGTTACAGAACTCCTGTGGCTGCGGCTGGTGCGGAGCTTTCCTCGTGTTGGAGATTTCACGGGATTTCACTCCTTCACCTTCTGCTTTTTCCTCTTCCTCTTCTTGGGAGCTGCTCCTGGCTCCGCTCGGTCCACAGGCTGCGGGTTCTCGGCTGCTTCCGGCACCGAGCTGAGGACAAGAGCCACGTCCTGAGCTGCGCCCCCAGGCCCCGCAGCCCCAGCACTGCAGCTCCTGCAGCTCCTCCTGCGCTGGGTACAGCCAGACCCCCCCGCCCAGACCCCCCTCTCACCTGGGGACAGCGTCCCCGTCTCTGTGCCGCTCCAGGACAGCCACGAAGAAGCCCTGGGTCAGCGTGGCGGTGGGTGAGGCGCGGAGGCAGCTCTCAGCCCCGGGGAAGGCGGCAAGGCCGCGGCAGGGCCAGGACGGGAAAGTGTTCACCAGCCTGCGGCGTGGGACAAGGGTCAGGACCGAGCCCCCCAGCACGTCCCCCCCTCCCCGCGCCCCTGAGGCCGGTGCACCTGAAGGCCGAGCCGTGATCCCGGAGCACCGCCTCCACCACGGCCTCGTTCTCCTCCCGGTGCAGAGAGCAGGTGGAGTAGACCAGGCGCTGGAGCGCTGGGAAGCTCAGGGCATGGCTCAGGGCCTTGCGCTGGAACCCGGCCAGCGCCCGCAGCCGCTCGGCGCTCGGGGCAGCCTCCTCCTGCGGCAACCGCGTCACCATCCCTGCGGGGACAGAGACGGGTCACCATCCCCGGGGGGACAGCAGCCAGGTCACCATCCCTGCAGGGACAGAGCTGGGTCACCATCCCCGGGGGGACAGCAGCCAGGTCACCATCCCTGCAGGGACAGAGCTGGGCCACCATCCCCGGGGGGACAGCAGCTGTTACCCAAGGTCCCCACACCTAGAGCCCGGCTCCAGTGGGGGTGGCCGGAGCCACCCATGTTACCTGAGCCGCTGCAGGACGGGTCAAGGAGGATGTGGGTCACCTTGCGGTATTTGGGGTCTGTGGGATGCACGGTCAGGAAGTCCTGCTGGGCCAGCTGGAAGGCCGTGACCCCCGCCCGCATCAGCATGGTGTTCATGGTGGCCAGGCGCTTGGTGTCCACGTCAAAGGCAAAGATCTGGCTGGAGACAGAGCCCAAGAGAGCCGTGAACATCCCCCCCCCGGCCCCAGGAACCTCCCAGCTGCGGGAGCTGCCCTGAACACCGCCCGTGTGCTCAGGAGCTGATGTTGGGCAGCGAGCAGGGTCAGGGGCTGGGAAGTGACCCCTGCGAGACTTCATGTCCCCTTGGGCCCTTCCAGTGGCCAGTATCATCAGAGCCACCAGCGTGCCCAGCCTGAGCGGGGCAGGGTGAGAGGCTGCAGCTCCTCCTGCCACCTGCAACTTGTGCTCAATCAGGGGGTCCTGGTCCTTCCCTTCCCCAGCACACAGAGCTGCTCACCCCTTGTTTTGCAGGATGGCAGCCAGGTGACTGGTCTTGTTCCCCGGGGCTGCGCAGGCGTCGATGACGTGGGAGCCGGGAGCAGGGCTGAGGAGGAAGGCGGGGAGGCAGCTGGCCTGGGAGAGAACGACACCCGTGACGGGGGGCAAACACCCTGAAACCCTCGGGGTACAGCTGACACTGTGGGGGCCCAGCAACACAGGGACAAGTCATAGAATACAGAATCATTTTGGTTGGAAAAGACCCTCAAGGTCTTTCCCAATGGCTTTCTCAGCATGAGGGGCCCAAAACTGCCCCCAGGATTCGAGGTTTGGACTCCCCAGGTCCCAGCACAGGGACGGTCACTGCCCTGGGCCTGCTGGCCACACCAGTGCTGGTACCAGCCAGGATGCTGGTGGCCTCCTTGGCCACCTGGGCACACGCTGGCTCATGTTCAGCCAGCAAATCCCCACCATCCACTGCTGGAATACTCTGCCCAGCCCACAGCACTGAATTCCTCCCGGCTCCTGCTTCCCAGCTCCAATGGGGGTTTTACAGCCCCTCATAGCCCCTCATCCCGCACCTCCAGGCTACGGGAGCAAAGCCCCAGGGGACTCAGAGCTGCAGCCACAGTTCCCAGCTAGACCCCAAGTGCTGCAGCAGAGCTGGCCCCAGCCCAGCTCTTGACATGAAGAAAGAAGGGGACCATCCACCCCGTCACCCTGCAGTCCCCCGCTCCCCACCTTGTCCTGCAGAATTATGTGTCCTGAAGTGTAGAGCACGTTGTCGTGGAAGTCTGTCTGCGGAGGGAAAACCAGCAGCTCCGGGAGATGAAGATCCAACAAGAATTTCTTCCCGGAGAGAGCGCTCAGCTCCTCCACACTGCCCACAAGGCACAGAGAGGATGAACACACAGTCCTGCTTCCCCGTGCCCCAGACCAGAGCCCAGGCTGAGAACGCCCTTCATCCCACATCTTCACTTCAGCCCCAGGAGAGGCAGAAAGAGCAGGGAGTGATGGAAACCCCAACCCGGACACTCTGAGCACCAACAACCCTTCAAGCCCCAGGAGCTCGTCCCAAGCCCGTGCTGATGTCCCAGATGTGGTGAGATGGAAGGAAGAAACGCTCACCTGGCTGCCTTGCCCAGGTAGGAGTAGCCCTGGCGCTTGAAGAAGTCAACCACATCGTCCACACAAGTCTTCAGGCTGTTGACTCGGACGTAGCGCGGTACCTGGGAGGCTGGGCAGACGCAGCGGGGTCAGCCACGGCGCGGCAGCGCTGCAGGGACAGCGCTCGGGACTCACTCACCCGCGGGACTGGCTGCCGGCGCCAGCAGCTCCTCGTTGCGGCTCACGCGGTGCTGCACCTTCAGCCGGGCCAGCTCGGCCTGCAGCCGCGCCCGGTGCCGCCGGGCCAGCGCCTTCCAGCGGCCCCCGCACTTGAGCCCCTTCCCGAACAGCAGGTCGTACACCAGCACCTGCGGGACGGGCGTGAGCGCGGCGGGGAGGCCGGCCCGCCCCGACCCGCCACCCGGGCCGCCCCGACCCCGCCACCCGGGCCGCCCCGACCCCGCCACCCGGGCCGCCCCGACCCCGCCACCCGGCCCCGCCACCCGGGCTGCCCCGACCCGCCACCCGGGCCGCCCCGACCCCCCATCCGGCCCCCCCACCCGGCCCCGCCACCCGGCCCGCCCCGGCCCCGCCACCCGGGCCGCCCCGGCCTCGTTACCTTCGCCAGCTGCGGGGGCAGCTTCTTCTCGGCCTGCAGCAGCGCGGCGCCGGCCAGCACCTTCTCCAGCACCGGGGAGTAGCGCAGGGTCTCGGACACCAGGGCGTAGAGCTGCCGGACGTGCTGCGGGCGGGACGGGACGGGGACAGGGCCTGAGTCCGCGCCAGCCCCCGGCATCTCCCCTTGTGCCTACCCCCGCCTCGGGCCTGACTCCCCACAGGCCTCCCCGCCTCGGTCCCCCGTCCCCGGCCCTCACCGGGAAGCCGCTGTTGTACACCAGGCTCTTGACGCCGCCATGGCCGCGCTCCAGCTCCTGCAGGACGGCGGCGGCCGCGCTGTACAGCGCCATGGCCGCGTGCGCCGCTCCGGCCCTGCGGCCGCCAGGGGGCGAGAGAGGGCGGGGCGGGGCCGGCTCAGCAATGGCCGCGCTGCGGAACGGGCTGAGCCCGGGGAGGAGACTGAGGGTGACCACTCATGGGGATCAATATGGACAGGGGGAGTGTCAGAAGGATGGAGCCAGGCTCTTCTGGTAACAGCCAGTGACAGGACAAGGGGCAATGGGTGCAAACTGGAACACAGGAGGTTCCACTTAAAGATGAGAAGGAACTTGTTCCTGGTGAGGGTGGCAGAGCCTGGCCCAGGCTGCCCAGGGGGTTGTGGAGTCTCCTTCTGTGCAGACATTCCAACCCGCCTGGACACCTTCCTGTGTAACCTCATCTGGGTGTTCCTGCTCCATGGGGGGATTGCACTGGATGAGCTTTCCAGGGCCCTTCAACCCCTGACATTCTGGGATGCTGTGACCAGGCCCGCCCGGCAGCAGGAGCTGTGCAGCGTGCGGGGCTGCAGGAGCTGTGGTGTGAGGGCAGCGCTGCCCCTGGGATCCCAGTGCTGCCGGCCCATCCCGCTGCCGTGGAGCCGCGGTAACAGGTGACTCGGTGTGAGGGACAGTGTTGTGTGCTGGAGTGCAACCGAGTGAAGGAAGCAGCACGTTGCACAAGAGCTGCAGCGTGTCCTGGTGCACCCAGCACAGCACGGCCAGCCGGGCGGGGGGGGATTGTCCCGCTCTGCTCTGCGCTGGGGCGGCCTCACCTGCAGCATTCCCTGTGTGCAGGGCTGGGACACAGGAGAAAAGGAGACAAAGCTACTGCAGAGTGTCCAGAGGAGGCTGCGAAGCTGGTGAAGGTTTGGAGGGGAAGCCGGATGAGCAGCGGCTGCAGTCCCTGGGTTTGTTCAGCTGGAGCAGAGCAGACTGAGGGCAGAGCTCATGGGCTGCAGGTTCCTCAGCAGGAGCAGGAGGGGCAGGGTGAGCTCTGCTCTGTGACAGTGACAGAGCCCAGGGAACGGCAGAAGATGTGCCAGGGAGGGTCAGTGGGACATGAGGAAAAGGTTCTTCACCCAGAGGTGCTGGACACTGAACAGGCTCCCCAGGGAGGTGTCACAGCCCAACCTGACAGTGTTCAAGAAGAGACTGGACAACGTGCTCAGACACACGGGGTGACCTGTGGGGTGTCCTGTGCAGGGACAGGAGTTGGACTCCATGATCCTTGTGGGTCCCTTCCAGCTCAGAACATTCTGTGAGTGCCCAGCCCTGAAATAATAACTTTCCTTCTGGAAGGCTCAGAGCTGCCCGTGGGCGACCAAGGACACCCCGTGTCAGCTGGGAGGACACCAGCGCTGGCTGTTACCTGTCAGAGGTAACGCGCCTCTGAAACCTGGTCTGGTGTCACAGAGCAGTAACTCTGCCAGGACCAGCTCCAGGGCTGCCGGGTCAGTGGGAACACTGCGGGAACACAGTGCTGTGCAGGGTTTGCTGTCAGCAGTGATGGGTGCTGGGTGCCAGTGATCACCGCAATTGCGTTGTCCCTGTGTCTGATGTGTGTAAAGCCACACTTGAGTGCCCCAGTTTGGCAGAGACACCTCACTGGGATAACTACTGCCCCTTGTGATGGTACATTTTGTGTGCCAGCCTTTCTGTTGGTGTGGGCTGGGTGCGAATTTTGGTGACAAGCCCTAGAATGGATGGCAGGTGACTCTTTGCCCTGGGGCTGTTGCAGAGCCGCTGCCCGGCTGTGGCTGGTAGGCCCGGGCTGCGCTCCCCTCCTCACGCTGCCTTGGCCCCAGGCGCGGTTCCCTGCCCGCAGGCTCTGACCACCCCGCTGTCATCCCTGTGCAGCTGGAAGCGGCTCTGCCCCGGGCAGGCTGGTGTCTACCCCCGCAAGGTGCTCTCTGCAGATGCTTTTTTGGCTCCCGTGTTGCCCTCTCGGCAGCCGCTCAGAGCACTGCGGCCGCCCAGCTCCGGCTGCAGTGGTTTCTCAGACACAGTACCAGTATTAGCCAGCAACCAGCTCGCCCCACGCAAACTTTATTTGTTCAGAAGACAGATGTGAACAAAGACCCTCGGACGCTCACAGCTCCCACGTTTCCAGCAGATGCTCCTTTCCGTAGGGAGATCTTTTGGAGGTTTTTGGGTGAGCCCACCACTCTGGGGACAGGGATTTGCAGGCTGACATTCTGTGCTCTTAGAGGAGAGGGGAAGTACCCTCCTGTGCTGCTGAAGCTTTACACCGTGGCAGCACAGCTCCCGTGACTGTCCCTGCTGGGGGCCCTTGGGATGCAGCCACAGCCTCGTCCCACTGCCGGGCTACGGCTTCTGGGGCTCCCCTGGGACGGGATGGTCCTGCAGCAGCCGGGAGTGCCGGCTGGTGGGGGGTGCAGGCAGGATAATGGGGGGTGAGTAAGGCCCTCGCTCCGGCCAGCACAGGTCCACGATGGGGTAGAGCTGACCCTGGAACTCCGCCTGGAAGGTGTAGATGGGGCTGAGCTCGTCGGGGCTGTCAGCGTTGTAGAAGGTCAGCTCACCCTTCTCATAGTGCAGGTAGATGCCGATGCGCTGGGGCCGGGTGGTCAGCGGCAGGACAGCCCGCGGGGTGCTGAAAGCCTCGTAGACCTTCCCTTCCTTCAGGCCAATGAGCCAGACGCCATTCTCGGGAGATTTGCTGAGCTTCCCTTTGCGGCTGACCGTGCCTTTGATGATGCCCACGCGCCAGTGGTTCCTGGTGCCCACGATCACCTCCCAGTAATGCTGCCCACAGGAGAAGCCCTTGCAGGTCAGGATGCAGTTGCTGGAGTTGAAACGCATGGGGTTGCTGTCCCGGCGCTGGTAGAGCCCACACTGCACCACCGTGTCCCCCTTGAAGAGCTCCAGGAGGGGATGCGCCGTCACCGGGTCCAGCTTCAGCATCTCTGGAGCTGGAAGGAAAGCATGTGGCTCCAGGCACAGCAGCAGGATGGGGTCTGGCTCTGGGTGACCCCCCTGGCTGGCACAGCTGGACAAGCTGAACTTCAAGCAGCTGGAAGGGTTATAACAGCACCAGCACAAGACACTGGGCCGGCCAGCGCTCCAGAAGCTCTCCTGGAGGGGGGGACACGACCAGAGAGCAGGAGAGACGCTGGGGCAGCACAGCACTGGCTGGGCAGCATGTCCCATGCACCGGCACACTGCTGGGGGGGCAGGTCGGTACCTGGCAGGACGCGGCGTTGCAGGCGCTTCCACACCGTCATCTTGATGTCATCTTGGTGGAAGCATGGCTTGAAGGACACGGGGTTAAAGATGCCATCGCCTGGGTGCAGGCTGGGGAGCTCCGACCTGGAAAGACACAGGCAGCCATGACACAGATCAAGGGGACAGTATGTGACCTCTTCTCACCTGGCTGCCATGTGTGATGGAGCCACTGCTGTCTCGCCAGCTGCTCTTGCCCTCTGCTGGGGCTGGTGCGTGGCTCTGGCAGTGGCTGCCCACCTGTACAACAGTGTTTGAAGTGTCCTTTAGGAAGGACAAGGAATTACTGGAGAGTCCAGTAAAGGGACACAGAGATGCTGAGGGGTCTGAAGCATCTTTGTGATGAGGAGACACTGAGAGAGCTGGGGCTGTTGAGCTGGAGAAGAGAAGCTGAGAGGGATCTGATCCAGGGATCAATAGCTCAGGGTGGGTGTCAGAGGATGGAGCAGACTCTGTTCATGGTGCCCAACGCCAGGGTGAGGGGCAACGGGCACAGACTGAAACACAGGAGGCTCCATGTGAACATGAGCAGAAACTTGTTTGCTGGGAGGTGCCAGAGCCTGGCCCAGGCTGCCCAGAGCGGGTGTGGAGTCTCCTTCTCTGAGACATTCCAACCGCCTGGACCCACCTGTGTGATCTGCTCTGTGACCCTGCGTGAGCAGGGCTGGGCTGGGGATCTGCAGAGCTCCTGCAGCCCAGCCAGCATGGGGTTCTGTCCACACGAGGCTGCCCCAGCACTGCTGAGGTGCCACTGGCCAGGGCTCTCTCACTGTCCCCATCCACGTTGTTTGCTGCTGGGTCCCACCACTCACCTGAACTGGGAGGAGCCGTATTTCTGGAAAACACAAGAAAAGAGAGAGTTGGTGGTGGGAGACTCATGGAACAGCAGCTCCTCTGTGTGGTCACAGGCCCACACATCTGTGCCCGGGGCTGAGGAGGCTGGGGCAGAGCTCAGGGCATCGCCCTCCTGGAGGACAGGGTTCTCCCCTCGGCCTGGCTGGGCAGAGGACTCTCGGCTCTCACTGCTGGGGGTGTCCCAGCTGTGCTGGATGAGGGCACCACTGCCCAGGGGAGGCCTCGAGGCTGGAGAGTCTGGCTCACCCTCGCTGCCTTCACCAGCAAGTGCACTCACCCGGATGAAATCCAGCTGGCTTTCGTTGCCGAGCGCCTCCAGACTGCTCTGCATCTCCTTCAGCCGCTGCAGTGCGTCGGATGTCTGCTTGACCTGGCTCTCAATGGAGGTGATGAGCTGGGCCGCCTTCCCCTCAACGCTCTCCAGGAAGGTGGCCTTCTCCTCGTCGATGTACCTGTGCAGCTCCTGGAACTCCTTCCGGATCACCCACTTGAAGACATCTGCCTCGTTCTGCGGGAGACAGCGAGTGGCTGTGCAGGCTGCCCCTTCCATCCCTTCACCCACTGTTTAGCTTCAGAGATGCCACCAGCAATGTCAACGTGTCCCACCACGCTGCCCTCCACTTGTTTTCCAAATGAAGCACAGCTCTACACTGGGTGTTGTTTCATCCCACTGTCCTCAGCAGCTCACCACAGAGACACCTCACCTTTCAGCTCTCCTCCCCCAGGTTTTCATTCCCTGATGTCCCAAGCAGCTTCAGCAGAGCCTTAAAAGAGCAATTGGGTCCCTCTGCTCCCAGGGAACAACCCGTGTCCTGGGCTAAGGGCGAGAAAGCTCAGCTCCACTTTCATAGAATCACAGAACAGTTTGTGTTGAAGGACCTTCCCAGCTCCCCCAGTGCCCCTCCTGCCATGAGCAGGGACATCTTCACCAGCTCAGGTTGCTCAGAGCCCCGTCCAGCCTGGCCTGGGATGTCTCCAGGGATGGTTCAGCCACCACCTCTCTGGCCAACCTGGGCCAGGCTCTCACCACCCTCAGGGACAACAATTTGTTCTTTATGTCCAGCCTGAATCTCCTCTCTTCTAGTTTAAAACCATCACCCTTTGTCCTATCACAACAGGCCCTGCTCAAAAGTCTGTCCCCATCTCTCTTATCGGCCCCTTTAAAGTACAGAAAGGTCACAATAAAATCTCCCCAGAGCTTCTCTTCTCCAGCTGAACACCCCAACTCTCTCAGGCTGTACTCCCAGCAGAGCTGTTCATTTGGGCTGACCCCTCCTGAAGAGCCCCACAGGGAAGCTTTGGCCGCAGAAGGGATTCCAGGAGGTCGCTTGGAGACAACTGCTCCATGGGAAATGGACAGACAGCTAGACCAGGCGTGAACTCGATGTGAAAGCACCAGCGTTGCTCTGCCTGGGAAGCTGTTCAGATCAGGGTCCTTCCCACCTGTTCTCTCCCCACCTCCAAGGACATTCGGTCAAAACAGCTCCAACTGCTGCTCCCGCCAGGACGCTTGACAAGGGTGAGATCACCCCTTCTGAAAACAGGGCTGTGCCGCCTCAGAGGGCTACGTCACCCCTCCCCAAAACAGATCTGTGTTTAATCACTGAGTTTCGTGGAGAACACAAACCTCAGGGACCGGGGTGGAAGATAAACCCTGTTTGCTACCACACAGAAGGGAAGGGGTACAGGAGGCGAGCTGGGGAGAGCCAGGAGCTGCTGTTACTCCAGGGGCTGTGTGGGACACAAAGGACATGGGGACACAGGCTCCCATGGCACGTGGCACTCACTGCGATGCGGCTTTTGTTGTTGATGAGCTTGCTGAAGTGTTCATCCAGGTTCCTCTTGTACTGCTGGACATCGGTCAGCAGCACAGACAGCTCCTCCTGAAAACACAGCACCTCTTGAGGGACCTATGGCCACATCCGTGACAGCAGGCCATGCTCATTGTCCCCCAGGGAGCACACGGCCCTCAGAAGCCACGTTCTCTGAGCTCTGTGGCCCTGCTGATCTTCGCTCTCCTGATCCAGAGGATTTGGGGTTGCCAGAGGCAGGAGAGCGACCACCGCTGCTGACCAACGCTCCTGCCAGGAGCACCAGGTCTCTGCTCCCATTCCCAGCCCTCTGTATCTCCCACCCTGTGGCAGCTCTGCCCCAGGTGAGCGGGTGGCAGCAGCTGCAAACAGCACCCGGCCGGCAGCACCGTCCCAGCGCCAGGGCCCGGACCCCGGCTGGGCAGGACTGTCGCTGCTGCCTCCTGCTCTGATCTCCCCAGTGCCAGGAGCAGAGGGGACGGGTGACCCTGTGCGTTTCCATTCCTGGGGCTTTCATGTGATGCTGGGCAGGGGACGCCGGCTGTTTACTCTGCCGGGCTGGGGCTCTTGTTTCCCTGCTCTCCTGTGGCACCTGCCTCAGCCCTTATCTCCAGACTCCTTTTGATGGTGTTTGGAAATGGTCTTGAAAGGCCCCGCCGACACTCCCGGACCCTCCCTGCCTCACTGCAGCCCCCAAAACCCTGAGCTCTCTCGGCCGGCGACACACTCAGCCTGAAACAGCTGTCCTGCAGCCCAGGGACCCTGCCCCACATCTGGCTGTGCTGTGGGACCATGCTCTGTCCCCCAGCCCAAGGACCCTGCCCCACATCTGGCTGTACTGTGGGACCATGCTCTGTCCCCCAGCCCAAGGACCCTGCCCCACATCTGGCTGTGCTGTGGGACCATGCTCTGTCCCCCAGCCCAAGGACCCTGCCCCACATCTGGCTGTGCCGTGCTCCCCACGCTGGCATCATTTCCAGCCTGTGTCCTGAAGGAGAGGGCACATTTGACCAGTGAGCACCGACCCCCACCCCAGGATCCCGGCCAGCTCTGCCCACCAACCTTCATGCGGCAGTACGTGGTGGAGATGGGGGTGATCTTGTGCTGGCGGTGGTTGCCGATGGTGCCGCAGAGCCCACAGATCACCTCTTGGTCGGCCTCGCAGAAGAGGCTGAGGGGGTTGTGGTGCGTGGGGCAGGACTCCGGGGTGGGCTCTGCCTCGCTCCGGCTCTGCAGCACCTCGATGACACGGGCCAGCGTGACGTTGGGTGGCGAGGCGCTGCAGTCCACGCTTTGGCGGCACACGGGACACAGGAACCGCCCATCCAGCTCTCTGGACAGTGACACCACGCAGGACTTGCAGTACGAATGCCCACACTGCAGCATCAGGGGCTCCTTGAAGACCTCCAGGCAGATGGGACAGAGGAGCTGGTCCTCCAGGTCGTTGATGCTCATCCTCCGAGCCATCACCTGGCCTGGGAAACACGGGTGGGAGCTCAGTCCTGCTCCAAGAGCAGGAGGAGCAGAGATGAGCAAAGATGGAGAAAAGGTGAAACAGAGAGACACGTCCACCGCCCTCCCTCCCTGCAGCGGCGCAGAGAGCCGCAAACTCATCTTCAGGCTCCAGGCAAAGTCTGAGATGTTTGTTTTAACCCATGATGGGTTTGGGCACTGAGGACATGAGCCTGCTCCTGACCATGCCTGCTGGATCTGCCCAGGGCAGCAGGACTGACCACCAAGCTGTTCCCCTTTGCCTTTGCCTGGCGGGGGTGTCAGAGTGCAGCCAACCTCGTGTCAGGGCTGGAGACACAGCCCAGAGGGATTTTCTGCTGAAAAATGCCATTATTGACCCTGGCCTGTATGAATTCCTACAGATCTCTTTCAGCTCATTGTCTCAGCCTGTGGACATCCTCCAAAAGATTGGCATTAGCTCAAGTGGTACATCTAAGCAAAGGGAAATAATAAAATGCACATTTATCTAGGAGACAGGGATAACCAACACGTAGCAAACACCCACAAAGCTGGATTTGACTGGCACCGGGGCTGGGAAGCTGAGGGACAGCGTGCGGGGCTGCGGCTGCAGCTCGGCCCCTCGGAACACACTGCGCTCTCTGGTCCCCACAGTGCTCCACACTCTGGGCCAGCACCCCCACGGGGCACGAGCCCACATCTCGGCCTCTCCCGTGGCCCTGGGGCCATCTGTGGCTGGCCTGTTATTGAATTATGAGGTTTGTGCAGCTTTGCCACCCCGGCTGCTCCCAGCTCAGTGGGATGAAAATGCCAAGATCCTGGGCAAGTCACAAACATGACCTGAAGCTGAAGAAAATAAACCTGAAGTCAGAGGCTTGGTAAGTTCCTCGGGGAAAGGGGATATTGCAACCTGAGCTTGACTTTCACCGTGCATTGCTATAGGAGCGGTGAGCGGAGGGAAGTTCCAGTGTCAGCTGGTGAGCAGCCAGACACTGTAGGACCCTGTACGGGGGAACCGGATTCAGCTGCCCCCTCTGCTCAGGCTGAGACACCTCCCAGAGACCCGAATGACAGCGTCCCGCTCACCGCACCACTCACGCACCCTGTGCCGCTTCCTCCTGGCCTGGGCTGGGGCTCTGCCCGTCCTGCTGCACCGAGCCCCACGGACGTCACTTTGCTTCTCCCGATCAAGCTGAAGATTTCCACTCTGCCAGAGGGCGGCCAAGGCAGGTGGCGGGACCAGCGTCCCCGTGGCAGGATGGGGAGCTGAGCTGCTCCTCTCCTGCACCCTCAGGATGTCCCTGCTCACCGGGGAGAGGCCAGGGAGCGGCTTGTCCCCCTCTCTGGCTCTGAGGACGGTGACACACCCCTGCAGCGCTGCCCACCGCCCACCGCACACGTCCGGGCACACACATCATATGACTGCGCGGGCAGGAGCCTGATAAGAGCCGGGTTTGCCTCCCTGAGCAGCCGGACTCCCTGCGTCCCGGGGCGTCAGTCATTGTGGCATGGGAAGCGTTCTCACCAACACGTTTTCTCATCGACTAAAACTCTTGTTTGGTTGAAACAGTGTTTTCTTGTCGTTTGGAGAAAAACCCTTTCTTTTGGAAAAGCCCAGAAGGAGACTCCAAGCGCTGCCCCTGCAGCATGGGCCGGGCAGCCACGCGGTTTCATGTGACGGTGCAAACAGTTGGTTTCTCGTGCCGTTGCTCCCCGTTCCTGACTCGCAGCCAGCCCGCGGCTTCCCTCTCAGCATCGCCCGGGGAAGCTGGGATGTGGATGCTGCTCAGCCAGGAGGGCCCGGCCCCGAGCAGCCCCGGGGCTGCGGGTGGGGGAGCGGGGACAGGCCCAGGGATCAGCCCAAGGTGTCGGGTCTCTGGGCCCAGGAGGCTGCAGCACCGACTCCTTGTGGGTGGGGATGGCTGCGGGGATGATTCCCGCTCCACCCTCCGAGGGCCCCGTCCCCAGCCGCACCGCCCCGGGGCCGCAGGCTCTGCCGGGGGAGCGAGCCCAGGCCCGGCCCGCGGGTTCGGCGCTGGGGCCGCTGCTGCCCGGGGGGGAGAACGCGGCACCGGCCTAGAAGCAGACACGCCTAGCGGGACCCTCTGGGTGTGCCAGAGGGAAGCACTGCCCGTGGCGCCGCTCTCCCCCGGGACCGGGACCGGCAGCAGCCAGAGCCCCAACCCCGCCGCGCCCGCCCCCGCGGCACGGACTACACCCCCCAGCGAGCACTGCGAGTCCCTTGACGTGTCCATCACCCATTGGCCAATTGCTGCGCGGAGGCGTGTCCTCCCGACAGGAGCCAGCGCGTGGCCGTGAGGCAGCGTGTAGGGACGAGGCCGCTCTTCGGAGCGTGATTGGCTGAGGGCGCAGTGTGGCGGGCGGCGATTGGTGAAGAGGGCGAGGGGCGGGACGAGGCGCTGAGGCGATGGCGGGTGGCGGGAGCACCCGGGCTGGGCCCGAGGGCCGACGGGGACCGGCGGGACGGGGGCTGGCTGTGTCCCCTCTGGCTGCGTCCCCTCCGCCTGCGTCCTCCCCAGCCGCGCTGGTGCGGGCCCGGGGCTTGCAGGACCTGAGTGGCGATGGAGGGGTGCGCAAGATGGAGCTGCGGCCCGGGCGCGGGCAGCCCGTGCCCCCGGGCGCCTCCGTGGCAGGTACCGCTGGGCGGGCAGCCCCGGGGGTCCCACTCTTCCCGTGGGGCAGCAGCTGGTCCTGCCCTGGCTCTCCCACCTCCCCAGGCCCCGTGGGGTCCAGCGAGCCCGGCATCATGCCCTGAGCTTAACTCTGGGGTTTGGAGCTCAGGACAGGCCCCTTCTGTCCCGTGTGGTGGGAACAGGCCCGTGGCCCCCGCCAGGAGCTGCCTCCTGAGCAACTTGCTTTATCAATGGCAGTTGTTACATTTAGTCTGTAGTTAGCAGGACTAAGAAATCCTACAATCCTTGGCAGCGCAGGCTGCGGTTGGGGTGTCGTGCTCCTCTGTGTCACTGAGGTCTCGGTGCCAGCTCCTTGTTTTGGTCTGTGTGGCTGGGCCTGGCATGGGCACTGGGGAAACGGAGGGGACAGAACCTGCTCTGAAGGATTCCTGAACCTCTAATGTTGACGTGCTCATGGGCAGCAAATCTGACGGCATTCGACTTCAGTATGAAGTCAGAACAAGAACTTAAAAGTGCCTCTATTATCCAGTGGTAGGTCTTTCTGAGACTAGTCTCCCTTATCAGTCTTTTAGCAGCTGGGATACTCTGTTTAAGTTCTTGGTGGCTGACAGATTAAATCAAAGGGCATCCTGACCTTGAGAATGGGGAGATTTCCAGGTCCCACCTGTGCTCCTAGCGCAGAGGAGAAGTTTGAAGCTGAAAGGGGTTCCTCAAGGCCTGGTGCTGTGTCAAGGGGAGCCCGTCGCACTGGGGTTGCAAACTGAGTGAGAGCTGGAGTTACCCATGCAGCTCCCTGGGGAAGAGCCAGGCTCAGAGGGGGACATTTCCCCCTTGGCTTTTCTTCCAAGGGCACCAGCTTTGGTTGGGAAAGGCTTTGTTACATATTTCTGCAAATAATTGGGGCACTTTAATGTCTACAGCTGAAGTTTCCATTCCAGTTCTTAGCAACACAAAAGTTCATCTCTTGCTTACAAAGGGATCAGGACTGAAGCAGCTGTTTTATTTGGTGTTAAAACACAATCATCATCACTTGGTTACTTGGATGTGACCAAGTTTTTGGTATAAAGATGAGGTCATTTGTGCTGCCGCTGCTGTTCTGCAACAGAAGGAAGAAAAGCAGGAGCCTGCGCCTCGAATCCTGGGGGCAGTTTTAGGCGCCTCAGGCCAAGAGAGATCTTGAGGGGCTGGAGTGAGTGGAGAGAAGGGAACGGAGCTGGTGAGGGGCTGGAGCACAAGTGTGATGGAGCGGCTGAGGGAGCTGGGGGTTCAGCTGGAGAACAGGAGCTGAGGGGAGACCTTCTGATCTCTGAACTGCCTGAAAGGAGCTTGGAGCCAGGGGGGTCGGGCTCTGCTCCCCAGGAACAAGCACCAGGAGCAGAGGAAACGGCCTCAAGTTGCCCAGTGGAGGGTGAGGTTGGATGTGGGAACAATTTCTTCCCCAAAGGGCTGTGGGGCATTGGAACAGGCTGCCCAGGGCAGTGCTGGAGTCACCAGCCCTGGAGGGTTGGACAGATGGCGAAGAGGTTCTGAGGGACTTGGTTTGGTGCCTGGGGTGTGTTAACAGTCAGACTCAATGATCTTGGAGGTCTTTTCCAACCAAAATTATTCTCTGATTCTATAAAACCAGCCCCCCATGTGCTTCCAGTGATAATGTTACTAGGTATGAAATTAAACTCTTGCTTTCCTCCCCACTCCTCGCTTTGGGCCACACAGTGAAGTACTCTGGGTACCTGGAAAGCTGGGACGAGCCCTTCTGCACCAACGGCTACAGCAAGAGTCCTGGGCTGATGAAACTTGGAAAAGGTGGGTTTCAGCTGAAAAATTTGTCCTGGGACTCGGGGTTCTGAAGGCCAGCCCATTAAGCTGTGTCAGTTTAAATGCTGTTTAGTATCTTTATGTTATTTGAAACCTTTCAGGCTTGCTAATGGAGACCTCTAGGGTCCTGCTGCCCACCGGTGCTGCTTGGTCTGGGACCGGTCGCCCTCTGCCCTCCTGGCATTGGCAGGAGCAGCAGCACCCGTGCTGCTTGTGGCACCGGCTGTTTGCCCCGGCTCCAAACTGTCTTGTGGTTCCACAGCAGGCTGACTTGATAGAATGCTGTATGAGCTCCTGAGGATTTTTCCTTCCAGGCTTTGGGAGAAATTGTTGTTTGGAGCGTGAGGGGGCTTCCAGATTTGCGATTCTCACAACCTTCTGCTTCTTGTTGCAACAGACATTACACTGTCAGGGCTGGAGATTGGGCTGCTGACGATGAAGACGGGAGAGGCAGCGAGATTTGTCTTCACGCCGCGTTATGCCTACGGGCGGCAGGGCTGTCCCCCCCTCATCCCCCCGAACGCCACGGTCGTCTTCGAAGTGGAGCTGCTGGACTTCCTGGACTCGGCTGAATCTGACACATTCTTTGAGTTGACTCCTGTGAGTTGCCTTATTAAGGTTTGAGACCTAAATCTGGAGGCTAAACCTTTCTTGCCTTTCCTTCCAGTTCCTGTTGCTTGTGTGTTACCTGCGTTCAGCTGAATTGCAGGTGCGGTTACCCAGAGCCTGGCTGCTGGCTCCGCTCCGACACAAACGTCCCTCTGTGTGTCCCCTGCACAGGGGGAGCTGCGAGTGCTGCCTTTGTTTGCTCCCTGTGCTGGAATTGGTTGAACAACTTCCAGTTACTTTTGGCTTTTCAAGAAACCTCTTGGTTTCACTAGAGGGCACCAGCTTCAAGGAATTTCTCTGAAGGAGCGGGAATGAGCTGGCTGGACAAAACCCTGTTCAGTCCACTGTGTTCAAGTGCACACACACACACCCCCCACAGCCCTCCTCGTTTCTGCTTCTCGGCTGCTCTCCCAAGGGCTCCCTCGCTGTTTGCCCTCCTCCCTGGTTGCTGGTAACTCCCTTTCCATGGAGAGGGCTTTGGGCCGTGGCTGTGTGGCACAGGCAGCCTTGATGCTGGTCAGGCCCTGCTCGCCCCCTCCTCCCTCCCCACAGACCCCTGCGAACACACACACTTGTTACAAGGCACTCACTCCCCCTTGTGCTGGTTCTCTGCCCTTTCTGGCTAAGTGAGCTCTCTGGGAGCTGATTCAAACTTGGAAACCCAGCAGAAAACCCATCCCTTCTGTCTTTTTTTTTTTTATTATTTTTTTATTTCTGTTGGGGTTTATTTGTTTTGCTGGGTCCCCATCTTGTGTGGGTGTCAGGCTGGTCCCAGAGCTGCCCGGGGCAGCCCCCGCAGGTGATGCTGAGCCGTTAGAGCGGTGGAGCCTTTCAGTCAGTATCACCTTTTGTTCCAGCAACAGCCCTGGAGGTAACTGGCTGCTCTATGCTGAGCAGGTGAGAGACTCGGGCAGGATTTAAAAACAAATGTCTGCTTTTTTCCTGCCCTGGAGTCCGTTTGGTGAGTTCCCTGACTGGGCTGGTCGTGCTCTTCACCAGGAGTTACCCGCACAAGGACAGTGGCATCTTGCAGGCTGGCTCAGGGAAGTGTCACGTGTTGGTGGCCTGGCTGGACCCTGTGGGGCCTCGGCTCCCACTCTGTGAATAGAAGGGGACTGGGCAGGACTGTCTTGTTGAACTCTCTGCTTGTTTCCTTTTGTTTGAGCTGAAATTTATATATTTCTTTATACAGGAGCAGCAGGATACATTTCCACTACAAAAGCTGTTGAAAGTGGCAGACACAGAGAGAAAGTTTGGCAACTACCTCTACCATAAGCAATGCTTTGAGGACGCCAAAGACAGATACAAAAGGGTGCGACAGCAGAAAATAATGTGATTTCCATTGTGAAAAGCTGTGAAAGCAGTGTTTATTACGTGCTAGCTCACCATAACAATTTTGAGATCAAGTAACTTCATTATATTTTCCAGGCATAGTTTGATATTTAAGAACAGATCTTAAGCACCTGCTTTTGTGTGAGCAGCTGTGGTGAAGGGAGCAGGAGGAAGGTTGGCAGAAATAGGCAGAACCCTTTTCTGAGAGGAAAGAGAACATCACAGCACTGGGGAGGCCAAACCTCGAATCCTGGGGGCAGTTTTGGGCCCCTCAGGCCAAGAGAGACCTTGAGGTGCTGGAGCGAGTGGAGAGAAGGGAACGGAGCTGGTGAGGGGCTGGAGCACAAGTGTGATGGGAGCGGCTGAGGGAGCTGGGGGTTCAGCTGGAGAACAGGAGCTGAGGGGAGACCTTCTGATCTCTGAACTGCCTGAAAGGAGCTTGGAGCCAGGGGGGTCGGGCTCTGCTCCCCAGGAACAAGCGCCAGGAGCAGAGGAAACGGCCTCAAGTTGCGCCAGGGGAGGGTGAGGTTGGATCTGGGGAGAAGTTGTGCGCTCATTTTCTTTCCCGTCTCTGCTCAGGTGTTCTCCATCCTCGGTCGCAGCCCGGGCAGTGAGGCCGAGCGGTGTCAGATCGATGCCTCCAAGTTGCTGGTGCTGCTGAATCTCTCACTTATTTACTTGAAACTGGAACGTCCTGCGCGAGCTCTGGCATATGGGGAGAAGGCCTTGGAGATTGACCACAGGAATGCCAAAGCACTGTTCAGGTGTGGCCAGGTGGGGAAAATTAAATTCCTCTGGTAGCCACATCAAGGGATTACCCTGGTCTGACTGTGGAGAGCCTCAAATGAACCCAGGAAAGCCACTAAATCCTGGGTCAGGCCTCCTAAGCTGCTGCAGCAGTCGAGGTGATTTGTCTACATGTGACTTTTTGGAAAATCTGGCTCTCTGTAAATCTGTTACACAGATTTTTTGGGGGGGATTCCTGAGCTACCTGGATCTGCCTCTCAAATGGTTGTGCTTGCACACATTTCAGTCCTGAAGAATGGGGAGGAGTCTGTATTTATCTTGCGATGTATCTGTCTTCTATCCCTGGCAGGCTTGTCTCTGCATGACAGAATACGAGAAAGCCCGGGATTTCCTGGCCAGAGCTCAACGTGTACAGCCGTTTAACCACGACATTAACAATGAGCTGAAAAAGTTGGAAAGGTGAGAGAACTCCTTTCCATCCCTGGGGAAGAGAGAGTGCTGAGGCTGGAAACAACCACTCAAAAATATTGAAAAATGTGTATAAAAAAGAAACAAAACACAGAACTATTGGGTCAGTAAATTACCTAGGACAATACAGAAGGTTTGAGTGTGGGGACGGCTGATTCAAATGTTCTGCAGATGCGGTGGTTACGGGTGATGGGTGAGAAGCGAGAGCACCTGCAGTTTCTGTGTTACGCTCCGTGTGAGCAGGTGGAGACAGGATCTGCTCAAATACCTCAAAACCAATGAAATGCAGGGGCCAGTAACGTTCCGCATTAATCAGCATGATTTCCATTTCCTTTAAGATGTGGTGGTTAATTACAGCAGCTCCTCAGGACTGCAAGTGCTTTAGTGTATAGTGCTATAGATACTAATATTGGTGAATTCCTTGCTGTCTCAGGGGCAGTAAGCGAGCAATCCTGAAAGCAAATGTTCCCTTGGCCCGCAGGCTGAGGATACACAGTCCTGCCAGCTTTAGTCATACCCCAGCCCCACCAAAACACGCCTAATGCTGGTCTCTGCCCTCGTTCTGCTCTCCCCTTGGAACGGGCAGGAGCACGAGCTGGTTCCCTAAAGGATGTGCTGTTGTACACTGTTCGTGGGTGCAGGAGGCAGCGCAGTTCCAGCTTCAGACCTCACCAAGCAGCCCCTGAATACAAACCCTCTTCTTCTGTGCGTCGCTGGTGGGTGTTTGCAAAAGGGTTTGTAGGGAGCAGTAATGTCACTTCTCAGAGCAGCTGGTGTGGCTGGAAAAGCTGCTCTTGTGGGCCGAGTGCTTCACCGGGCTGCGTTTGGGTAGAGGGCTGACATGGCGTGTCCTGTGTATCCACGTCTTTAACACCACCAAGTCTGCAAACTTCTTCTATTACTTCTGAAGTACAAAGAACTTGAAGGTAGTATTAGCTGCTGATCTGGAGATTGGAAATAAACCCCTTCTGTTCACCCTGATCTGCCTCTGGGGTTGTAGCGACCAGCCTGTTAGTGAGTGCGAGTCGTTTCAGAAAGCTGGACCTGGTTTGAAATCACTTATCTCTGGAACCACGAACCGCCCACGAATGAAGCTCTTACAGTCCGTACAGCAGGTGAAGGGAACATAGTGTTTATAAAAAGGTTACTAAAACTTGATAACTCATTAAGCGTTCTGTAAATGTTTGTGTAATTGTGACGTGTTGGGTCCATCTTTTGAAACCTCCTGCAGATCTGGCTCGTGAACTCTGGAGGTGTGGGGGGTGTCGGGGTCACTTGTGAAAGGTGCTAGAAGTCCTGATTCTAGAATCCTCATGTGTTTCCATAGACTTGTTTGGAAGATGTTGGCAGATGAAGCAGAAGCCTTGCTGATGTGGGGCTGTGCTGCAGGACGGCACTGGCGTCGCTTTGGGGGAGCAGTGGGCAGCGTGTTGGCCGCATGTACAGCTGACACGCGTGTCAATGAGCTGAGTGCACGTCAAACCACCGTGGTGTCGGAGTTCTGCTTCCGTGCCAGTTAAAATTGGTGTCCTTTTTGCTTTTACTAGACAAGGAGAGGGATTAGTATGAAATTGATGAAGACAATGTTATCGAGTGTTGTTAATTACGCCATGCCTCAGTCTAAATCCTTTAATGGTGTCGAACTGCTTTGCCTGAGAAAACTCTTAATATGATCTGGCAAACGCTTCAGAAACGGAACATGAATCAAAATTGTGTTCTCAGAGACTTTTCACTTCCTCACTGAGTACATTTGCACTCTGTCGGAAGGAATGTTGTGTGTTAATCAGTTGGTTTGCTGTCTGAAACAAAACTTGGAAAAGTATCTGTTTCACAAGTGAACCAGGTTCTTGGCATAATTTGCTTCATTCCAGGGGAAAAAGAGGCAGAATCTGAGGTGAAGATTTTGTGGAATGCTTGTCTGGTCCCAGCTATTTTGGTCTGGTTGGTGCAAATTCTGCTGCTGGATTTGGCATTTTTTTATTCAAAGGTTTGCGTTGCATCAAATCCAGAACCAAACGGGCTTGTTCCAACATCTGGCACGAGTCTGTGTCCACCGGTGTGGGGCTCTTGGATTTCCTGCTGCGGTGGCACGTGAGCGTACCATCCGTGGCCTGGGTGGGCAGGACAGTTGTGGCAACATCTGTCTGAGACTTCACAGGACAGACTTGCTGTGCTGGGCTTGCACTGGCCGAAGCGCTGGGAACTTCTGGAGGCAGCACTGGTGCTGGGGCCCTGAGAGAGTGTCGGCCAGTGCCTCACTTGGGCTCCTTCTGATGTGTTGCAGCAAAATCCTTTGCTTTTGGCCTTATTTGGTAGCAGATGCAGGAAGGCTGACCCTGTGGGCAGCCACTGATCCCTGGGATGGTGCCCGAACTGAGTCACCTCTGGCTCAGGGATTCCTCACTGGTGAGAGCTCGTTGCTGGTGGGAACACAGGGTGCAGAGTTCGCTGTGCTGGGGAAGCTGCGATTGAACTGGAACTGGAGCAGCCTGGGCAGCGTTTGCCACGTTCATGTGATGCTGGCAGGGAAGTGAGGATGGAGGATGAAGCATCTGCCCCGTCACCCTCATAGTCTGGACACATGTCCCCTCCCTGTCCTCCACCCAGGTGCGCTGCCCTGGTGGATATCCTGGGGAGAGCGCTTGGCCGATGGCTCCTGCTCGGAGCTCACACAAGGAGCCGCACAAACCAGGAGACACCAAACTAGGCCACAGGCTACGGGCAGGTGTTCATCTGTATCATCGCATGCTTAAAAAACACTGGTGTGGGAAGCTTCTGGTTACCAAAAGTCAAATATTCCGCTTGGCTAAGAGTCGCCAGTGGAACCGAGACGCAAGGTCTGGGGATAAGGCACAACATTTCCAGCTCTGACAAGGCAGAAGGAAGGAATGGAGGAGCTGCCGCTTTGCTGTGAGCACACGCTTACATTAGGTGAATGTATCTATCTGGACAAAATAATACACATTTCTGGTTGTGGCACTGCTGGCTGGGCGGACAGTCCCCAGCCCCTGACACTTTGCTGTGCTCTGCTTTGCAGCTGCTACAATGACTACATGGAAAAGGAGAAAGAAATGTGCTGCCGAATGTTTGCCTCCCTCAGGTCTTCTTCTGGCTGACCAGAAATAGAGGTAATCGAGTCGTGACAAAGAACGAGGTCTCTCCAAACCTCTGTTGTGTCAGAATGGTGTTTTCAAGTGGAGAACCTGCTTCTCAGCTGCATGAGAGGGGTTTCCAGGCAAAATAGCAGGTGATGGGGATGGGATAGGATAGGGGGTAAATTGATGGCAGGTGAATCGGCGCTGGTGTGGGACAGGAACTGAAACTGGTACCACTTGAGTAAGTTTGGGTTTGTTGTTTCCTGCGCTGCTCATCCCAGCTACTCCTTGTCAGGGCCAGGGGGAGAAATCGCTGTGGAGTCTTGTTTCTCTGCCAATTAAAAGAAACAACAAAAAAATGATTCCTGTCAAACTTAAGAACTGGATTTCCTCTTCCCCTCTAGCGCTGCTGGCTGGAGCTGTTGGAATGCCTCGCTTCAGAAAAACCTAAATATTTTATTTGTGGGGGTTTTTTTAGTATTGAAAAACCTGCTTGTATAGAAAATTTTCAAATAGATGTTTTGGACTCTTTAAAGCCTTAAATCTTCTAGCAAAATTGACGGGTTTATAAATGCACAAAGGCTCTTTGATCATGCTTTTATTTTTTTTTTTTTGTCAAAACCTTCGGGAGGGTTGAGGGGGAGTGGAAGTCTTGCCTGGTCTCTTGCCTCGGGGTAAACCCTGGGGAAGGAGCTGCGGAAAGTGACAGCAGCCGTCTGTCAGGACGCACCGGCAGCTCGGGGCTGTCACTTGGCTGCTGTTCCCTCTCAGGCGACACAGGCAGTGCCTCGTGCGCAGAAGAGCGGTGACGGCCTCGCCGTCAGCAGCAGCGCGGGTGCAGGTCGGTGTTTAAAGGCTGAGTCTTCTGTCGGTGCTTGTGAGGCCATTGGGGTGTTCTGAGGAACAGGTTTGATAGAATGACTGCTTCCAAAAGTAGCACAACCCTCCTCTGGCTGGACACGCCTCCCTGCCAGAGCCTGCACCACAGTGCCCTGCTCTGAGCTGGGCTGAACGGCCCCGGAGCACAGATTCTGCTGCTTTGGTTCAATGATCCCATATTTTAGTGGGTATCTACCCCCAGGCAAGTACCTGTGAAAGCAGATTTAAAACTAAAATGAGGTTTTAGCCAGGGGGTCGGGCTCTGCTCCCCAGGAACAAGCGCCAGGAGCAGAGGAAACGGCCTCAAGTTGCGCCAGGGGAGGGTGAGGTTGGATGTGGGAACAATTTCTTCCCCAAAGGGCTGTGGGGCATTGGAACAGGCTGCCCAGGGCAGTGCTGGAGTCACCATCCCTGGAGGGCTGGACAGACGGACATGAGGTTCTCAGGACGTGGGGCAGTGCCAGGGGTGGGTTATGGTTGGACTGGATGATCTTGAGGGTCTCTTCCAACCAAAATGATTCCATGATGTGCATTCTCATCAGCCTGTGCAGGAATTCTGTGGCCCCAGGCTTGGCCAGGAGGCTCTGATTCTCCATTTGCTGAGTTTGAGACTCACAGTTTGGAAGCTGCAGGACCTGATCTTGTGTCTGACAGTGGTACACGGCAGTGCCGGACTGGGGCAGCTTCTCGTGTCCATCAGCTGGTCCTGCTTTGTGTTGGGAACTCCAAATAAACGTGCTGATGAGCTGGGTCACCAGCCAGGTCCTACCAGGGAGGTGTCACAGCCCCAACCTGACAGTGTTTAAGAAGAGACTGGACAACGTCCTCAGACACACGGGGTGACCTGAGGGGTGTCCTGTGCAGGGACAGGAGTTGGACTCCATGATCCTGGTGGGTCCTTCCAGCTCAGGACGTTCTGTGGTTCTGGGTCCTCCCCTGGTGAGGCTGTGTGGCCTCTTGTTTCCCAAAGAGCAGCTGGCAGAGATGCTGATGTGCACGCTGTTGGTGTAATGGCACAAAGCCGTTGTTGTGAGTAAAACGGTGACTTTGGTTAGTGGAGGCTGAGGAGTGCGAAGGGGAAGGGAAAAAGACAAACCTCTGCTGGGGACAAGTGTGACGACGGGGCTGAGCTGCTCCTTGGGCTCCTTCCCATGCAAATGTAGCAGCGCCCTCTGGGAGCTCTCCTGCCTGACACAGCTGACGGACAGCTGTCAGTCAGCCTGATTTCTCACCTTCTTTGAAGCTGATTTTAGTTACAATATTTACAAAAAGACCCTATGTCTTCCAGACACACGTAACTCACTGAGACCAAACAGAATCTCCTGTTAATTCAGGGCAAGAACAGCCCCTGTTTGGCGGAGGCTCTCGCAGGGCAGGGCCTCGTGCGAGCTGGCGCTGGGTTCGCTGCTGTGTCTTGCTTCAAAACTTCATTATGTCTTCATAGAGGAGCAAAGCGGCTCTAGTTGGAGGTCCTGCTTGCTATCGAAGGCACCAGTCATTACTCTGACTTGAGGTGGAACATTCTTTGGTGTTTTCTGACAGCTTTGTGTGAGTTCAGTTTAGGTTTGGGCATTTGGCTGGTTCATGGCCTGTGAACAGCACCTGTGGCTCGTGTTGCAGGATCCAATGGAATCACAACAGTTGAGAACTTCCCTTGGCAGCAGCTGCAGGTGCTGGCTGAGCTGGGACCTGGCTCGTTACCCAGTTTATCAGTTAAAGACTCGGAGCTGCAGTTGTGGCATTTTCTCCACGCACACAGCACGCTGCTGTGCCCATCAGAGCTCATCCGGGGGGTTTGCTGGGCCCTCTGAGTTCTGCAGAGGTCGCTCCATTACAGGGACAAATGCTTCATTCCTCTGTACCAAATAATCCAGGGCTGTGTTGTATGTTTTGTGTAATGACACTCAAACCCAGACACACTTGGGTATCTTCATTCTGCCCAGTGTTTCTCTGTCCCTTTTGCTGTAGAATCCAATTCCGCTAATTGCCACAGACAAGATTGTTTTCAGAACACGCTTTCTTCCTTTTTTGAACAGAGTTTCAGGTCAGAACAGATCTTCTCTTTGGTGAAATGCTGGGCCACTTGTGATGCTTCCTGGAGGATTTTAGAAATACTCAGAGGGAGAAACAGAAGCACAAGCACTTTGCAAGGAGCTGCAGCACGAGGGATTTAACAAACGCAGTGGTTTGGGTCTCAGGCTTGTCCCTCTTCGGGTTATTTATCTGTCTGCACACCTTGTGTGGTGCAGCACATGTCGAGCGGGTTACCTGGGACACATGCAGATCAAAGTCCCCCTGGGTGTCCCCAACCTGCAGGATGGACGGGGGACGTGGGGACAGAACTTCTCATCATGGTGTTGCTGTGGTCCTTCCCCATCAAGAGAACTCAATCCTGAGGGGTGGGGAAGAATTCCCTGGAAGTGTCTGGATTCTAGTAAAGGGTTCTTGGTGATAATTTCACTCCAGACAGATGAGTCTGGGTTGTTGATGTGGGTTTTTTGTTTGGTTGGTTGGTTTTTTTTTTAATTAAAGGTGGGCCAAAAGCTTGTCTCTGCTGGGTATGAGCTCAGTACACAGGAGAAGCAGTCTCGGTAGTGGAGAGCATGCAGGGAAGTGCTCCAGGGAAAACAAACAATGCTGAATTACAGCAGGAAACTCTGAGGTCAAGCCTGAGATGGCTACAAACAGCAGGGTCTGGCAATTCTGAAGCCATTAATTGCTGAGAGTTGGGTGCAGAACTGGGGCTGTGTCACCAGGTAGAAGTGACTATAATTGGGCTTAAAATCAGCAGCAGCTGCCAGTTAAACTGACCTAATAAGCTGAAAGAGACTTGCAAATAAAGGGAGCAGAATGTACGTAACGCAGTCAGAGATCCTGCCTTGGGAAGTCTCCAGACTTGGAGTAAACAGCAACTTGTTCCTTCCCCTCCTGCTCTCTCTTGTTACTGAGCAGATCTGAAACGTGCCCCCTGCTGATGCTGTCCCTCCCCACCGCGAAGAGCTCAACAACGCAGAACCGGCAATTTCACTTTGCCTTTCGAGTGTGCAAATTATTGTCCCACTGAGACGTCCTGCGCAGCACAGGACATTGTTAAATATCTGCTTTATGCCGAGCATTGCTGGAGCGAGTGGGAGGGCTTGAAGGATGGCTTAATTAAGCATTCTCCTTGCTAAGCACAGGAAGGAGAAAAGCTTTAATAAGGTGGCTCAGTTGTCTTTTTTTGGTTTGTTTTGGTTTTGCTCCAGCTCTCCCCTCTTCCAGCATCTCTCTGTTTCCAGAGCAGCTCTGCAGCCCATGCCGGTGCCGGTACCTGTCACACGGCTCCGGAAGGCAAGTGCGCTCTGGTCTCTTCAGAAGCTGGCAGAGGAGAAGCTGCTATGGTGTCCATGGCCAGGGCTGCCGGGGACACGTGTGCCCAGGACACCGGGCACAGCTCCTAGTTGGTTACACCATGGGGACACGTCTGACCTAGCGATGGTGTGCAGGGAACTGCGGACAGAGACCGGAGGGCAGTGCGGTGTGTTCATGTGCCTGGTGGAGAAGGACCTGGGGGTGTTGGTGACAGTGGCTGAACGTGGGCCAGTGTATGCCCAGGTGGCCAGAAAGGCCACGAACATCCTGTCTGGTACAGCACTGGTGTGGACAGCAGGCCCAGGGCAGTGACTGTCCCCGTGCTGGGACCTGGGGAGGAAAAACCTCGAATCCTGGGGTGAGTTTTGGGCCCCTCACGCCAAGAAAGGCCTTGAGGTGCTGGAGCGAGTGGAGAGAAGGGAACGGAGCTGGTGAGGGGCTGGAGCACAAGTGTGATGGAGCGGCTGAGGGAGCTGGGGGTTCAGCTGGAGAACAGGAGCTGAGGGGAGACCTTCTGATCTCTGAACTGCCTGAAAGGAGCTTGGAGCCAGGGGGGTCGGGCTCTGCTCCCCAGGAACAAGCGCCAGGAGCAGAGGAAACGGCCTCAAGTTGCACCAGGGGAGATTGAGGTTGGATGTGGGAACAATTTCTTCCCCAAAGGGCTGTGGGGCATTGGAACAGGCTGCCCAGGGCAGTGCTGGAGTCACCAGCCCTGGAGGGCTGGACAGACGGACATGAGGTTCTCAGGACATGGGGCAGTGCCAGGGGTGGGTTATGGTTGGACTCCATGATCTTGAGGGGCTTTTCCAACCAAAATGATTCTATGATTCAACACACAGTTTAGAAGAAAAAGAAACCGTGGATGATGGTGGTTTGAACAGTGCCCTGGTGCCTGATTTTTTTTTTTTTTTTTTTTTGGGAGGGTGCATTCCATGTTTTGGTTTGATTTTGTTTGTTTGTTTTGTTGGGGCTTTTTTACTTATTGCACAGTCTCAGTTTTGTTCAAATGAAACTGCAAACTGTTAATGACCTGGTACTCTGGGCTTCAGGGGAGATGTTCTCCGAATTGCAAGGGGGTGCTGGCGCTGGTGGGGCTGCTGAGCCCGGCTGGGGTGAGCGGTGGGGCGCTCACACTGTGCGATGTTTAAAATGCTCCAACTGGGCATGTTGGTAGCTGTGATGATACAGAGACAGCTGAGTGCCAAGTGCCCTCAAAACTGTTCATTGTGGGTTTGGGAAACGCTCCTCTGCTTGTGAGATACCAAGTGTTGTTCCCTGAGTGCAGCCCTGTCCTGGGGTGTCTGTTCTGTCCCAGTGACATGGAGCGGCTGACGGGGGTCGGAGGCTGCATTGCTGCTTGGGCAGCACCATGGTGCCCGTTGCTGTGTTTGACATCATGGCAAGAGCGCTTTGCTGAAAGGTGGTGTTTGTGGCTGGCAGCACCGAGGGTCAGGAGACGCCAGCGGTGGCTTCGGGGAGCGGGGCTTTGGGCACTGCTGTCAGCTGGCTTGCAGAACTGCAGAGTTATTTCCAGTAAGGGTGGGCATGACCTTCATGTGCCGCTCCCCCTGCCCGCCCTGCTTTATCGGGGACCTGTTGATTTGCCAGAATGCTGAGCATTATTGCCATGAGAGTTATCTGAGCTCTTGAAGGGCCAGGAGTTGCCGCGAGGATCAGTTGCAGCCCAGGCTTGCTGGCTGAAGTTCTTTCGGAGTCAGAAGTGCGTGTTGAAGAGTTCATCCTTCCTTTCACCTTCCCATAATTGTCCCTCTTGTGAGACCTCTTGCTCTTTGAACAAGTTGTTTTGTCGCTCTGTCTGGGTGCTGTTTTAAGGGACTTCTCTTTTTTAGAAATGCTTGGGAAAGAGCTCTGCGTTCTGTTTCTCCTTTTTGCTTTGGGTATCCTTGTCCTATCACAGATCTGAGCAGACCTGACAGATCCCTCTTCCATCACCTCAGGTTCAGGATGGTGCCGCATGTCATCAGTATTCAGGGTCTTTTGAGTCAAGACTTGTTAAAGATCTCTGGAGAATTCCTCCTGCCGCTGAGCTGTCTGTCGAGCACACAGACAGCGCTTCAAACTCGCTGTGGATCCTTCGCAGAGCTGAGCATTGTGACAAATTGACTTGCAAGAAAAAACCCAACACATCCTGAGAAAAAAGCCTGTAAGCGCCGATCTTGAGATGGCAGTGAAAGTTCATACAGCTTGGTTATATAGACGAGGAACAGCGCATCTGCTCCTCGCACCTTCTCCTGTGAACCTGGACGCGTGGTGCGGCTGCGGTGGGCGGCTGGAGCCTGTTCAAGCTGTTGGCCGTGGGGAGCCTCCGCGTGTTTGGGTGCTGTCGCACTCTGAAGATGGTATCACGGTTGTCTTGACCATAAAAGTGCATCCACTTGAAGCTCTAACAGCCGGACATCCCCGAACGACACGCTAGAGAGAGAACCGAGGGTGTGGCTGGTGGCAGAATCACTTCTGCAGAGAGCAGATAAGTGGTACCCTAATGCGGTGATTATCTGCCTCTCCGAGATGGGCCCCCAGGCTGGCGACACGGCGGATTCCCTCTGGTAACTGTCCAGATAAAACCCTGACAGCCTGGCAGTGCAAATAGCTGTTCCTTCCCCTCGCAGCGGGCGGGTTGCCCAGCACATCTTGCCATCAGGGCTGATGTTGCCCGGGCTGCCGCTGGGCTTTCTTCTTGCCGCTCAGGAGCACTGAGCCTGTTAGGAACCTCTGGTGGGTCCGCGTGGTTTCAGGAGGAGCTAGTTCCCCTCCCAGTAGCTGTGGTTTTTCTCCAGGCTGTTCCAGAGTGGTGGTTCCTTTTGGGCTTGTCGAGGTTTGAGTGAAGAGCATTTCTCAGGCAATTGCCACTCAAGGTTCTAGCTGATCCGCACTCCAAACGTCTGCACCTAACATCTGCATTTCCAGTGTGCTCGTGTGGCACAGGATGGGCTGGATCCTTCTGGCTACCAACTCAAAACTTCCCTTCTTTCCACAGTGAAAACCCCATGAACAGAAGTGCTGGTGTCTCCCACAACAGACACGTGGAGGCTGCATTTCATGGGCGTCTCCCAGAGGCGTTTCCCTGGGTGCAGGAACCAGCCCGGCCTTCAGGCCTCTCTGACTTGGTTGCTTCTCTCAGGCTCACGGGGTGATGTCAAGGCCGCGCTGCTGCTCAGGGCGCGGGTGAGATGAGAGCAGAGCGGGCAGAGCTGGCTTTGCAGTGCGCGCATCTTCCTCTCCAGTTTCCTCCCGCTTCGGCGAAAATCTTCCCTGCGGGATTTGGTGCCTGCGTGATGCTTCCCCACAGCCCTGCGAGATGGAGCCAGGGACGGGCGAGCTACGGAAGAGCAGTTCTTTTTGCAAGAAAGCAGCTTTAACAAATTTTAAACCCTTAGTTAAGCATTAACTGTTAATTATAGCTTTAATGCAGAGTAAAGGTGACTGTGAATATAAACGACCTGTGACCTGGCATGTTGCTTACTGTAAATTGATGCTCGACCGCCTTGTCTTTCTGAAGCACGAATTAAAATAGCTGGTACCAACAGACTTGTGTCTGAACATCAAAGCGAGCGTGTGCCGGGCAGGTTTGTGTGGCTGAGTTGCTGCCAACCTGCTGTTAAGGGAAGGAAACAAACATTGGAGCGGAGCCGTGGTTGGAGCGCGCCGTTCTACCTGCAGGAGCAGAAACGCTTTGAACATCTTCCAGCTCTGCGTCTTGAGGGCCGTGGGCTTCCCCTCCGCTTCGCTTTTGATTGTGTAGCCATTAGGTGGAAATGAAAGAGATGAACTGATCAAACACTCCTTGAAATGGCTTTAGGGTTTCAGTTTGAATATTTTTTTTAATTAGCTCCGTGTAAAGACTTTATTACTTCAAATAGCAGCCGTGAGACCAGAAGACTCACAGTTTGATCCTGTGTTTTTTACGGTGCGCATGAAGTTTCGGTAGCTGTAGGTTTTATACCCAGATAGACACCCCAAACCACCACTAACAGCCAGGGGAAACATCAGGTGATTATCTTTTAAGGATTATCTTTTAAGTATGCCTATCAGGGACACATAAAAGCAAGTGCTGCACGAGGATGATTTCAGACTGACAAGTAGCAGAGTAAAGTCAGCTGCATTTTAACAGGAGCAAAGACACTTTTCTCTGATAATGTGCAGGAGCTGCAGCATAAGTATAATGACTTTCTTTTTTATTTTTCCCACCACAGAAACCTTTCTTTCCTTGTCCTGGTTGCTAGAACTTTACGCTGTGAGCTGGAGAAATGATTGAAGTGTTTCTAGCTGTCATTCGTTTCCAAAGAGAAGAGATGAGCTGAAGTGTTCTCCAGTAGTTTTCCTACTTCTAAGCTCCCTCTCCTCCTCCTGGTTGGAGGAGATACTAGAAAGCACAGAGTGTGGGTATCTCATGTTACAACGAACCCCATGAGCCCCCAGTTTTGGAAGGTTTGGCAGTAAGAGGTGGCCGGAATGAGCCTGTAAGGTGGGATTTTGTCTGGGTGAGCCAGCGCAGCGACTGTGCTGACTTGTTACCGTGAATCCCAGTTTGTGCTGGGCTCTGCTGGAGTTTCTGGCAAGTTTTAAGCTGCTCGACTATTTTGTGCTTTTATTAGCCCAAACTTCAAGTTGGGGACAGCCCTTGAGCGAGGCCCATTGTCCCCATTCAGGCTTTTCTGGCAGGGAGGCACTTGAGTCACGGGTTCCATGTAGCTCTGAGCGTATCGACTGAATGGAACCGGCTGCTTCGGGTCACAGGAGCAAGATGAATGATCTTCACAGCTCACCCTGTGCTGGGAGCTGGGACTAGAGACCTGGTGTTCTCGCAGCCCTAATTATCCCGTGGTGCCTTTCAAGGATATCTAATGAACGAGGTGTGTATTTTGAGCCTCATGTGATCCTTCATCTTTGCATCCTTTAGTCTGTAAAGCATCTGTTTTCCTGACAATTACTGCTTTTTTTTCCCTCCTGCTTAGCAGTCAGTAAGCCGATATCCTCTGAGGAGCAGGATTCCCCATTCGCTACTGGTAATTTGATTTACATTTGCAGAGATCGCTGCTGAGCGAGCTGCAGTGGCTACAGCTGCTGCAGGAGCAGCAGAGATCCGTTTGGGCTCCCGTTGTTCTTAAGCTGAGGGAAGATGGGTCTGTTCTGAACTGTGATTCTCAGGACTTGTGTGGGAGGCAGATAATGGGTTGTCTTGTGGAAAGATTTCCAAGGATTCTTCTGGGTTTCTTTGTATAATTTTATTCCTCCTGTTGTTCTGTGAGTGACAAAAGGAGGCAGCTGATTTCTCACTTCTCCACAGTGTTTTGGTACCATCTGTACCCAACAAATCAGGGAAAATACCCCCCGTGGCCGTGTCGCAGAGGTGCCAGTTGCAGCAGCATCGTGAGCAGCAGAAAGTTGGAATAGATAATGGGCACATCAGAAAGCAGTGTGGATGTGTGTCCAGTGGGCATTTATCCCAGGTGCTTGATGGCTCTGGGGACAAGAGGGACCTCCGCTTTCCATTGTGTGCGCTGCAGATCTTGCAGGGTTTGACCAGCACTTGAAAGCCAACTGGAGCGGGTTGTGGGGCCGGGGGGCAGGGTCTGTGGGCGCAGAGGCAGAGCAGGGCTGGGAGAGGAGCAGCAGGAGGAGACCTGGAACCGTAGCCATGTGGAAGGTGAGGCAGGTGACCCGAGTCCTGATCAGTGACCCGAGAGGTTCCCCTTTGAAATCCAGAGGGGAGAAGAAAAATCCCAGCTCAGAAACAGGTCTGGGTTGTATCTAGAGGCAACTGACCCCATGCTGAGATGCTGGATCCCTTGAGTGACCCTCAAGGGCTGCGGGGACGGGGCTCCAGATAAGAGAAAGAGGCTTTACTGGGCACTGACCCCCACACCTTCTCAGTGTGTTCCAGGACCTCATGGCTGGTGAGGACCTGACTGCGAGTGGGAGCGAAGGGGATGGGGGAGCAAACAAGAACCAGGTGCTGGGAGCATTTTGTGACCCATGGCCAGTGTTGCTGTGGGGTGTCCCTATGACCAGAAAGGACTGTGGGTGGGGGGGAAAAGGTGGGAGGAACTAAAAATGGTGAGAAGCAATAGAAGTCCCAGGTGAGGAGCATGTTGAAGCTTCTAGAAGACACAGGACTTGTCTCCTGAAGGCCAAGAGTGAGTGTGGGGCTCTGGGCTCCCCCGTGACGCTGTGCGGGGGGGGTGGCCCCAGGGGTGCTCTCAGGGCTCCTCGGAGGTGCACTTGGTAGTTTGGAGCTCTTGTCACTTAATATTCAGTTTCCTCCTGTTCTGATGTGAAGAAGTTGAAGGAATTTTATGGGGATTTCACTGCACCCATTCTACTTGTGCTAATCCACAGAAATTCTGGGTGTTTCTTTCAGGAGCGCTGCAGTAACAACTGACATTTTACGTTAAAATGGAATAAAATGTCCAGGTGGTCCCTGCAGGAACACTGACTGCGGTGTTTTGTTGTCCAGGACCTCCCGGCGGATGAGGAGACCCGGCACACGGGGATCTCTGCGTCGCAGCTGTGCTCCGGGAGCAGAGGTGGGAGCACCGGCGTGTTTTGGAGTGTGACCTGGAGGTTCTGCGTTCACACACAACCTGTTTTTCCTGCGATTGGTTTGGCTTGCTGTGTTGTGAGGCTGTTTCCAGAAGAACCGAGCCGTGCTGTGTGCAGAAGGGGCAGTGCCGTCTCTTCTCCCTCGCACGTTCCTCTTCCCTGACACCCTGCAGGCGCTGGGCTGCTTTAGGGAACCTGTAAATGGCAGCAGGATGCTGTGGAGTTTTGTGCTGTTTGTACAGGTTGTTCTTTAAAACGATTATGTTTGATATTGTTTTTGTTCTGAGAAAATAAACCAAAGTGAGAACTCAGGCTGGCAGGACTTGTGCCAGTTTATTGTGCAAGAGTGATTAATGTCTCCTCTTTCAGTGTAAGGAGCTGGAATTTGGAGAGAGGGTCTGGTCCGTTGCTGTGTAGCTGGCTCCCGTCTTGGGCAGCAGCCTGTTACGCGCTTTGTTTTGGCTGAATGTTCATGTGAATGTTGATACTAAACTTCAAATTACTTAAGAGCAGCAGCTTTATCTCTTACAAATATTGCCAACTCCTCTACCTTTGATTAAGTCTCTTTCCTTTCGGAGCAGAACCCGCTGGGTGCTCCCCACATCTCTCTGAACGTGGCCTGTGTGCTGTGGCTGGGGTTTAATAAAGGCAAAACCAAATCCTGCTTAGTGAGGGTGGCAGGTAAATGCAAAACCAGCGAGGAGGAACCTGTTAACATAAAATATCTTCGTGGTATTTGTCCTGCCCGTGTTTGGATAGTTTGGAAGGATAATGTCTTCTAACCATTGTTGCCTGTGGTCACCGTGCGATCCTGTGCCAGGAGAGAAATATCTGAATCATTCCTGTTCTGCCAGTGTCTTTATGGCTTTTGGATTCCTCACCACCATGTCCTGATGGTGTTCAAAATAAAATGCCCTTGCCCTGGGATGTCAAGAAGAGGAGAGAGAGAAAATAAAAGGAGGTTGGGGAAGCTTTGGGTTGGCAGCAGTGTGCGAGCGTTCTGGGCTCTGCCGTGCCCGTCCTGTCCTGCGCTGCTGCAGAGGGGCTGGCAGGGGCTCTGGGAGGAGGAGAGACCCAAAGTCAGTCCTGCTCTGCCGCACTTGGGTTTTGTCGGCTGTCCCTGTAGAACAAGCCAGTGAGGAGTTGCTTTGGGTTTTTTCCCCTGATCTGCTTCTTTCCAGAAGACTCCAAGAGCCTTCCTTGATCAGAAAGGAACAGTTATTTGATACTAATTCTTTCAGTCGTGCAATGTGCTTTGTCCTGGTGAACAGCATGCAGGGGTAATACACACCTGAACAGCAAGTGTTGTGTGGAAGGTGGCTGGTGAGACTTTTAACTGAGCTGGGCAGGCAACTCCAGTCCCCGGCTTTGATTAAAACCTGTCAGCCTTGGCTCTTGCTGGTCAAACAGCTGCTCGGGCTTTCACAGCCGCTGCGGCCAGGGCCTCCCCGGCTGTTCACCGTTACTGTTTTCCAGGAGGGTGTTAAAACTGTCCCCCGTGGTCCCTGCTGGCTGGTGACAGGGGTGGGTGTCCCACCGAGTCCTTTGTCCGGGCTGGACACTAGATGGCAATGCTGCCCTCGTCGTGCTTGGCCAAAGGTGAGCACTTAAGGGCACCGTTTCTGATGGGCTTTAAATCTGGATATTGATCTTTTCCTCTGCAAATCATTTTGCTAAATTCCTTTGAGACACGGTTGCTTCTTCCCTACAAGGAGCAGAGAACTTTGTGCATCCTGGCTGTTGTGATAAGATAGGTCTGAAGAGAAGAGAGAAAGAGAAGCTCCAGGGAGACCTTATTGTGGCCTTTCTGGACTTAAAAGGGGCTCATAAGAAAGATGGGGACAGACTTTTGAGCAGGACCTGTTGTGACAGGACAAGGGGTGATGGTTTAAACTAAAGGAGGGAGATTCAGGCCAGACATGAGGAAGAAATTGTTGCCCTGAGGGTGGTGAGAGCCTGGCCCAGGTTGGCCAGAGAGGTGGTGGCTGAACCATCCCTGGAGACATCCCAGGCCAGGCTGGACGGGGCTCTGAGCAACCTGAGCTGGTGAAGATGTCCCTGCTCATGGCAGGGGGGGCACTGGGGGAGCTGGGAAGGCCCTTCAACCCAAACTATTCTAAGAATCTGTTTTATGACAGAAAGGTGGCCGAGCTTTTCCACAGGAGGCAGCCGTGCCCCTCACAGAGCTCCTCCTGCTCTGCCGCGCTGGTGTTTCTCTGCCAGCCCTTGGGTGCCGTGGGCGGCTGGATCTGCACATGGAAACTTGGCGCATCCCCGGCCCATCGCTGACCTGCGGAGGCAGGACCCGCAGCTCTCCACATTCCATGAGCGAAACCACTGCGGAGGGCATCGCGCCTGCTAAATCCGAAACGCAGAAATATTTGAGTGGGTTGGTCCCCGGGCACGGCGAGGAGCTGCTGGAGCCTCTGCAGATGTGCCCATCAGCTGCGGGCAGCGAGCTCTGCGGGGACGGCCACTGCCGGCCCTGCGCTGCCACCCAGCCAGCTGTGACTGCTGTCTGACCTTGGCGCTGGCTCCAGGTCGGTGGCCACTTTCCTGCTGCCTGAGGGACTTCCCATGGTTCACTAGAGCTTGCTGGAGTGTATTTTTTTCCATTTTTTCTTTACCAAATAACAGCTTTTTTTTTTTTTTTTTTAGGAAGAAATACAAACTTGCAGCCTCTGGGTGAAATCAAAGATGTGTTTGGATCTGGACTTGGCATTAAAACAGAAATACAAGTCCTTGAGCAAAACAGACAAAATCTCTATAGAGTGGCACTTTCTCCTTGTTAATCAGGCAGCCTGGGCCTTTGAGAAGTTTGCTACTGGAACTTTTATTTTTGGCCAAAATGACTCTTCCCTCTGCCCATTAAATAGTTTGACAAACATCCTCAGCACAATGCCTGGAGAAACTGCTCCAAAGGCTGGTTCCAGCTCACAAGTGCTCTCGTGTTTCCCGTTGGTGTTTACCACACGTCGACCTGCAGCTCCTGCGCCTTGCTGAGCAAGCTCAGCTGGAGCATTATCTGATGTCAGAGGCTGTTGCACCAGCATGGGTGCTTAACCCAGACCTGCGATGTCGGGAGCCCTTGGCCCATTGATTCAGCTCCTTGGTCTGTGATGCGAAGATGAAGCCTCGGTGCAGTGTGAACCACCCACCGTGTGTCACCCGTGGGTGCGGGCAGTGCCACCCGCTCAGTGCTGTCCCCTCGGGTGGCAGCAGATGCAGAGCCTGGGAGCGTATTGGTGGGTGGTGACGCCCCCACCATGTTGGGTGCTCAGGCATGTGGGCTGCGGGGGTGGCCGGAAACCAGGATGCGTGGGACAGCAGACCTGCACATGCGGTGACATCCCGGGCACCTGGGAACGTGTCAGCAGGGACGGGGCTGCTGGGAAGTGTCCAGGTTTGGGCTGAGCTCAGCCCTGGTCACAGGTCTCCTCTCCCCAGCACGGCGTGTTGGGGTGGGGGATGCAGCTGCCGCCCCTCAAAACCCTCATGTCGTGTGTGGGCTGGTCCCAGCAGCCCAGCACCCTCCGCTGTGGCCAGGAACAGCCACCCGCCCTGTCCCCGCTGCTGGTGGCAGCGCCCGGTGCAGCCCAGGTCACCGCGGGCATGGACCAAGGACCCTGGCGGTGCTGGAGCCCCCCTCTGCCAGACACCCTGTGGCGGGACAGCCCAGGATGGAGACAGGGGACTCGCACCTTTATATTTCAGCGTCTGGCTCTGAAAGTCAGCAGAGTGGAAACCTCTCGGTGCTGCCAGCCCTGGCCAAGCCCAGCCGGGCACCGACCGCGCAGCTCCGGCGTGTTCCGCTCCCCGGCCCCTCGTTTGTGTTGGCACCGGCCAGCAAATGAAGCCAATTTAATTGGCAGTTGTGTTTGTGGCCAGGGTGTTATGAAAAGGTTTTCTGTCTCCCTCTGTAAGTTACCCTGAATATGTTTTCACTCTTAATATAATACTCACTTCATTATTAGCTGAAAGAGGCTCTTTTCAGAGAGCGTTTCTTTTTTTTCTTCCCCTTCTTCCAAAAATATATTAAACAGCCCCTTCATGCAGCGCTGCGCTGAGCGCCGGGGTTGTCTGCTGGAGGGGAAGTGAGAAACCTGACAGTAAATGGGATTTACACAGAAATTCCTTTCTTCCCCGGCGTGCCGGCGCTGGCTGCGGCAGCGCCCCCGGCCGCGGGGGACGCACGGGGTGCCATTTGGGGTACGCTCACCCCCCCCTGCAGTGTGGACACTAAGGGGCCCCCTGGCCCCCCAGCAGAGCGGGGGCTCCTCTGGGACACCCCGGGCTGGGGTTCCTGGCGCAAACATGTCCGGCAGAGTCGGGTCCGGCCACAGGGACCCCGCGGGCGCTGCGCCAGCTGCTCCGCTCGTGCAGGCGCTCGGTGGCAAAGGCGTTTCCAGCATCTGCGAGGGTTTGGGAGCTTGTTCTCTGTTGGGTGGGCTGGGGCCATGGGGTGCAGCTGAGCTCTCATGTTGTCACCTGGCTGTGCTTCTCGGCTTTGCAAAATTCAGAAGGTTTTGTCTCCAGCTTTGGGAAGAACCCTGGGGCTGGTGTCACACACAGAGCACCCAGCCTGGAATTGGCTCTGCTTCCGCTCGCCTGAGCTCCTCCAAGGGCACCCACAGCCCCGCGGGCTCATTTTTTGGCAGTTTGACACATTTAGGTGGTTTTGCGTGGCTGCAGCTCCCGAGCTACGTAAGGGTGTGGGGCAGCAGTGAGTGGCCGTGCAGCCCCTGGTGTCCTCAGCCGGGACATCCCGTGGCTGGTCAGGCTGGAGCTGCCCTTGAGCTTGTGCCCTCCCCACCGCCCCCTTGCCGGAGCTGCTGCCTTTGGGGGTCACAGCGGGGGAGACTGGTGGGGCGGGGGCAGAAGGGATCCTGTGCTGGCACTTGGTGATGGAGTGGGAGGGAAGAGTGACCGTGGTGGCCACCTGGCCACCAGCAGCCATGGGGCAACTGTTTCAGACCTGGCCACCATCCTTCTGGGGGCTTTTCCTGGGGGGAGCCTGGGCAGCCATTTTCCCCCAGCCCCTCAAAGCCCTGGGGCAGGGGGACAAGGTGGCACCTGGGTCTGGCCACCGAGTCCCCGCCGTCCCCTCCCCCTCCAGTGCCCACAGCGGGTCTGGGACACACATCCCAAACCTCTGCGCACGTGGAGGTGACAGTGTGACAATGTCCTTGGTTGAGCGAGGGCCTGGGCATTGTCTGCAGGGTCCATGGTCATGAGTGAACTGGAATTGATGCTGTAAGGTGAACCCTAAAGTATTGGAGGGCTCAGAATAAGGATTTGCTCCAAGGAGAAGCAGCGGCAATGTCGATGTCTCTGCTGCCATCGTGTCCCAGTGCTTGTCCCAGGCCCGGCCTTCTGGCAAGGACCCTGTTTTGTGGGGAAAGCGGTGCTGGGCTCCCTCAGTCCCGTCTCCATCCCTCCAGGAGCTGCCGTGCAAGCCCGGAGGAGCCCGGAGCGTGTTTTGCTGTTTCCTGAAAGCAGCACGAACATGAACCCCCTCGGCAGGGCGGGCGCCAGCGGGGGGGACGCCTTCCCCTGCTCCGCTGCCACCGCTCCTGCGAAAGGCATTAGAGCTGGTGCCGGGCGCTGATGAGTATTCAAGACCTGGCCCTAATTAGGAACAATTAGCAGTTGTTTCAGCGAACCTATGTCTGTTTGCTGTGGCTCCTGGGGCTGAGCACTGCCTGACGGCTGACACAAGTGTCCCCATCTGCAGTGGGGACCGCGGCCAAGGGCCCTCCCTGTGGGTGATGCGGCTCTCAGTTAAAGGTGCTCTTGGGGGGAAAATGGGCTTGTGCAAGACTAAGCATCCCCAGCCCTCAACTGGCCCCACTCGTCCCTCTCTGGTGTGGTGACCGTCCCCACCGCGGATGCCAGCAGGTCCCTTATTCATGGCTTGCTCCAGTCAGAGAGACCACGGCAATGCTGCTGGAACTGGACCCGGCTGATGCCGCGCCGGCCGCTCGGCACCTTCCTCCTCCCGAGTGCCCGTTTCGGCTCTGCCATGTGGAGAGATGCCACACCAGATGCTGCTTTGAGTCAGCCAGATGTTGAGGACGAGTCCCTTAGCTGGGGAGGACAGCAGTGGGACAAAGCGTGTTGTGCAGCATCCCTTTCGGGGAGCTCATACCATACCCCGGTTATCGACCTGTGCCATGGTCTGTGGGGCAGCCCCCCAGCCCCCTGAACGGCTGTTCTCTACCGCGGGCAGGGGCTGCCAAGGCATCTCCAGCCCTGTCAGGGAAGCGGGAGCGCTCTGATGTTCCTGGGCTTTTGTTTTCCAGCTCTTGGGAAAAGGTAAATCAGAATAGAGCTGTTTCACCCCCTGTTCCCACGCACACCTCACGCCCACCCTGCCTTTCCCTCTGGAAGCACATCCTTCTGCAGAAGGTCAGATGGGAGCCGTGCTGGGCAGACTGGTGGGGGCTCTGGAGAAGGTAGTAGAGAAGGCTGTAGAGGGATGTGGGTAAATGGAGACCCTGAATTGACTCTAAAATGGGACTGGAAGCTGAGGGAGGGCTCCTGCCCTGGCCAGGGAATGAGAAGTGCTGGATCTGCTGCCCAGTGTGCTGGGGAAAGGGCGATTCCCAGCTCTGCTCCGCAGAAGGGCTGTGGGGTGAGATGCCGGCACCTCCCTGGCTCGTGTGTGCTGGGGATGCCGCCTGCTAGCAGGGACAGTCCAGCCCTGGAGGTCACCAGGGTGGAGCTGATGTACCTGCAGAGGAGCCAGGCCCGGAGCAGCCTGGGGAGGGTGGACGGGAAACTGCAGAGGCTCCAGCAGCACCGAGACTTCGGTCCTGCCTGGGTGCTCCTGCAATGGCAGAGCCCAGGGAACGGCAGAAGATGTGCCAGGGAGGGTCAGTTGGACGTGAGGAAAAGGTTCTTCACCCAAAGGTGCTGGACACTGAACAGGCTCCCCAGGGAGGTGTCACGGCCCCAACCTGACAGTGTTCAAGAAGAGACTGGACAACGTCCTCAGACACACGGGGTGACCTGTGGGGTGTCCTGTGCAGGGACAGGAGTTGGACTCCATGATCCTGCTGGGTCCCTCCAGCTCAGGACATTCTGTGACTCTATGGTACTCCCTCACCCTCAGAGCTCTGGCTGTTCCATGAAAGCCTCAGTGAGCCCCAAATCTGGCTCCACGCAGCTCGGGGGCTCGGGGTCCTGCCGGGGGTCGGTGAGCTGTGGCACAGGGGGGACTGGCAGCATGGCTGGGGTGGGACAGAGCGGGGTGACCTGTGGTCTGTGAGATGAAGGGGCTGAGGAGGAAGAAGGTGGCACAGCTGCCGGGGAGCAGCTCGGTTTTCCATGGCTTCACATTTTCCTGCACTGGCGAGTTTGCAGTGAGGGTGGAAAATGCAACAGCCAGGAAGGGAGGGCGGGCGGGGGGAGCAGCGGCCGGCGGGGAAGGGTTTGCTGTGCCAGGGTGTTTGGGACGTTCCACGCCTGCCTGACGGAGCCTGTGCCCCGCTGGACGGCAGTGGGGGGACCGACGTGCTCCATGCCAAACCCCCGTGTGGCTTTGGGGAACGTCCCCTCCCGGGATGGCTCAACAACGGGGTTTTGGTCCTGCCACGGGCAGGCTGCTGCCTTGCCTTCCCAAATCCCACGGGATGGGCTGGCAGCCCCGTGGGGCTCATGTGGGCCGGGGATGCTTGGGGGGTCCTGTGGGACCTGTCAGGCCAGGGGGCACAGGGCTGGGCTCAGTCTGTCACTGCGGGGGCTCAGGATGCTGCAGGTTCCTGGGGATGGAAGGAGCATCTCGGAGGGGAGAAGCCGGGCAGCAGCCCTTTTGCCAGCCCAGGCCACCCATCTTGCCATGCGGACATCCCGAACGCTGCTCAGGAGCCGCACGGCTGCTCCGGGGGTTTGCAGCGAACCCGGCTCTGCCCGGAGCTGTGAGCTGACTGTGTCCTGGCCAAATCCTCAGCCCCCGGCGCTGCCGGCACGGCCTGCGGGCACCAACAACACTGCAGGGTATGCGACAGTCACTCGGGCCAGGCACCTTTGTTTTCTGGTCATGGTTTTTGGAAGTATTGAGTGTCCATGGAACCTGCTGGCTCTGCCTGCCATCATCGGCTCTGGGGACATCATTAGCCTGCTGGCCACCACCAGCACCATGCCCTCGGTTCATGTCCCCATTGGACAAAGGATTAGATGAGGAGAGGGGGAACCAGATGACTCCCCAGTACCCCAGGACAAGGTGGAACACAGGAACACTCAGGGTGAAGGTCAGGGGAAGAGGCTCAGCTCAGTTTCCACCCTCTGCAAATGCCTCCATCAACTCTTCTTGGCAAGGTCTTTCAGCAGTGGGAGGGATTGCCCCGTCTTCAGTCCTTTAATTCTGTCATCTTCTCTCCTTTCCTGTCCCCAGGGCCATCTCCATTTCTTCCCTCCTGCAGAGCTGTGGTCCCCCTGGGCAGCAGCTCTCCTGCCTTTGCTGCATCACAGAACAGTTTGTGTTGAAGGACCTTCCCAGCTCCCCCAGTGCCCCCCCTGCCGTGAGCAGGGACATCTTCACCAGCTCAGGTTGCTCAGAGCCCCGTCCAGCCTGGCCTGGGATGTCTCCAGGGATGGTTCAGCCACCACCTCTCTGGCCAACCTGGGCCAGGCTCTCACCACCCTCAGGGCAACAATTCCTTCCTCATGTCCAGCCTGAGAAGTGACCATTTCATGCCGCCTGGGGAGCTCCACCAGCACCCAGGGGCTGGGACCCGTGGTCCAGCACCGCCCTGGGCCCAGGTGTCATCTCCAGATGTTGACCTTCCCGACAGCCCTTCACCTTGCTCCATCTCCTCCCGTGACCTGGCGTGTGCCCGGGGGTTGGTGCCGTTCGCAGGGGCAGGAGAGGGCCCGGCTGGCTCTGGGGACGGTGGCAGAGCAGAGTCACTGCGGGGTACGATGCGGGGTAGCTGATCCACCTCACAGGGTGGGTGACACCTCCAAAAAGCACCTTTTCTTGGCGCAGGACTCGTGCCCAGATGGCAGGGGCTGCCAGTGGGGTAAGAGCCTCCCCTGCAGCCGCCTGACCTTCAAAGAAAGGTGGCTGGAGAGACAAGGGAGCAAAAATCCCTGAAAGATTATTTGTTTCTCACGAACTATATTTAGGTACCATTGGCAAAAGCCAAAAGTGCTGAGTTCTGCTAAATAAGTATGGGAGCTTTGTGTTTTTTTCCCCCAGAGGAGAGCAGGATTAGTAAGTGAATGGTAAATAGTATTTTTGTTTAACATACCTGAGGGTTTCCATTCCAAGTTGCCGTCTTGAGCGCTCGGTGCCGTGATGACGATGATGGAACTGAAGCAGCTCTGCCCCATCTTATGAAAATATTTTTTGGAAAAGAAATGGAGGCAGCCAGCTAACCCACCATGGTGCAGGAGGTTTTGGTTAAACATCACGTTCTTGAGTATTTTCATAAGTTTTTGCATATGAGGGTGTTTTTAAGCTAGAAGTAGGACGTGCCGGTGCCACCACCGTAGCAAAGTCCTTCCCAGTGGGACACCCGCCCCGGGGCTGCCCCGAGGAACAGGCTGCCCAGGGGCCACGGGACGGGACGGCCCTTGGCTGGTCCAAGCGGTGCTGCAGGGGGTGCTGGGGAGGTCACCTCGCTTGTCTAGGACACATTTGGGCCATCTTGAGTTTAATTCTTCACCATTTTGGATTCCCTGTGCTGAACCCCATCTGCCTCAGGTGTTCCCCTGGGATCGGGTCTGGATTTCCCCGTGGAGGGTTTGGGGGCTGTGGGGCTGTGGGCGGGTGCCAGGCAGGTGATGGGGGTGTGAGAGCAACCAGGAGCAGAGTGACCGACCAGCAAACACCCATTTGGATGTGAATAGTAGAATCACAGAATCATTTTGATTGGAAAATCCCCTCAAGATCATGGAGTCCAACCATAACCCACCCCTGGCACTGCCCCATGTCCTGAGAACCTCATCTCCGTCTGTCCAACCCTCCAGGGCTGGTGACTCCAGCACTGCCCTGGGCAGCCTGTTCCAATGCCCCACAGCCCTTTGGGGAAGAAATTGTTCCCAGATCCAACCTCACCCTCCCCTGGCGCAACTTGAGGCCGTTTCCTCTGCTCCTGGCGCTTGTTCCTGGGGAGCAGAGCCCGACCCCCCTGGCTCCAAGCTCCTTTCAGGCAGTTCAGAGATCAGAAGGTCTCCCCTCAGCTCCTGTTCTCCAGCTGAACCCCCAGGTCCCTCAGCCGCTCCATCACACTTGTGCTCCAGCCCCTCACCAGCTCTCAACTCGCTCCAGACTGAGCAACCAAACAGGCAGCTCACCCCATTCAGCAGAACATTAAACCCCTCTCCAGCCAGTCCCAGTCCCAGTCCCAGTCCCAGTCCCAGTCCCAGTCCCCTCCGCCGGCTCTGCTCCCGGCACAGCACAGCTGGGCGCTGTGGGGCTGCTCCTGCCTCCCCGGGGCTGCTTTGGCCACGTCCCGCTGCGGTCCAGCCGGAGAGCCCCTGGTGGGCTGTGCTGGGCCGCTCACACCGTTCAGAGGCTGCAGAGCAGGAGAGGCCGGGGGTGCAGGTCGCGGTGCCCGTGTCCGTGGCTGCAGAGCCACCTCCTGGGTTGTGCTTGCTGGGATTTCGGCTGCTCCTTGCAGAGGTGTGAGGGACTCAGCGTGCAGCTGGGAGCATGGACATCCTGTGGGGAACAGCCATCCCGGGGGCACAGCCACCACTGGGACCCCCAGCCCCATCCCGGGGTGCTCCCAGCCCTGGTGCCATGGGGCTCATCCCCCACCCCACATGTCCTGCTTGGCTCCAGGCTGCCCCGTGGTTCTCCCCTTCTCCTCTGGATCATATTTGTTTATTTATACGGTGAATGTAATAAAACTCCAGCAGGAAACGGAGGCGATTCCCTGCCATTCCCCGCAAGCCGGCGCTGGGCCGGGGCGAACAAGGAGGCACATTGTGCGGTGCAGACCTGTCTGCCAGCGCCGAGCGAGCCGTACGGGGCCGAGGGGCGAAGAAAGGGCCGTGTGTCTGTGCCGGCACCGGCACACAGCACCGACACCCACCTGCAGCAGTGGGCTGCTCAGCGGCACCGCAGGGTGTGGTGTCCTGGGGAAGAAGCTTCATTTTTGGGGGGGAAAGTGGGCCTGGGGATGAAAAGGGTTTCTGTGCTGGCTTGGGATGGCATCTGGGAGCACCACAGAGCCTGCTCCTGGCACAAGGCACCTCCTCTGCCCGTGCTTGGGCTGCCAGGAAATGGGGGGGTGGGCACTGAGGGTCAGCTGGGGGGCAGACAGTCACCCCACGGCTGGTCTGGCAGCTCTGTGATCTGTTCTTCCCAGGGCTGAGCCAGCTGGGAGGGAGCTCCAGCCCTTCACCTGCCTGCGTCAGGCAGCTGCCACAACCGCTGGATGTTGCCATCAGTAGGGTTCAGAGTGAACACCAGCTGTCAAGGTTCAGCTGGGTCCTGTCTGCCCCCCAGAGGGGTCTGTAGAGGTGAGTGAGGCAGCTAGGGGCAGGACAGAGCTCAGTTTGCCTTCCCCTTTGATGCTGGGGGGCTCCCATGACCAGGGATGTGTCCCAGCCCCCCCAGAGGCTGCGGACAGCCCGTTGTGGTGCCAGCTGCGCTCCCTGGCTGAAACACTGGGGAGGTGGGGGACCTGCCCAGTGTCCCCTCTTGTCCCCTTGCTTGCCAGCTCCCCCCATGCTCCCAGCCGGGACACCCCGCTGCCCTCCACCCCATCCCCCAGAGTCCCCCCGGCTGCATGTGGTTCCCATCCCTGTGATGGTCCCTTGGGCTCCCAGGGCTCGCGGGGGGCTGGGGACATGCCCTCTGCCATGTGTCCCCTACCTGCTTTATGGCCACACTGCATTGACAGTGGTGTCCGGGCCTGGGGACCCTGTGGCCATGGTCAGGGACACGGGATGGCTAGCAGCAGGACTGCCCGGCAGCAGGACTGCCCGTCCACGCCACCCACAATTTGTGGTGGCCACAGAGACCCCAGCTGCCGGGTGACGGGGTGACCAGGCCGCAGCGAGGATCCCCGAATTCTCACCGTCCCCGTGTCCCTGAGCCTTGAACCCGGTGTCCCCACATCATGCTCCGGGGTTGTAACTGCAAACACACAGAGGTGACCCAAGGCCAGGAGGTGACCCTGGGTGCTCCACACAGTGTCACCCAACTGCCTGCCGCCAGCCTGGGGTGGCCGGGGGGGGTGGCACGGGGATGGCAGGGGGGCAGCTGAGCACGGTGCCCCTCACATCTCGCCCCCTGCCCGCAGCTGCACCACTGCCCGTTCAGGCAGAGATGGCAAACACAGTCAGCAGTAGGAGGACAGGGAGGGGGGTTCACGGCCCCTGGGGATGCTGAGGAGCTTTGGCATGGCCGGGGACCGTGCCAGCCCATGCTGCGTCAGCTGTGACACAGGGAGCGCAGATGGCAGTGGACTGAGAGAAGGAGGGGACAGTCTTGTCCTTCAGGGGACACATGCCAGGGCCCGGCTGTCCCAGTGCAAGGGGCAGGGTGTCAGCATCCGGCTGGGGTCAGTGGGACCCCCAGGACGTGGGGCTGGGCGGGCTCAGCTCGCTGTGCCCATCACTCCCTGCCTTGCCTGACGCCACCGGCGCTGCTGTGCCCTTGGTGCCATGCTGGGACAGGGGTTGCCAGCCTGGTGACACATTGCAGAGCCCTGTGAAGCCACCAGGATAGCTGCAGCTTGGATGAGCAGTGCTGACAATTCCCTCCGCTGGGGTTCTCAGCTCTATAATTAATGCTGGAGTCAGGGAAGAAATGGCTTTTCCCTTCCGCTGGTGGCGGCTGGGGTTGGGCAGGATCCGTGCTATATGTTCCCCCATGTCCTCCTGCCAGTGTCAGGTTCTTCTGCCTGGATTTGGGGGTCTGTATCCCCAAAATCCTCCTCTTCCCACCCTGCTGCCACCTGCCAGGTCGCACGGAGCATCCCTTGTGTGCTCGGTCTGGTGCACACGTGTGTGCGTCTGCATCGCACGGGACTGTGACAGGGCAGGAAGGCTTTGGGCTTGAGGATCCCTCCTGCTGATGTGTGGGAGGATGTCCCCAGGGAGATGGTGGCCAGGGCAAGGACAGCCACCCCTGGTGCCAGCCTGTGGCCCCGCAGTGTTCCCAGGACAGATCCCTCCACCTCCTTGCCAGCCCATCCGGCCCCGGCATCCCTTTGAAATCAAACCCAGTGGCCTTTCGCACCAGCTGTGCCTGTGAAATTCTTCGGGAAGGGAAAATTATCACCCCGGATCCCTGCGGGGCTGGGCCATGGCCCTCGCTCCGGGCTGGCAGGGACAGACCGGGGTGCTGCGGGGCCCAGGCTCATCCCTGGGCACGGCCGGTGGTGTTGGGGGAGCTGGGACGCCTGAGGGTCTGTGGGCTTGGCAGGACAGAGCCTGCCCACAGGGGCAGGGACAAGGGCAGCGCGGCTGGGACATGGGCTGTCACCTCTGGCATGGCCAAGGCTCGGCGGGACAGAGCCCATGGTCCCCTCCCCAGCTCCATCACCACCCCACAACGTATTGCCCTGACACGTCCATCAACCCCCACCTGCTCCATCACCCTGTCCCCAGTTCCATTGCCCCCTCCCCGACTGCCACTGGGGCTTGTCCCCATTGCTGGTGCCAAGGGGGATCCCCCAGATGCTGGTACCTGGGGAGAGCCCATCCACGGGACAGCAACAGAGGCATCACTGCAGCTTCTCTTTGTGCCGTGGCCCTCCCTGCTCTGCTTCCCCCTCCCCTCACTGAGGCTCCTCCGCAGTTTTGCAAGTGCTGTTGACGGGAAGAAAGGAAATGGGGCAAAGCTGCTGCCAGGAACCACAGGCTCCTGCGATACGGCCCCGCTTGGCCGGGCTGGCCGCGGCCCGGGCAGGCTTTCTGTGCAGCCTCTGTGAGCCGTTTCTTCCAGCTATTGACATTGGATTCCCAGCCCGGTGCCACTTCCAAGGCTGTAAATCTGCTGGGTTGCTCTACCTGGTGTTCGTGTTTTCACTGTGAAGCTTCCAGACCTGCTGGAGATCTCGGCTTCTGTGGGCAGCGATGTCCCCCGTCCTGGCAGCAGGCGCTGTGCTGTCCCCTCCCGGCATCCCCAGGGCTGTGGGCACGGTGTGCAGGTCGCTGCCCACAGGCAGACCTGCCAAGAAAGGGCAGGACATGGCCAAAGGTGGGGTGCTAGGCGGCACCCCCTGGTACCCCTGCGCATAGCCGGCACCAACCTGCTGCCATTGCGGGTGGGATGAAGCTCCGGGAAGTGCCCCATGTGCCCTTTGCTGTTCCCTCTATGGGTCCCTGGGGATTGAGCAGAGCTTGGGCATCCCATGGGGCACCCAAGGAGGGTGTCGGGGCAGGGGGGAGCACCCCAGGGTGCCTGGCGGAGGTGGGGGCAGCTGCTCCTCTCCCTTAAAAAAGGAGCCCCTTGACTCTCAAAATCCACGTGTTGCTCTTGGCTGGGCTGCGGTGCCTCCTGCCAAGAGCAACAGTTTTACATATTAAAGCAAAATTAAATTAAAAGACATTTATTTGTGTGTTTTCTCTCCGCCCCCCCTTAACCCTTCACAGCCCAAACTGCAGGGTTGGGAGGTACAAGAGTACCCATGGGGGTGAGCTGGGACATGGGGCTGGCACCCGGGGGTCCCATCTTGCCCCTGCCCAGAGCTGGGCACTGAGTCCTTCAGGTGTCTCCAGGTGGGGTTTCCAAATTTTCCTTAGCACACGGCTCCCTAAAGCGAAGCCCTGGTGACAGGAGCTGGGCTTTAGGGTGCTCTGGAGTGCTGACAGTGCCACCCTTGTGTCCCTCACCCTGCACAGGACACACATCCTGGGGTGGGGGGTGGACGGGGTGAGGGGCCCCAGGGACAGGCCCCAGCGCCCCGCGGTGCCGCCTCCATCCCAGCACACACAGCCATGGCTGCCAGCTCATCCGTGGGTGACAGCTTGCACCCAAACCTGCCCCATGACACAAAATACCCCAACCCTCCCATTTCTTAGAGCACCTGAGGAAGGTGTGAAGCCACTTGAAGCTGCTCCGGCCACATGGGACCGTGCTTTCTGAGACCTCCCAGCAGCCGGGGACCAAGCCCTGTCCAGCACCCCAAATCCCCCCAAATCTCCCTTTTCCCAGGGCCCTGGGGCCGGGTGAGCAGTTGCCCTGTGCTGAAGGGAAATTCCAGCGCTAGGGCTTATCTCCCGCACTGTTACAATAACCGATAAGTGGCTCCCATGGAATTTCCTTATAGAGCTGGATCAGGGACATTTAAATAATGTATGGCCAGGGTGTCAGGACGCGGCTGGCGATTAGGAGCCGCGTTGACAGGTTGTTATGTTGTCACTAAAGAACTCGCAGGGCTGTGGGAATGCCTGGGAACGGCGCGGTGCCCGGACCCCGGCGCCAGCCTGTGCCCGTGTCCGCCGCCAGCGCAGACGGGCGCCGGGTGCCAGGTGTCCCAGCAGGACATCCTGGGGACCTGCCCGAATTGTCCCTGAGGTGGCTGAGCCACCCTCCATCCCAAACGGGTGCTGGGGATGGCACAGAGCGCCCTGTCCCAGCAGTCCAGGGTCAAATGGGGGATCGGCATGGAGGGCAGCTGGTGGCATCCTGTGACGGTGGCACTGGCAGCAGAGCCTGTCCCCAGCTGTTCTGCCACCCACAGTGAGTTTTTAACGCTGGCCTGAGCACCATCAGCTCCTCCAGCCGGGCACCCTCAGCCTCCCCTTGCCCCCGGCATGGGTGACAATGGATTTTGGGGGCTGCCAGCCCCAGCTCAGCTACGCTGACTTGTGTCGCCAGCTGGGAGCTGCCTTGGCCTCACACATCACCAGTACTGGGTGGCGCTGCTGTCCCGCGCTTGTGGGAGTGGGACACCCTGCCCCGCCCTGTGTAACAGCCGGCGACAGGGGTGCCTGGTGGGGACACAGCTTTCCCAGCCCACGGCGTGGGCACTGGGGCCGGGCCACCCCCATGGTCCCCACTGTCCCCCCACAGCCCCAAGCCCCACGGGCACCGTCGCCTGGCTGTGCGCAGCTGCTCACCCGTGACCCGGGAGCGGGTCGGGCCCCGGCAGCCCCCGCTGGGTTTGGGCACCGGCGAGGCCGCGCGTTCCTGTGCCCAGCTGCGGGGCTGGGGACACACGCGTGTGTCCGCGGGCGGGGGTGTCGGGGTGCGGAGGGGCGGGTGGAGCTGTGGCTGCTTCAGGCCGCGGGGCCCGGTGTCCACCCGGGGTGAACCGGGACTCCCCGCCAGGGCTGTGCGGGGGCCGGCTCGGGTGCGGGTCCCGGTGCGGGTCCCTGTGCCGGTTCCGGGTCCCGCCGCCGCCCCGCCCCTGCCCGAGGGGCGTGTCCCCGGCCCGGCCCCGGGGGCGTGTCCGGGGCGTGTCGCGGGCGGGGCTCGGCGGGCCGGTCCCGGCGCGGGCGCTGCGCGGGTTGCTCGGGGCTCGGGCGGCGCGGGGCGCTCGGCGGGGCCGCCGCCGCATGGCGCGCGGGGCGGCGCGGGCCGGGGCCGGGGCCGCGGGCGGGGGCGGCGGCAGCAGCAGCCCCGTCGCGGCGCCGCCGCCGCAGCAGCAGCAGCAGCGGCAGCGGCAGCGAGCGGCCGTTCCGGGGGCGCGGGGGCGGCGGGGCCGGGCGATGGCGGCGCTGTAGCCGCGGGGCCGGGGCCGGCGATGGCGGCGCTGAGGCTGCGGCTGGCCCTGTCCGTGCTGTGGCAGCTGGCGGCGGCCGGGCGCGGGCTGGAGCTGGGGGGGCTGGAGGGGCCGCGGGGGCGGGCGGCGCGGTGCCAGCCCGTGGACATCCCCATGTGCCGGGGCATCGGGTACAACCTGACCCGCATGCCCAACCTGCTGGGTCACGAGAGCCAGCGCGAAGCCGCCCTGAAGCTGCACGAGTTCGCGCCGCTGGTGGAGTACGGCTGCCACGTCCACCTGCGCTTCTTCCTCTGCTCCCTCTACGCACCCATGTGCACCGACCAGGTGAGCGCCAGCATCCCCGCCTGCCGCCCTATGTGCGAGCAGGCCCGCCACAAGTGCGTCCCCATCATGGAGCAGTTCAATTTCGGCTGGCCCGAGTCGCTCGACTGCAGCAAGCTGCCCACCAAGAACGACCCCAACGCCCTCTGCATGGAGGCCCCCGAGAACGCCTCGGCTGCCGAGCCCCACAAGGGCCAGGGCATGCTGCCTGTGGCCCCCCGGCCCTGGCCCCCGGGCACCGCCGAGGGCCGGGGACCCAACGGGCTGGGGGCCTGCGACAACCCCGAGAAGTTCCAGTACGTGGAGAAGAGCCTCTCCTGTGCGCCCAGGTGTTCCCCCGGGGTGGACGTCTACTGGTCCCGGGAGGACAAGGACTTTGCCTTCATCTGGATGGCTGTCTGGTCCACCCTCTGCTTTGTCTCCACTGCCTTCACTGTCCTCACCTTCCTGCTCGACCCCCACCGCTTCCAGTACCCTGAGAGGCCCATCATCTTCCTCTCCATGTGCTACAATGTTTACTCCGTAGCCTTCATCATCCGCTCGGTGGCAGGGGCTGAGAACATCGCCTGTGACCGGGAGAACGGCGAGCTCTACATCATCCAGGAGGGGCTGGAGAGCACGGGCTGCACCATTGTCTTCCTCATCCTCTACTACTTCGGCATGGCCAGCTCGCTCTGGTGGGTTGTCCTCACCCTCACCTGGTTCCTGGCTGCCGGGAAGAAGTGGGGACACGAGGCCATCGAGGCCCACAGCAGCTACTTCCACATGGCTGCCTGGGGCATCCCGGCTATGAAGACCATCGTCATCCTCACCATGCGGAAGGTGGCGGGGGACGAGCTGACGGGGCTGTGCTATGTGGGGAGCATGGACATCAGTGCCCTGACCGGCTTTGTCCTCATCCCCCTCTCCTGCTACCTGGTCATCGGCACCTCCTTCATCCTCACGGGCTTCGTTGCCCTTTTCCACATCCGGAAGATCATGAAGACGGGCGGCACCAACACGGAGAAGCTGGAGAAGCTGATGGTGAAGATCGGGGTCTTCTCTATCCTCTACACCGTCCCGGCCACCTGCGTCATCGTTTGCTACTTCTACGAGCGGCTGAACGTGGATTACTGGAACCTCAGGGCCCTGGAGCGCGGCTGCCTGCACCTCCCCGGCCGCCGCGCCGCCAACTGCTCCCTGGAGGCCTCGGTGCCCACCGTGGCCGTCTTTATGCTAAAGATTTTCATGTCGCTGGTGGTGGGCATCACCAGCGGGGTGTGGGTGTGGAGCTCCAAGACGCTGCAGACCTGGCAGAGCCTGTGCAACAGAAAGCTGGGCGTGAGGACGAGGGGCAAGCCCTGCAGCGGGGTGAGCTGCGGGGGGGTGCACTGCCACTACAAAGCCCCCACGGTCATGCTGCACATGACCAAGACGGACCCTTACCTGGACAACCCGACGCACGTCTAGAGCGGGGCCGTCCCCTCCCTGGGGATGGCGCGCCGGGGGAAGGCGGCCGCACGGGTAAGGGCGAGGGGACGCTGGGGGCGAGGGCAGGAGGGGGCGCGCACACTGGTTTGGGGTGGCGAGGCCCGTGGGACCCCCCCCGGCACTGCTGAACCCTGACAAGTAGCTGCTTTTTCCTAGAGGTTGTTTTGTTGTTGTTGCTGTTGCCAAATCCAGTCACTCTTCTAACACTTTCTTTGGGGGGGGCATCGGGGACGGGTGAGGGGAATAATCCAGTCATGTTTATTTAATTCTGTAATTTATTTTAGATTTTTTTTTTTTTAATCATTAGCTGCGAGGAATGGAAAAAACAATAAACCCTGGATGTGTTATTTCAACTGAGCCTGGTGCTGTGTGGAGGAATTTGAGGGTGCCGAGGGCAGCCCTGGGGAGCCCCCAGCTCGGCAGGTCGGGGCTGGGGTCCCTGTGGTGGGTGCCAGTGGCTCCTGTGCCGGTGGAAGGGGGTCAGTGCCGAGCCGGGGAACCGCCGACCCCAGCAGGAGTGCAGTACCGGGGGGTCCCCAACCCCGCTCCCGTCGTGGCTTCCTTGGGCCGGTTCTGGCACCCGCTGCCTCCGGCCGAGGAGGAGGCGGCTTTTCCTGCGCTGTCATGCTAACGAATCATCTTTTCCACTCCGCGCTCCATAGGTGATCTGTGTCCATGCCGTCGGCTGCTGTGGCTTCAGCTGCTGTGGCCTCAGTGCCGGGCGAGGGGCTCAGCTCCAGCGCCCTGGGCTCTGCAGGCCAGGAGCCGCGGGGATGGGCTGGGGACACGGGCCCGTGGGGCAGAGAGCGCTCAGCTTTGATGTCCCACGCAGAAGCCCGAGGTGCTGGTAATGGAAACTTCTGGGCAGCTTTATTTATCCGCCGCTCTCGTTACGATCCCAGCTCTCGCCTTCCCCATTGTCCGGAGGGAAACTCAAGCCCCAGCTGGTGTCAGCGGGGCTGGGGGGTGACGAGGGCCGTCCCCAGCGCGGGCTGGCAGCGGTGGCGGGTGACACCGTCCTCCCGGGCGGGGGCCTCTGGGGGGCTCAGCAGTGGCGGCCGCTGCCCTCCCTGCCCGGAGACACCTCTGCGGGGAGCAGCTCATCTGCGGAGCGTGCGTGGGGCTGCGCTGCCCGGCTGCCCCACGGCTGCCCGGTGCCCAGGGGAGAGGTGAGCGCTGGGGACAGGGACACGGGCAGTGTGGGACCTGCGGCAGGCAGGGGCTGTGGGAGGGACACAGGCAGCCCTGGTGATGCTTGGGCTCATCCGTCACCTAATTGGCTGTTAATTAGCCAGCCTGCGGGCCGAGGCAGTGCTGGGCCTCAACGAGGGTCCCTGGGCGCCCTGTTCTTCTTGCCCAGGGAGTAATAAGCCAGCCAGAGACCCTCCTTTCTGCACCCAAATTAGCCCCCCTGCACCAACAGCCCTGGGTCCCGTCCCCTGCGAAGCCTCCACGGCTCAGACCCCTGGCAGGAGCCGCAGCCAAAGAACAGGAGTGAGACCCCCCTGCTCCGAGCTGGAGGTGGCGGGAGGGGTGGGTTTGGTGGCCCCTCGCGCCCCCACCGCGCTGCACCGGGACTTTGTGATTGATGCTGCAAAGTGGAAGATGCTGGTGACTGCTCTGACAAAAGCCTTGAGCAGCTGAGGCGTGAGGACCCCCACAGCCCCCAGTGTGGGTGGGAGGGGTGGCCGGGGGGCTTGTGCCTGAGCTGTGGTGCTGGGGGGGCAGGTGGGGCTGTTGGGCACCCAGGCTGGTGTGACGGTGCCAGAGGGGGGGACACCCCCTGGCCCCACCGCTCTGGGGGGTCACAGCTTCATGGGCTCCCCCGGCTGCCGCAGGAGGTTTGTTTGGGCAGATAAAAGGGCCGTGACCTGGGGCAGGAGAGTCAACACCGGCTGCGGGAGGCTCCAAAGTCCAGCCTGGGGAGCCGGGCACAGTGCGGGGTGGGGGCTGCCTGGGGGGCACAGGGCTGCGTTGCTGTGCCAGGGTACAGCCAGGGTGCTGGACTCCCCCAGCGCTGAGCCCTGAGCCAGCTCGGCGCACCTTTGGCTCGCGGGCCCAGACACGTCACGGCGATGGTGCCAGCGCCTGTGTGTGTGTCCCGGCACCCGGCGGGGACAGCCTGCCCTTGAGCACCCCGGCACTGCCAGGAAACTCGCTGCCTCTCCGGTGCTCGTCCTGATAACCAGCCCTGCCGGGCCCAGCTGCTGGGCAGCACCAGGACTGCCGGCACCAACCACCCGCTATCGGCCCCGGCGGCTCCACGGTGCTGCGCATGGCTGGGGACACGGAGCTGCTCCAGGGAGCCGGTGCCAAAGCAGAGCTGCCCCTTGGAAGAGGCCTGTGCCGGGGACATCTCCGGTCCCCCTGTCACAGCTGCTCTCAGTCCCGTGCTGGGGAGGCTCAGCTCTCCTCCAGATTCCGCCCCCCCCAGGCTCATCCCTGCGTCCCCTCCCCATCCTGCGTGAGCCTTGTGCCCCCCAGCACTCACTGAGCTGTGGGTATTATTCCCCCCTTGTGAGACACAATACCCTCCAGGTTTTGAGTCACAGAAGGAAAGTCACTGTGCTCTGGGAACATGCCCAAGCTACCCAGTCTATTAATTGATTAATATTAATGATTAAGCCATGAGGAAGCTAAGGGGGGGACCAAGCTCAAGGCCCCTCACCTGCTGTGCCCACCTGGGGTTTGTCACGGGCCAGCCCCGGTGACGTGGCGGTTCAGCCGGGCCAGTGATTGCCCCCACCCGCGGTGCCAGCAGCAGCAGGGCCAGCGCTGCCCCAGCCCCGCACACTCGCTTGCCGGGCACGGGGACAGCTATTTATAGCCCACACAGGACACTGATGCCATGCAGGGGCTGCTATAAAAAGCAAATCTCAGCAAAGGTCTTGGAGCAGATGCTGGTGTGAGGTCTCCACGCTGAGGCCTGGAAACGTCCCAGCTTGAGTCACACTGATTCACCCAGGTCCTGCCGCCGGTCCAGCTCTGGGGGTGCGGGGACGAGGCTTCTCTGGGCAAAGCGGGATCTGCCCGTCGCTGGGAGCCCTCAAACCACCAGAGGATTTTCCTCCGCCCGGCAGAGCTGGACCTGGCTGGAGCGCTCCCAGCTCAGCTCCTGAGCCAGGAGGATGATGGAGACACCCAGGAGCCGCCGCTCTCCTGCAGTGTGGCAACAGCAGGAGCACACAGACCTTTGCCCAGCGCAGCTGGCAGGTTGTGCATCAGCATCGGCCCCGTCTGCAGCTGCGGCTGGCAGAGCCCAGCGCGGCTCGGGCTGGAGCCCGGGCTGGGGGCACACGAGTCGCGTTTCCAGGGACGCAGCAGGAACCGTCCTTGCTGAGCTCCCCACTGCACTTTGCAAAACGCACAAGGGAGGCAGCCAGCCCATGCCAGGGTGAGAGAGCAGAGACATTGCGGCTCCACCATCACCCCCTTATCTTCCCTTCCGTCGTTACCCAGCACCACCTCCCAGAGCCCGAGTCACCACCAGCCAAGAGCCACAGGACAGGAGGGGTGGCCACGCAGGGCTGCCCCCGTGGCACAACCGGCTGCAGTGCTGGAACCGCAGCACATCCCGGGGCAGGTACAACCCAACCCGGCAAAGCACAGCCCAGAAGATGCTCCTCCAGAGGTCCGGGCTGAGCTGACCCAGACTCTGCTCCCTCCGTCCCTCGCTCTGCAGCCCCGGTGTCCCTCCCGGCGGCAGCGACACCGCGTCTGACGGGGAGCGCAGAGACCCCGACGGCCCCGCAAAGGACACGCTGCACGCTGCTCTTACAAACACAAGTACATGTTTATTTTTAAGTTTCCAATTTATTACAAGTACAGCCCTTAGCAGAAACCCCCTCCCCCCAAATGACATTTATTTTTAAAAAACGTACAATCCCAAAGGTTTCACCGTGTGGGACCCGCAGAAAACGTTCTCTATGGACAGGACAGAACAAAGCGTCTGAAGGGGACGTGCGGAATACAAACGTCAGTGCTGCTCTGTGGGGCAGGAGCTGGGAGGGAGAGGCTGGAAACTGCCTGGGCCCCGCAGCCCCCGACAGCCCAGACCTCACACAAATACCTATTAATAAAAAATCCTAAAATCTCACAAAATGAGGCTGAAATTTTTAATCAATGATTCTTTTCTTCTCAAATCACAGGAGCAGCAACAGCTGCTTTTGCTTTTCTGTTGCAAAACCAGTACAGAGCAGCCCTGTGGCTGGTTTGTCCCAAATTGAAAACCTCTACAATAAAAAGTTGGAGCCCTGATTGTATGGTAAAAACCTGTCATGACGGAAAGGGAGAGACGATGAGCAAAGTCCGTACGTGGGGCGCAGGACCCGCTGCGGGGGCCGAGCTCCCCCAGGGCGGGCGGGTCGGCGGGTGCGGGACAGTCTCGCTGCGCTGGGGGAGGGCGAAGGAGCTGAAATGGGGATGGTTTTGCTATAAAACATGGTGAGAGCGCGGCTAGAGAGGGACCGGGACACCCCCTGCCAACAGACCCCGATGTAACTCCAGCTACTGGCAGGGAAATGAGTTTTAAGAGGGGGGAAAATATAAAGCAAACACGATTTCATATAAACTGTACATGTGCCAAAGCAAGACAACGGTATCTTACAGGTGTTCTTTGTACAAGATCACAGCTAGAAACGAGCCACTTTTAACTAGAAAATTCATCTTAAAAGTTACACGGATGTTTCAGCTGCTGCCCCGGCTCTCAGGGCGCAGGAAGCCAGCGCCCGCCCGTCTGCTTCTGGCACTCGGGTCACCCGAAGGGCTGCGCGGTTGTGTGGGATCCAGGTGAGCGGGGACACCAACGGCCTCCTCTGTGCCGCGTACGTGTGAAGAGCCGAGCTCAGAAAAGCCCAGCTCAGAAAAGCCCAGCTCAGAAAAGCCTCCTTCGGAGCGCAGCCTCCCGAGATCGCTCCCTTGGAAGGGAGAGGGGAAAAGCAAGAGCACCTGGAAGCCGAGTGTGTCAGGATGCTGGTGAAAGCCGCCTCTCCATAAATGTAAGTGCTTGCCCGCCCCGCGCAGCCTTTCAGCAGGGGCTCCGAATTAACACCATATAAATATATACATACAAGAACTCGCAGCCCATTGGCCTGATCGCACCCAGTCCTTCCGTGCAGCAACATGATCCCTCCAGGGCAGCTCCAGGCGGGTGTCACGTCCCGGGCAGCACAGGGCAGAGGTCCCAGCGCTCGGCCGCTCATCCCCAGGGAGCCGGCGGCGCTGAGCTGGCGCTGGCTCCGAGCTCCCGGCCCGGCCTCCCCCTCGCGCTCCCACCTTCCCCTCCTCGCAGGACAGACTCCTTCAGAGCTTTGCGGATTATGCAGGAAGCAGTAATTCATCTCTGCTTACTCAATGGATGACAAAATATTTGAGGAAATTGCAGAAAAATTGAAACTAGGACAGGCCAAAGGGAAGGCTGGATTAATAGAGAAGTGCCTGCTGCTTCCCAGCTCCCTCCAGACAACCCATCCTGCTGCCCGGCAGCACCACCAGGCCTGCTCCAGCTCTGGCTCTTCCCCTGGTCTCCCCATCCCTCATTTCTTCCTTTTCCGCCCCCGGGAATGTTCGAGGGGCTCTGACTCACTGTCCCCTTCCTGCTCCTCCAGTTCCTGGCACTCGGCAGAGAGCTTCTTGTGTTTCCTGCGCGCATACGTGTGGCCAGGCAGGTGTTTGTGCACCATGTCAATCAAACACTGCTCTGTCTTCTCCAGGCAGGACAGTACGTGACTCCCGTTCTGGTTGTAGCGCTCGGCGTTGGAGAACACCTGCTTCATGTCGGCGAGGAACTCCTGCACCGAGCGGTAATTGCCACAAGAGCACTTGCTCTGCATAGTCTGGAAGTCCATAGGGTTGCTGATGACCTCAAAGTAATCTTCAGCTTCCTCCGTGGTCACCGGCTCCCTGCCGAACGAAGAGCCACAGAGATAGGAGGAAATGCGGGTCCCGGCCGCGCGGTCAGAGCTGCAGGAGCGAGAGCCCCCCAGCCCTCGGCTCCAGCGCAGCCCCGACCTGCACCCCGTGCTGTGACCAACCCCGCAGCACTGACACCCCCCGACGGCCACGGCACGAGGGGAGGGACGGCAGCTCGTCCTGTGCCCAGAGAGCTGGTCCCGGCACAGGGACGCGGCAGGTCCGGCTGCCACCGCCGTCACAGCACCTGCAGAGCGCCCTGCAAAGCCGGGGTCTGCAGAGCCCCCACCCCGGCCCACAGCCCAGCACCCGCTGCCACCCCCCTCATCTCCCGCCCAGCAGACGGGTGAGAGCGTGCGGGTTCCTTCTGCAGCAGCTTCTCTCCCTTTCTCCCCTCCCGTAACCGGCTTTCGAAACCCCAGTCTTGCAACCAGTGACGATCCAGCAGGAGCCCACGGCTCCGCACGGCCTGCGGACAGACCCAGGAGGTGGAGGAAGAGGAGGAAGAGGCCAGCCGCCCTCACCTGAAGGGCCAGCTAAAGCGGTACTTGATCAGCTTGCTGAGGATTTCCTCACACTTCTGCAACTCCAAGTTTTGGCGACGTGTCGTCTTCTTTGTTTGAAGGACCTGCACACACAAAGGATGCTGTTAGGAGGAGGGGAAGCACTACAGCTTTAGCGTTTGGCAAACAGTTTCGAGGCCAAAGAAGCTGGTTCTTAGCAGAGCTTTTCAATCCTCTCGCTTACAAGCATCCCAAGGGGTAGGGATACGTGGTACTGCTGCAGAAATAAAGTTCAAGTCTTTCAAATGCAGTCATCTTCCACAACAATCGAGACAAACTGCTCTGCTGCGGGACCTTTGATGGTAACAGCCAAGACACAGAGTGGCAGCTTGAGCTGCGGAACAGGAGCCCCATCCAGAAGCTCTGATGGGAATTGCTCACAAGCAGCCCGGCTGTTTCTCCGGGGGCAGCAAGCTTTTTCAAGATAGGTTCAAAGACAGCGTGGGCAAAACGAGCAGCCAAGGAATAAAGGACGGCAAACGGAGAGTGTAAATTCCCTCTCCCTGGCTCCTCCGAGCCCGGGGCAGAGGGAGAAGGCGCTTGTGCTGCTGCACCGACACCACAGAGCCGGCCGTGCCCTTTTAAATACCACCGAGCAGCTGAGGTCTCGAGCGCTGCCGTCCTGTACACAGGCTGAGCACAAGGTCAGGCACCCGCACGGGAACGTCCCTCACGTAGCTCCTGACCACGGGAAGGTTCCGCAGCATGGGGCGCTATTCCCGAGCCAGCTTTGGTCTCTTCTGGGGACAAACCGTAAGTGGAAGAGCCCCAGAGCACAGTCCTCTTCCCCAAGTCAGCCTTTGGTCAGAGACCCAGCTGTTCCAGTAAGATTTTCCCCCTCCAAGCGGGCTGTGGCAGCCCGTGCCAGGCTCGCTGGTTTGGTTGTCTCCAGTCTCTAACACAGACCAGTTAAGAGGACACTGCAGTCCCAGCAGCCAGCTCACCCAGCAACGAGCCCAAAGACCATGATCACAGCCACTCCCGAAGGTGACAGGACACACAGCACTGGTCGTGCTGCTCAGTGGACAGATGGCAGATGTAGCAGGGGCTGGTGACGTGGCCCATGGGGCTGAAGTCTCCTCACATATCCCCCGGGGTGTCCCTTCCCGGGACAAACAGCACCGCACGCTGCAGCTCCGCCCTGCCCGGCACGCACGCACAGGATCGCTCTGTTCAGGAGCATAAGGTTTTATTCTTTAAATGTCAAGTGAAACCTACACCAGCCAAATTATGTCGTGGAGGTTGGGGAGTGACCATACGGACAACAACTGTCAGAAAACGGCCAAGGCTGGAGAGCAAGGGTCCAACATTGCTGGCATTCTCTGACCATGCAGGACCCCCTCGGTGCCCCCACCTCTCTGCAGAGACACATGGATACTATTAAAAACCCTTTAACAAGCTGCAGGCTGCTTGCTGCTCAAGAGGGACAATGTGTGAAAGCGGCTGGGGAAAGATGCCTGGCATATCTGTGCCGTGCTGGTACCGGCCCTTCAGGATCTGCCCCCTTTGTTAACCCGCCCCCAGCCCGGCTTTTAAATCCCATTCAGGGTTATTTCTTTGGGAAGGGGAGGAAGCGCAACACCTGTTTCCTTTATAACTCTTGATGTGAGCAGCCTCCAGGGAGCAATTTAGCTCTTACCAGCTCATCAATGTCTGCGCCGTTGACAGGTGCCGCCCGCTGCCGGGGTCCCCTGGCGGGGTGCAGCGACTGCTTCTTCCTTTGGTGCCTCCCTTGCCTGGAGGAGAACACGGCCACGCTCTGCTTGCCCCGGGCTGCCCTTCTGGGTCTCACTGAAACAGACACACCAGGGGCTTAGAGGAAGGAGTGAAGGTGGGAGCAGAGATCACACGGCCCCTGCTCACAGCACAGAGGAGCTGGGAGCCCACGGGTGGCTGCAGTGACCCAGCTCCCCGGCAGCCTCTCCTCGTTCCTGTCCTGTGCTCGATACCCTCTCCAGTTGAGATACACGGGTAATCCCCTTCTGTCCAACAAGAGGCCGCTGCTGCCTGGCACCAGCCTCCTGTTTAATGGTGGGCACACCCGCCAGCACCGCCAGACCCTGGAGCTCCGGGGAAACCTGGGGGTCCCAGCCCCTCTGCCTGCAAAGCAAGCGCTGAGACCCTGATGCGTCGGGACTCGAGGGAGAGCTGGGGAAGCACCACAAGGACAGACACTTGTCTCTGATCTCACTGCAACACCCCTTTTGAAAGCACTGGGAGCAGAAACTTGCCGTTTCCCTGGTGTCCTGCTGTCCCCTCGCTCCTCACCGCTTTGGGGCCGGGTGCTTTTCCAAGCGGCCCCACACGGTGGGATATGCCAGTTGCTAAACCCCCCCGAAAAGTGAACTGTGTGCAGGGGGAGTGTTGGGTTACTGCAGCCGGGAGCCGCTCCATGTGCCACAAGTGGGAAACAATGGGATTTTGTTACCCAAGACTGGGGCTGCCGCAGCATATCCCACAGAAAGGCACTTGCCTGTGTGTCAGTCTGCCTGTCAGAGCTTCGTGCTGATGGAAACACAAGCGTGCTGACGTGCTTCCTTGTCTTAAGTTTCTCCCGTGACCCCTCTGTATCAGGAGAATGTGTCGGTCGTCTTCCCCAGCCAAGCTCCTTCCACCTGGTCACAAGCGCTCCAGCAAGCTGCATCCAGCGCTGCAGCACTTCATCTGCGCCTCTAATCCAGCCCTGTCCCATAAATCATCTTGCCGGGCCCCCCGCGACGGGAGCGTGTGTCGGGGCAGTGGGACGTCCGCCTGCTGTCGCTCCGCTTGTGTGTCAAGCGTGCAGCACGTGTTAAATGTCTGACAATCCAACATTCTAGGTTATATCCCCCAGGATAAACGCCACAAGGATTAATGGGACTTCTCTATTAAAACAGAAGTTTTCCACGGTGACCTTTCCATGTTAATGCTCTTTAAAACCAGGGGTTGCATTTAGCGCTTTATTTTTAGTGACTGCAACCCTCTTTTGCTATTGTTTGGAAACCTTGGCTCAGCTCCTGACTTGGCCGAGCAACACAGGCTGAACGCACTCCAAGTGTGGACATGGATACACCGCAGAACAACAAGCAGCGCACATAGCCAGGGTATCAGTGAACATCCCTGAAACCAGAATAAAGCAGGGGAATCAAGCCTGAAAGACCTGGATGGAAACCCTTGAAAGAACAGGAGATAATCCTTTGGGTTCCAGTCCGCACATTTCACCATCTGCCCTGGTTAAGACACTCTGAAGTTAATTTTATGTCAGTCAAGGGCATTTTGACAGAAAGCAAGTGCTGGCAGCGTGCCACTCTGAGACTGATCTTTTCAGTGCATCAAGTTGCCCAAATGAGACCAAGTCAAATTCCCCTAAAAACAAAGAGGATACACATACTAAAAAGTGGGTGAGTGGAGCAGCGGTCATTGAGGATCTAGAAAAAGCTGTTTTATTCCATTCAGCTGCCCAGGAATGAGCCAGTTCCACATCCCGAGTGGTGTCTGCGTGCAAGCAAAGGGAGCTGCCACAGCTTGAGCGCTGCACCTTCCGCAGGGGCGGGCGGAGGAAGCGCTAGTCCGACTGTCTGAAAATGCCTCCTTGCCAAACCACTACAAATCCTGCATTTAAGAGATTGTTAGCTGGTGGGAAGGGAAAACGCAGGGAGCGGGGGGTGTGGCTAAAGCTCCAGAAGCACCTCTGAGAGCATCCAGTTGACCAACAAACCCTGTAGGCACAGACTGGGGACGCTGCTGCCGCAGCCAGGGCAGCAACTGCTCATGCAGGGTCCATCTCTGCCAGCGCTCGCAAGAGCTCACACCAGCCCCCAGGCAACGTGCAGCACCCCCAGCGCCTTCCCTGCCACAGTTTCCAAGAACCTCTTCTGTGCGAGGAAGAGCACAGGTCCCAAATACGATCAAAACTTTGGACACCAAATGCAGAGCCTTAATGTTTTCTGTTACTTTGCTGCATGATCAAAGCCTTACATCTCAGTCCAGCAACTTCGTAATCTTCTTCCTCCTCCTCTTCCTCCTCAGCATCTGGTTCATCAGAAGCTTCCTCACCATCTCCACCTTCATCTTCAGCAGAATCCTCTGTGTAGTTTCTACAGCAAGGGAGACAAACATGTTTATTGTACCAGATCCCGGGCAGCAGGCCCTGGGCCCTCTGCACTGCTTGTTCGCCACCCCAACGTCAAACAAACACCCGGCTTCAGACTGAAGCAGTCGCCTGTATTTCTGAGTATCAAGTTGTAGCTGCAGCTAAAATCAGACTTCCCAGGCCGCTGTCTGAACATCGGGGCTGAAAATGTGTACGTTTTTTGCTGTTTTAGGCACCCTGACCGTGTGATAAAGGACAAGAAGATCGTGGGCAGCTCTTTCACCAGGTCTGCAGGCCTGGCGTACAGAGTTTCATAAGGGGGGCTTATTTTGTTTCTGCTGGAATATTTTCCCATTATCTCCTTCCCCTCACGTGTCACTCGGATGCGCACCACAGGAAACAGGCCTTGTTTAGCACCATTCACAGCTAAGCTTGTGTTTATCAGTGAGCAGAGCATTCGACTCCAGCGCTGATGTCAGAAGGCACAGGGACTCCCTGCCCAGGACAGTTCCCACTTCTTGCATGTGTCTGTTAAAGTGTCTGTTAAAGCACTCAAACATCACAAAAACAGGAAAACAAAACTGCACACGCGGGCAAAATGCGACAAAGGCAAAGCTGCTGTGGGAGTCTCAGCCCTCTGGAGAAAGAGGATCTCAAGCAGTAAAAGGAATAAGCTCCCCCAGTACAGGGGAGGCCAAAGTGCTCCCAGGTTGACATTTTTCCTGCCTGGGCTGGGCGGACAGAGCAGAAAGCAGAGAACAGGACAGGTGCCACCCCACCTGGTGGCTCCGGGCCAGGGCCCAGCAGCTTGCAGGTGACTCTGCCACATCAAAGCAACCGTGATCTCGGGCCACAACAGCTGCACTGAAGCTCTGTCATTTTTGTACAGGCCTGACAAGCTCTTAAACAGTGCCCAGGGAGTAAGTAATACGTTTAGGCCGTACACCACCTGTGCATTAGGAGCCAGTGCAGCTCCCATTGTGCTGCTGCCCCGGGAGGAGGATCTGCTGTCTGCGCGCCAGGCGCCACTCGATGCTTCATCTCGCTGAGCAGCGGGTACGTGCAGCACAGTCACACATCGTCAACAGAAAAACACATCTCACATACGTTTAACTCCCAGCTTGCGATTCAAAAAACAGTTCAATCCTTGCTGCCAGGAGGAAACTACTAATTTCTGCTGCACAGAACAACTTTGATTCCTCCTCAAATCCTGTTCCCTCTGTAGCCCTGTAAAGACTCCTGCCTTGCTAAGGTTTATTGGGTCCAGAAAAACATCAGAGCAGCATTTTGCAGCCTGATTGTTGGTAGCACTGTAGGGGCTGAACTGCGGCCTGGAGCGATGTCTGCTCTAACCTGACAAGAACACAGCAGCGCCGAGCCCAGCAGACACAGAGCTGCAGTGCTACCAGCTGCGCTCCCACAGAAACGCAACACAGCCCGCAGAAAACAACGGCCCTTCGCGCATCCAGTTTGGGTTGATGTTTTGTGCATGTTTTCACTCCCACGCTGAAGTGATTTATTAAAACCCCTGAAGCTGTCATGGCTCAGTACAACACAGGTGTGCTTTTCTATTGTTCCAGTGCCAGGTTGGTGATTTCAAACCGTTCCAAGGGGCTCTGGTTCGGGAGGGTTTGGTCGTCTCGCGGCCAGAACGGCGCTGCGAAGGACACGGACTCACCTGCCCCGCGAGCTGCGCCGCGCCGTGGCCGGCTGGCACGCCGGGCACTGCCACTCGCCGTCCGGGATCTCGTAGAGCGCCGGCCGCAGGCAGAACAGGTGGAAGGCTTTGTTACACTCGTCACACAGGATCAGCTTGTCGTCCTCGCCTACGAGAGCGCAACGTCTGGTACCACAGCGCCGCGGCCTCGCTCCGCCCGAGAAGCAGGAGCTGCCGCGGCGCCGCGGGTCGGGACAAAGCGAGAGAAAGATGCAGAGCGCTCCCTGCGAGCGGGGAACCTCCCCGCCCGGCCCCGCCGCCGCAGCGCGAAACGTTTAAAAAGCATTCAAAAACAAACAAAAAAAACAATGCGAAGTCTCCTGCCCTGCAAAGATTTCATTTGAGGCAAAGGGAGAAACCTGCCAAATAGGTTCCACCGAGGTAAATCTCAAGCCAAACACAAAGAAAGAGAATTTTGCTGCAGAGGTGCCTGTGAGCCTAGCAAGGAGCTGGAAATGTAGTTATTCTGGCCTCAATCTGGTCAACCTGCACAGCATCTTCTTTCTGCTTAAGGCAGCAAGCCTAAAGGAAATCAGTATGCAGCAGAACTGGTCTGTCTGTGCTGCCCGCGGACGCAGGGGAATGGGGACAGTCCTGAGCCAGCTCTTGGGAAAGAGGAAAGCACAGAGAGCTTGCCAGCACGTCCTTTAACATCCCGGTTCTTAAGTCCTGTGAAACCAGTCTCAGGTGAGCTCCTCCTGACATCTGGCCTAGAATCCCCTCTCACCAGCAGACCGTTTTGCATTGGCTTGGAATGTCCCTGAGGCTCCAGGCTGACAGAGGACGTTGCACCAATTCAGGCCTTATTTCTTTCAAGAGGTGGATGGTGCAGCCTTTTGGTAAACAAAAGTGGCCCAGCATTCCCCAGAGCTCTGCCTGCCCTCATTTCCCACTAGTGTTTGAGCAAAACAAGACAAAAAGCACATGATGAGGCAGAAAGTACTCGCAAGCTCTTTCCTCCAGGCTCCCATCCAAAAGGAGGTTATGGCAGAACAAATCCCAGCGCTCGGTCACTGGTGACACTCTTTCTAGTCCCCCCTCCACCTGCACCACTCTAAACCCTTCATCCTATAGTGCACACAAAGATGGTGGCCCCGTGTCACCTATTTGGGCACCTCCCCAGCCCAGCGAGCGGTTCTGCTCCCGCTCTGGCCTCCACGAGGCGTCACCCCACCTCGCTCCGCCATGCAGCTGAAAGGATCGCTAACCTTCCCAGCCTCTCCCTGCTCCTTCCTTCTGGAAAAGATGGGATTCACTGACAAGGCTGAGACCCAAGGACTATTCCAACTCAGAAATGAAACCAGGGAATGGACAGGGGCACAAGGGCACCCAGAAGGGTTTGCAGATGACTTGTGTCCAAGTGTCCCGGGGTCAGCAGCTCTGCAATGTTCTGCAAGACTCTGTACTGGTTTCGTAAGAACGGTTTACTGGAGTCAGGGTCAAATGCTTCTGTGAGATCAACGGTTCTGACTGTAAATCCTGATGTTTGAAACTCAAAATAGAGCCAAAGGACAGAGTGACAGGCTACTGGGGCACATTGCCTCAGCAGGGCATGGAGAGGTGACAGCGCCCGCCTCTGCGCAGGCCGGGGCAGGAATTCATACCTTTCTTGCGACACACTTTGCATCTGGCGTTCTCTGCCGACATATCCCACTTGATACAGGCGTCCAGCATCCCCAGCAGCACGTGCATGCGGGAGAAGGTCTGGGCCTCACGGATCGCCGTCTTCCACTTCTCCGTGGCTGAAGCAACCTGCAGACAGAGCTCACAGCTTACAACACAGCACAGACACACCTCGCCGCAGTCCCAAGATGTTTTTACATCCTTTAGCTGGGGCCCTTAATAACCAAAGCTCAACTCTGTATTTCTTTCCTTCTGTAGAGCCTCAGCAGCTCTGTTTGTGGTTTATCCATAACCAGCCTCCCTGGATCAGACAGTTTGCTCATAACACTAGAGCCTTTTTGCGTTTCACGGCCAGGCTGAAACAACCGACATGAGCTCCACTGAATTCTTGCTCTGAAAGTCTAACCCAAATAGTCATTGGGCTAAGAAAACAAAAGGCAGGAATCTCGCAGGGTAGAAGGCAGGATGCGACTGAGGAGGCAGCGGGGCCGGCGGGAGCAGCCTGTGCTGCCCTCCCGTGGAGCCGCGGGCCAGGGACCGGCAGCCGGACCCGCCACACGCTGCCAGCGGGACCCTGACACCGGCGACAATCACGTCTGACCGGCAAAGCGTCTGGAGCCCCAAACACCAAACCAGGCGCTCTGCTGAGACAAGATGAGCTCAGCGCACGGGAAATCCCAGAATCAGCTGCAAGCGGGAGCTCATTAAACCTGAGATTTGCAGCAAGGCAACTGCTGCAGTCCGCACATCAGGAGCCCCACGCCAAAGCTCCAACTCAGCTCTGGAGGTTTGAAACGATGTTGCGGTAAATCGGAAATGCACCAGAACAGAAGAGTAATCCAGAGCCGCCGCATGTTCAACTCCAACGTTAATCCTTTGCTCTACAACAATGAGGTGATGGCCCAGACATGACAGGGACATAATGGGACTCAAGTTAATGTTCTTCTACCTCAGGAGAATGAAAAAACAAACAGTGAAGTGTCAGATGGGAAAATCTAAACTCTGCAGCTGACAGCAATTCGGGAGCCAAACAAAACCAGGGATTTTTGCAGAGTTGCACATTCTCCTCCCACTGAATTTGAGGAAGCACAGCGTATTTGAGATGCTTGGAAAAACACACAGGCTGTTCTAAAATGCCAACATCCTCGCTGCCATGGCTGGTGTGGAACCTGGAGCCCCAGACGCTCGAGACGGACGGAATCCTGCCCAGCCCACCGCGGCAGATCGCGCTGTTCCTGCGCACAGCGCTGTTGAGGTGCTTCTCATACCGTGTAATTGATTTTCCAAGGCACTGTTCCGTGGGTTTTGCTGTTAACGTACTGGGGAACTGCTGGGCCAAGATAAATCTGCAAAAGCTGTTGGCAAGTTTTGCTCAGATTTTTCTCCCCGAGCCTGTGGAATTTAACAGATTTTCAGCCTTGCTTCCCAAGCATCATGAGACTGTGGCATTTTAGCAGCACCATTCTCAAGGGAGTTCGCAGTGCCAACAAGGCAAAACAGGAGACTGCAAGAAGATACGAAAACACGCTCTGGACTGGAGAGCAGCAACCTAGCAGGGAAAACAAAAACCCACAGAAATACTAAAGGAAAAGTCACATTTCAACTCCAGAGTGCCAGAAAACGCCTGTTTGGGTAAAGGCGGACAAACCTCGTCTGGTATCTGCAGACGACAGAAATGCCTCTGAACAGCGGGAACTGTAACTATTGCTTGGGAAGCTGGTTCTTGGGTGAGCGACCCCAATCCCACTCTCACCGTGTTGTCACAGCCTCACACTGCAAGGAGGTGACACGGTCCCTGTCCTGCTGTGGGACAGGCCCGAGGAAGCTCCACTGGCACGGGCCGGCGCTCAGGGCGACGTTCAGTGCTCAGGACACATGGTCATGTCAGCAAACGGGCCACAACTTGCTTCTCACAGGGAAAACGAGACACAGCCACACTGCAGGGCTGCAGTTTCGCTCATATAGCCTCTAAGTATATTAAGCGTATTTTTCCAGTAGGGCTATGCTGTATTTTACCTGCTATGTACTCTCAGTGCAGTTCTGGCTCTAAAAGACTTGGTAATTCTTGGCCTATGCAGGAGATTCGTCTTTAAAAGCCTAACGGTGTTTTTTTTCTAAAGCAGATAACTATATCTAAGATCTGGGCTGCTCTTCCAAGGGCATCTATAAAGGTTTTCTGCTTTGGCAAAATGGAAGGTTATTCCAGATAAACCGAGGCAAAGAATCAACCTCAAAACACAAAGTCAAAACCCAACCAACGAACCAACCCGAAAAACCAACAGAATAGCTCAACGTTGCCTGTGCCACCACAAATGTCTAGAAAACCCTGAGCCAGATAACGAAGGCACCGCAGACATCGCCCCGAGACATCGGCACAAGGGCCAGCGCACCGGGGAGACCGGCACGGCCACACACCCAACCGGCAGCGCCGAACCTGTGCCCGCACAGCTCAGCGGGGAGGTTCATTCCACAAAATGGATAACACTGGAAAAAAATTCAGAGTAACTTATGATTACGGGTCCAGTGATAGTCAGAAACGCTACTGCTGCGGCTGGTTTGCGGAGGGGAAAGGACGAGCCGGGAGGTTTCCGCTGCTGTGCCAGACGGGGCGACCGGAGCTGACAGTTCTGCGGCTGCTCCAGCGAAACCCGCCGCACAGCCCGGCCTTGCCGGGGCGAACGACCGCCGCAACCAGGCCGCGAAGTAACAGAGGATGCGCAAAGGTAGAATGGGGGAAATACCCAAACGTTCATGACCAGAGTGGCTCAATTTTCAGGCAAAAAAACCCCAATTTGGGTTTGAAAGCTAATATAGCTTTAGCAATAGTAGAGAAGTGACCAGGGTCTAAATACAGAGCTTACGCTGCTCAACTACTGTCCGCTTAGACATTGTAGTAAATCTGTGTGTCCCACAGGTATCATCTTCATAGTTACAGTTGCAGGACACACAGACTAAGGCACAATGTGGCGTTGCTGTAGATACAGGAAACACTGATCCAGGTGCTTTTTGTCCCAGACATCAGTGATTTTTGCAGCTCGCTATTCTGCTGATAGCTGTTAGGACAAGGTCGCCTTCCATTCCCTTTGCACCAAGACATGAAGGATTCAAAGTCAGTGCAGTTTAAATACTCCAGGACAAGTGAGCAACGTGAAAATCTCTAGTGCCCATCCAAATATCCTGCTAACATGGCAATGCCACTGCATAGCAAAGACGTGATGTTCAAACAAGGGCCCAGCGTGCGCTGACAGGGGCTTTAAAAAAACCCAAGCACCGAACAAACCATACCAGTCAAACATCTAATATTTAAGTTTGGAATTTCAAACGCTTCTGTTGACCCAATTCTGCTGACCTTGCTACTTCTGCTGGAGCAGTGACTGACGAGGGCAGGAGCACTCGGAGGGGCAGTGGGGCAGCTCTCACCGTGGGGCACGAACGTCCTGTTCAACTTTGTGCCCAGAACCTCCCCTGAGCACCGGGATCCTGGTTCAGACGCAACACGGGTACAGCTCAGCTGTACTGACCTGGACACATCCCCGCAGCTCTCCTCCGTCCCTCCTGAGCTCTACTCGGAAGGGATTTAGCCCCGCCATTCCGCTTTCCCGCTGTGGGCACATGTGGTTTGTTTGCCCGGGTGTCCGTGTCCAGCCCCAGGTCAGATCTGCTGCGGTGTCTCCGCGCACACAACTTGTGCCTCTTGGAAACGCTGATATTTCCCTGACCCCCACTCCCCGGCAGCCACGCAGACCTGCCGCTCCTTCTCTTTGTGGATCAAAGGCACTAAGCCGCCATCAGTGCTCCCTGATGGACACAACTCCTGTCAAGTTCTCCCTAATACGCTTTTATTAAAGTATGCAACTTGTGTAAGGAACTGCACAAACATTTGACTTGACCCATTTCCTGTTCATACAGAGAAAATTAACTGCAATTCCACATAATTACTTTAATTTTGCCAATACCTTTCTCTTCAAAATAACCAGGGAACACCTGCCCTGTAAATGACAAAACCAATGTGCTCTAAAATTGGAGCTGAGAGAAGCTGCTCAGGATTTAGTACCCAATGAAAGGTATTACCCCAGCTCAAAGAGTTATATTACAAGGCCAAAACAGAGCCCTGAAGTGAACAATACCTTGGCTTCTTCTGCCATTTTCTTGTCTTCATCTATCTCTTCAGCCTTGGCAACATAGTCCTCTCCTTGATGTTTCCGCCTCTTCTGCTTGGGGGCCATGAAGCCTTGAAGAAACTTCTTAACAACCCCAGCCTGGAGTGCGATCACACACTCTCCAAAATCCTTCAGGCTCTCCAGCGAGTACACCTGTTGGAAGAGCACGAGGTCACCAACAGCCCCAGGCTCCTGTCTGTGCTGTTTCAGGTGGGTCTGTCCTGTACGCGTGATACTCAACGCGGTGCTGGTATCTACCGCCCCTGCTCATGGAATCAGCACGTTGCTTCTGCTGCAGTTCACACGCAGCTCAAGATCCTGCACGGCACTGCTCAGAGAAAAGCATCGTGCCTTGCAAAAAATCCCACCAATTCCCCCAAAAAACCTAAACCCGTGATGACCAAGCACTAAGCAATTCTTCTACTCCTTCACTGACTTTGCTTTTCTCCTCCTCTTAACACTTCTGGTCTCGTCTACACAGGGAAGTCTCTGCAGCCACCCAGGGTGCAGCTCCAGCAGAGCTCTGCCCGTTCTGCGCTGCAGCAGGAGGAGCGGGCATGGTCTCAGGAGCGCGTCCTCTACCCGCAGACGACTGCTCTCTTCCTACAGACACCCAGCAGCGCTCACGTGAGTCGGGCTGACCTGCCACAGCGCTAAAAACCCACACTGCAGTCCCCTGCATGGTAACCTCCTTCTGCTGACACACCCGTGGGCAGAACACCCTTCAGTCCTGGCACTTGATCATCACCTCCAGCCTGAAGTGGTCTGAACTTATGAAAAATAATTCCAAAATGAAAAACTGCTGTCTCAACAAGTCATGCTGGCTTTGCTGCAGAAGCTAAAAATTAGCCACCAAGAGCTCTGCTAATGCTCCATAAAGAAGTCTGCCACCAGATGAAGGGAACAGGACCATTTATCAGCTGTGCAGGACAACCAGCTCCCAAGTTATGACCCACCTCCACCAAAAGAACCTCAAGCCAGCAGCTGTTTCATCTTGAAATAATAGTTTGGAAAGAGAGGACACACAAGAAAACTGATTTTCCTGATCCTCTTTTCTGAGGAAAACAAAAGACTCAAGACATTCACAGAAAGTATCAGCTTGTGTTCATCTCACTCGGTACCGCTTTGCCCGTTCACTCACTCTTGCTTCATATTCTGGTGTCACATCGACGTATCCCAGCCCTCCTTTCTGCAGCCGAGTTGCAACCTCGATGAGATCGCTCCGGAGGTAGTTCAGCAGCTCCTGGTTGCCATCGCAGGATTTGAGGCCCAGGTTCTGTTTCCGAGCCAAATGGATAGAATGTGTGATGTCCTGATACCTGGCAAATCAAAAACAACCTCTGAACACACGCGGTGCCCTGGGACAGCGCCGCTATCCAGCGTCACCCACGTGCTCCACCAGCAGAACGTGCTTTGAGAAGTGGCTGAAGCACGTGGCAGCGCTGGCTCAGGGTGCGGAACAGCAACGCCTCTGTTTCCAGTTGCAGTTTAAAGACTGATGGAACCTCCTCACAGTTTCAAGCGTTACCGACCAGGAACCTGCAGGCACCGCCCAAAAAAAGAGCAACTCCTCACCCTCAACATCCTCCCTCTCAGCACAGGCAGCAGAGCCGAGCGCAGGGCGCTGCCCCCGACCCGGCCAGGCTGGTGCTGGGGCTGTGACTGCACTGTGAGCTGGGGAAGGCGCCAAGGGCAGCAGCAGCCTCACCTCTTCTCCAGGCGCTCCTTCAGCTGGCTCTCGCGGACCCCCTGCGCGTGCAGACAATCCAGCAGCTCGTCCAGATCCTTCTGATTGTCACACAGAAACCTGCAAGACAAAACATGCGCCAACACCAGCTCACTAACATATACCCAGGGCAAGACAACTGCTGCTTCTCAATAGTTCACCAGCATTATTCGGGAGGGCTGACGAGTAACCTCCAGCGGACCAAGGTGAAACATTTCCAGTAACGCTGGCATCAGCATTCTGAATCAGATGGGCCCCATTTCAAGGTCCCCAAATGTAGCCAGTTCCAGGGTAAGAAAAATAAAAACAAACTAAACGCAGAACTGATTTATAGATTTTTTTTCCCCTCCTATTAAGTTTATTAAAACATCAGCGTTTGTATTTAGTTATGTACCCCAGGGATTAGATTCCCCAAGCTGCCCTCAGTTTAAGTGATCTGAGCGCCATTGCAGATGCACTAGAAAACATCAAGACGCTACACACGGCACAGCCTGGCAATTCAGTCGCTCTGCAGAGCCCGTGACACTCTCCATGAACCCCAGCAGGCCGCGGGCTATCGAGGGCCACGGCACCGCTCACACCGCCATGGTGACGGGGCGGCCCGGGAGCTGCAGAAATTGTCCTGTCTGAGCAGCTCACGTTCAGCTGAACGCTGAGATGCTGTATGTGAAAACCATGCTCATTAGCTTTAAACCTTTCTGCTCAGAAAGTCCGCCAGGACAGCAATGGCAATGGCTGAACGTAAAAGGGGAAAACTTCTGCAGAGTTCTCTACACAAGGCGTACAGACAAGTTTTAATGATGGGTTGTAGATCTAAACTAGTTACAAGACAGCCAGCGCTTTTCCTTCCCCCCGACTCTGTCCTAGGATGTCATGGAACCTCCTCAGCTGACGGGGACAAGGATGCAATCTGACCTTCAGAGCTCATTTACAGAAAATAAGACTAATTGCAACTCTTCCGGCAGACGATCGCTCCTCAGAAGAGCGGAGCCAGGGAATAGAAAAATCAGACTCGTGTGGACACAATTGCAAACGACCACGACGTGACCCTTGCCAGCCACACAGGAGACTCCAGATCAGACTTTCTCTTGAGCACAATCTCAGATGAGCCAGGCAACTAGAGGAAGATGCTGTTCTGGCCCCTCTTGAAATCACTATATCCACAATGCTTATTATTCAGTCCGAAATACCTACTAAATATCATCTTTGAAAAGAAAATATTTCAGAGTTCTAGTTTGCTCATATTGGGGGAACAGCCTCACAGTTTGTGTTCAGTCAGAAAATAAATTACTCTAATAAAACATAGGATTGATTTAAAAATGGAAGAAAGATCATTTCTTGCCAGTGACCTGCTCCAGTGCGCTCCAGCCCCGCAGAGCAGCCTCACCTCCCACACCGGGATCCAAACTTTCGGTCACCCGGAGAAACGGGACAGGGCGGCTCAAACACGTCCCAGCACCGGAGCCAGCACAGCACCTCGGCAGTGACGGACCAGGGGCTGGGCATGGGACACAACAGTCACACAGACCTGGGACAGTACAACTTGTGCCTTTTTCTTATGGATGCCACGTACGGTGACAGATTAGATTCCTGCATTCACTGGCGGGTCGACACACAGACCACTGCAAGGACAAGCGTTTCTAAGGCTACTGGACTTCTGCTAAATACAGAGAAACATCTCTACGATATTCGGTATCAAATTGCTTCCAAACCCTTGAGGCCAATCTTGGGATTGGTTCTAAACCATATTTCAGCAGGAAGAATCCGTCACAACAGCATAAACCAAGCTTCCCAACAGCTCACCTGCAGACACCCAGCAGAGGACTCCTCAGGCACGGTGAGGAGGTTGCCCAGGCCATGGTGAACCAAGACGGGTCACTGCTGCCCATACACCACGGCATCCGGCTGGAAAATAGCTCAGACCATGCCCGAGTGTCCTCAGCCTTTCCTCACGGCTGCAAAGCTAAGGGGGGAACTCCCTGCACAGTTTTGCCTTATTGTAAATGTGAACAGGCACTGGAAAGAATCAGTAAACGACACTTGGATTCCCCAGTGTTCTGTGGTTGGGGGAAAGACAACATAGGCTGCTGGGCAGCGTGAGAAAGCAGAGATCAGCCTTGAGACAGCGAGGGGTAAGCCCAGGCACGACTTCATTCCTGCTGAAGAGGAAGTGGGACAGGGAAGGGAGAACACGTGCAACAGGCACCTCAGTCCTCCCAGTAAGCCCTGAGAGTCAAACCGGGATTTCTGGGAGAGCAAACTGATCTACATCAGCTTGAACTCAAATGTGCAAAATACAAACACATCAAAAGGAACCCGTGTTAGTTTGACTGGTGACACCACTCTGTGCTGCCACAGCTCCCGGTTCCCGACCCGGCTCCACACGCTCCCTGACCTGAAGGAACAACCTCCAGCTCCAGCTGGGGCTCAACCAGCGTGGGACTGGGGCATGAACACAGTAAGACAGGGCTGTTGTTCAAATGGGGGAGGCAACAGGGCTGTGACCTTGTGGGTCTCAATAAGAGGGAGGGGAAGGGAACTGGTGCCCTGACACAGGTTAATAACACAGTCCAGAGTGACGGGAAAGACACCTGTGGGAGAGTGAAGACCAGATGGAGGGTTTCAAACTGATCCAAAGGGGGAGGTCCCGACTGGGGTAAGAGCTTCCTGAATCACTAAATAACAGCTGGGATGCTGTTCTCACATTTCTGGCAGCACAAGCCAGCAGACTGGTCAGCAATGGAAACAGAAGAGAAATGGCACAAGCATCAAGTAAAAGCTCTCAGTACTCACTGAAGCCAAATATCCCTCCCTGTTCTGGGGTATGGGCTGTGAGGTACAGTAAGAAAGAGAAAATCAAAGAATGTCCTGAGCTGGATGGACCCAGCAGGATCATGGAGTCCAACTCCCATCCCTGCACAGGACACCCCTCAGGTCACCCCGTGTGTCTGAGGACGTTGTCCAGTCTCTTCTCGAACACTGTCAGGTTGGGCCGTGACACCTCCCTGGGGAGCCTGTTCGGTGTCCAGCACCTCTGGGTCAAGAACCTTTTCCTCATGTCCCACTGACCCTCCCTGGCACATCTCCTGCCGTTCCCTGGGCTCTGTCACTGTCACAGAGCAGAGCTCACCCTGCCCCTCCTGCTCCTGCTGAGGAACCTGCAGCCCATGAGCTCTGCCCTCAGTCTGCTCTGCTCCAGCTGGACAAACCCAGGGACTGCAGCCGCTGCTCATCCGGCTTCCCCTCCAAACCTTCACCAGCTTCGCAGCCTCCTGTGGACACTCTGCAGTAGCTTTGTCTCCTTTTCTCCTGTGTCCCAGCCCTGCACACAGGGAATGCTGCAGGTGAGGCCGCCCCAGCGCAGAGCAGAGCGGGAAAGGTGTAAAACCTGGACTGCAGAGCAGGGAATGAAGAAATGGAGAGAACAACGTCTGGGGGAGCCCAGGGCCAGTATGTGCTCGGGGGGGCTGGTGTAAACAGGGGAGCTCCACCTGCAGAACTCAGGTGTGAGACGGTCTCTGCCAGCACCCCCAGGTGGCTCACACCGTCTGCCGAGGGACCCGCTGTACCAAACTGTATTCCTGACACATGAGGAACAACCGAGTTACTCTGCAGAGATGCCACTATTTCCAAAATTCAGCTGCTTTCTGACCAGGATGAGCGATCAGTCTCCTGCATGCTGATATACTGCAAAAGTTGTGATTAACCCATGGTTCGTGCTGGACAGACGGACACGGCTCACGAAGCACCATGGAACGGATAGAAGAGTTTTTCAGGGACCATGTGCCCAGAAGCTTTGAATGGGGAGATTTTTTAATAAGCATCAAGATCAGTGAAAGTGGTGCACAACGTTAGAAATGGGACTGGTCCATCCATCTGGAGAAGACAGAAGGAATCAAACATCTATGATTCTGAATGAGAACAATGATTCAGTCCCTGCACTTCCAGGACAGAACACTGCACCCTCTTCTTTTTTGGGACAAAGTACTGAAAGCAGAAACCACTTCCATGAGATACTGTTCCTGTAGCTCTTGGCAGAAATACGGAGCCTATTTCCCCCTGCATCCATGTGCTACCAGCTCCTGTCTTCGAGGAGAAGAGGGGCAGGACTGTGAAATACAACCATTCGTGGAGTTCATTTCGTGTTCATTTCAAAGTTTCATAAATCTGAGTGTAATGGGGTAAACTAAAGATGCTCTCCATGCACTGTAAGGCTACTCTCAATCCCATGGTAGATGTACTACTTGATAAAAGAGACAGAGAGCGGCAGTTAAAGCAGAATGCAAAGAAATGCAACTTCCAATGCACCACACGCTATCATGAGTTATAGCTGAACCAGCCCTTGTATCCAAACAAGAGAAGTTGCAGATATCCAAGGATTTCAGCGTGGTCTCACGACTCCTCAGGCTGAACAAGGACAACCTGCAGAAAGCAGCCGAGAAGGAGACTCCTCCATAACCATCCATGCTCACGGGCGCCCTTGAGACTGGAGGGATCAACGGCAACGGCCACCGAAGAGATTCTGTAACAGGATTTCCTCCGAGAGAAGTTCTAGTTACTGGCTCTCCCCTGAAATAACAGCTCTCAGGTTGTCACTCGGTGTTTTGCGGAAGCTTAGCGCTCCGGGTGACAGCTGTCAGACAGGCACCGAGCGAACAGGCCTTCTGCAGCTCTAGAGCTTTAGAGAACGGTCTGTGAGCTGAAGCAGCTTAGTGCTTATCTGCGGAATGGCTTTGGGCGGCCCTGTCAGGAGACACCCACCCAGCACAGAACGCGGAGGTAGAAGTGGTCACGTTTCCTTTGCAAAGCTGCCCCCGCTCACCCGGAGGGCACGAGGGCCCCCTCGGGCTCAGACCTGCCCTTGGGTTTCATCCACCTCGATACCCTGCCCTGGCCAAGTCGCCCAGTTGAACAACACACGCAGGCGAAAACCAGCGGTGCTGGCACGGTTATCGGTGCCAAACCTGACCGAAATCAAAGGCCTTGTAGCACAAGAGCCAGGCCAAATAAACCCAGACTCACCTGGCTCACTGTTATTTCTGAGTGGCAAAGAGCAGAGCAGCCACACAAGGACATTGCTTCGACTTGCCCCTATGGATTTCGACATCTCTGGAGGACCCCGTGTGCCAGGACAGGGATGTTTGTGTTTGGCACTGCCCAGGGAGCTCCTCTTTTGACGATTTGTCCAACCAGGACTTTAAACAGCTACGAATTGGAAGATCCTGAGCAGGTGGTGGCAGCGATTCGCACACGTGGGCTGGACGATGCGGAGCAGCACTTGCCTCCTGTTTCAGAACCGCCCTTTGCTGGTTTAATTTTCAGTTCTTTTTTCTGTATCATAAGAAAATCCTCTTTCTTTAGACCTCCCCATTCTCCAGCATTGCTCTCCATCCATCCCACCACTGAACAAACAAATTAAGAGTATTTCTGTAGTTTTTCACATTTCTTAGGCAGTTATTCACTCATGAGAACAGCTTCCCGCTTTATCCTCCGCAGGCCTTGCAGCAACAGGTCTGGTGAAGCACCATTGTTCCTCAAGGAAAAAGAAATATTTTGCCCTTGGTCTTATTTCTTCCATTTAGACTCAGTTTTTAAGTAGACATTCTCACCTCTAATAGCTTCCTTATCCTGCCGTGAACCGTACTGAGAACCTTCTCTCATCATTGCTGCTGCTTGGTTTCCAAGTTTTCTCAGCCTCTGTTTCACAGGTAAGAGGCAGCACTTGCTTCACCCATCTAGTACAGAAACTTCAAGACAATCTCTTTGAAAGCATTTTAGGCTTCTGGCTGCCATTTAAGCCTTTTCTTCTTAACAAGTTGCTTAATATTTGGTTTTGTTGCTCTCTTTTCAAAAAATAGAATACTGCATACTATAGTCACTTCTTACAAAGCAGCTCTTAGTAACAGAATTTAATTCAGGTCTGAAAGTGTGCGCAACCTGGTTGACAGAGCTGCGCTTCCCCTCCAGAGCTGTCCTGCCCCTGCTCCCCCTCTGACCTCTCTCATCACAGAATGGACTGGGTTGGAAAAGCCCTCAGAGATCATCCAGTCCAACCCTTGGTCCAACTCCAGTCCATTGACTAGATCATGGCACTAAGTGCCATGTCCAGTCTCAGTTGAAAAACCTCCATGGCCGGTGAGTCCAGCACCTCCCTGGGCAGCCATTCCAATGCCTGACCACTCTCTCTGCAAAGAATTGCTTTCTCATCTCCAGCCTAAATTTCCCCTGGCAGAGTTGAAGCCCATGGCCCCTTGTCCTATTGCTGATGCCTGGGAGAAGAGACCAATCCCCACCTGGCTAGAACTGCCCTTCAGGTAGTTCTAGAGAGTGCTGAGCTCAGCTCTAAGCCTCCTCTTCTCCAGACTAAACAAGCCCAGCTCCCTCAGCCTCTCCCCATAGCTCTTGTGTTCAAGTCCCTTCCCCAGTCTTGTTGCTCTTCTCTGGACCCGCTCCAGCACTTCAATCTCTTTCCTGAGCTGAGGGGCCCAGAACTGAACACAACACTCCAGGTGTGGCCTCACCAATGCAGAGCACAGGGGAAGGATCACTGCCCTTGTCCTGCTGACCACGCTGGTTTGGATACAGGACAGGATCCCATTGGCCCTCTTGGCCACCTGGGCACACTGTTGGCTCATGTTGAGCTTCCTGTCCATTAGTATCTCATCATGTTGTTGAGCTGCCTGACTGAGCAACTCAATGCTGCAATATCTAATATTATGCTTTTTCAAGTTCAGCCTGGAATTGCAAGTTTTAGGCATTCTGTGTTACTCCACTCATCTGATTTGGCTCTACGTTGCCTTCAGTTTACAGCGATATGCAGTATTAGTTTAAGCTACTGTTTTCCTTATATGATTTGACTTTTTACTGGAACACGTCTGTGAAAGGAAGGAGTATCAGAGCAGAGAACCTCCATGGGGATCACACTGGCCTCTGCAATCTCCTGCTCAGCCCCACTCCCCAGGAAAGCCCCACTGCTTCAACTTTGGCCACGTGCAAAGGACCAGACTGAGAAAGGAGTGAGATTTGTCACGGCAATACTGGTGGGAAGGAAGGCACGCACAGAACTCCACCAGCAATGAAACAGAAGGGTCAGAGCAATCCAAAGCCTCAGCACGCGGTGCCGATGGTTTAGAGGAATCAAGACATCCACAAATTTCAGTTTCTTCGGCAGTTCCTGGTGGGGAAGCAGGAACAGCCTCACGAAGGCAGTTCGACGTGCAGCAGTGGAACCGCGGAGCCACGCTCACAACTGGGGGTGTTATCAAAGACCAAACGTGGAAAATTCTGAGGGAAAGTCAGTGCTAGCACAGGAGCTGCACGAGCAACAACATTCGGACAGTTACTTCTCAGCGTTATCTAAAAATAAATAAAACGCAGAATCCTTCCCAGGCAGTAGAGAGGATGAAGCTGTAGCCAGTATGTTCTGGCATAAGGACACCACTGATCACTCCCCAACACACGGGGCAACAGCCAACACAGGAGATTTTCTGTGAGGGTAACAGACATCGGTTGGGGCAATTACTGGAGCAGGTCACAATCAAACCTGCCAAAGGCAGAGTGTTCAGATTTGATTCACTTAGAAGACATGGTGACTACTGCTTGGCATTGGGAAGTGTTAAAGGGATAACAGGCTGTCAACATGAGAGAATAATTTTGCTAAGCTACAGTTATCAGTAGCAACAAAAGTCAATTCCACGCTGTGGTGCTAGAGGAGAACAAATGGACACGAGCAGAGTCTGCGGTGCAGCCTGGGGGACAGGGACGAGGAGCTGGGGACGCTCTGCACATCTCACAGGGGCCGTGAGCACGCGGGGCTCAGCCCTGGCTGCAGAGATCCCAATGAGTTTCATGAGCCACAGTTCAGGTCTGCTGAGATGAACCATGAAAGAAAATCTAGACACACTTAGCTAAGTCACTGCTCCCCAACTCCTTTTTTTTCCTTTCCTTTTTTTTTGGTTAAAAAATTACACTTACCAATACTGGAAAAAAGCACACACCAGTTCTTCTAAATTAACAATATTCTGAATATAAAATATTTTAAAAGCAATACATCAGAGTAGCATTTTACCAGCTTAATTCATAGAAGCTTTAGGTCTGATGGACTACATTGCCTCCAGTGGTTTCACTGGCTCTGACTGGCTGCCCTTCCAGCCATCAGCAGGGCCTGCCAAACGAAACCTGTCTGGTTCCCTCCACCTCTACGCTTTGAGCACCGTGCAGCGATAGAAGCGCGTTTACCATAAGTTCTGTCCCTGCTTGGGGGTGGTGGTCTCGGCGGGCAGGTCGGCGGCGTGCGCGGCGCGGTGGAGCTTGCTCAGCCTGCCATCTGCGCTCTTCCGCTTGTCTGCAACACAAGAGCACGAGCTCAGAGCTGTTCTCGTTCGCCTTCCTCCTCCGAGAGTGCTTTATTTTGCAAAACCTAACCTACCTCCAGCTCAGCGTTTATATTCAGCACCTAGGCCAGCAATGCATTTGTCAGGAAAAACTAATCCAGCATCAGCTTGCTAAAATACACTGTATATTCATTTATAGAAACACAAAAAAATAATGGATTTTTCAAGAAATTACTGCACATACTATTTCAAATACATTGAACTAGTTTTACTTTTTAGCTACACATTGTCAAAGCACTTTCAGAACTAAGTCACAAATAGGATGCATTTGCATTTCTGAGCACCTTGGCACAGCAGTCAGACACAAATTTAAACCCTTGCTGATTTAAGCCTTTGCAGGTTAAGTCTCAAAAGGAATGTGCTGAAATCTTGCACATTAGCTGGGTAAACAGACAGGCAGCACTTGAGGAATTAATGCAGCTGGAAGCAGCTGGTGCACAGGAACACAACCGGTTGACATTTGATAAAGTTCACATAATAACATACACCCCTGAAGGGTCACTGAATGACACCAGCTCCAGCTCAGCAAGTCACAAAGATGCAGACGGGTGGGTGAGGTGTCGCAGTGCGCGTGCCCTGCTCCGTTCTTCTCCACATGTTTGCTCCGACCATTGTCTAAACCAAAACCACCAGGCAGGGTTCTGGTTTAACTCCCAACAGCCTCTCGTGCAGCGTTGCTGCAGACGGAGTCAGTGTCAGCCTGCGATGCTCCAGGAGCAGGAGGTGATGAGGATTAACGCTGCAGCTGCAGTCAGGTCACAGCACGCTCTCCTGTACCCAGAACTATTGCCACATACACGTGCTGAGTTTCCCTCCCCACAGACTGATTTTTGTGCATGTCCACGTGCTCCCTGCAATGCCCCAACCACCCAGACTCCAAGTCAGCCAGAAGATGACAGAGGACGTACTAGAACTTCAGCTCGTCACCTGCATGCTGGCTGCAAGGCGAACAGCAGGTGAGGACGTGTACAAGAGGGCTGTGTGCCACAACAGCTGCCATCAGCAAAGCCACAGGGATCTAGAGGACTGACCTGCTTGATACCTCACAGATTAACCTGGGAGTCTTAGCAAGAGCAGAGCATCAGCACGGTGATGGACGGAATCACAGAACCAGTTTGGTTGGAAGAGACCAACCATTCCCCCACCCCTGGCACTGCCCCATGTCCTGAGAACCTCATGTCCGTCTGTCCAGCCCTCCAGGGCTGGTGACTCCAGCACTGCCCTGGGCAGCCTGTTCCAATGCCCCACAGCCCTTTGGGGAAGAAATTGTTCCCCAGATCCGCTCTAACAGTGAGGACACCCTCACGCTACAGCGCACAACTGGCTCTTTCTCCAGGACGCCTGGCATGGCAGGGTCAGAGCAAACCAGAGGGATTAGCGCATGACTGACATCGAGCCGGCTGCTTCTAAAGGTGACGGTATCCCGCGGGACGCTGCGGGCAGAGGGACGCTGCGGGCAGTTCTCAGGACCTGCAGCAGTGGGGCATCATCATGAGCATCAGCCTCTCCTGCTGCAGGCTTCTTGAGTTTAAAGAAGGCTTAAATCAGAGTTTCCCCATGAAAACACTCAGACTGGACAGTTCTCTTACATTCATTAATCCATCCTTACAGACAACAACAAAGGAAATACCCATGCAGAAGCAGGTTGATCATACCTCCCGGGCTGCAGTCCTTTTTAAAATCATCTTTTTTCTGATGGGAAAGGGTGAATCTGTAGTCTATGCTGTCATGCACCCAGCCTTTCTCAATGAACAAGCCAGGAACTTCATCCGAAAACAGCCAATACCTGTAGGAAACACGCATTAGCAGGTATCCGCCTCCTCTTCTGCCTAGTTACACATGTCCACTTTTATTTGCACAGAGTGGAGAAGCATCTGTGTGCTTGACTCAATAAAAACCAAATGCATGTGTATCTTTCTATTAGCACAGTTGAGAAACATGAAAAGCTTTAATTAGAATTCATCCTAAAAGTATTCTCGTGAAAAAAAAATTAAAGAAAAAGGAGATGCTATAAATAAGCAGGTTCTTGAGCAGCGACGGCAACACTTGCGGCTCCACCGGCTCGTGGATCCTGACCCCTGCAGAAAGCCTCAAGAAGCTGCTCCGTAAAGCGGCAAGGGCCGTTACACTCGTGTGCTGGTTTGACTGAAAATGGGTTCATTTTCTCCATGCAGTTAGAAACCTTTCTTTTCATAGCTAGCAGGCTCATTATTTGGAGGTAGTTTAAGAACAAGCCGTTAACAGCCCGGGACAGAGTTAATGTTTTGAACTCCTCTGGTCTGAGAGCCAAGGACACTCTGAGCTCTGCCCGCAGTGTGAGGCAGCGAGGAAGGGGATGGACAGACAGAGCTGGACTGACACCCAGGCTGATCAATAAGAGTATTCCAGCCCATTAGCACCATTCTAATTGTTTAAGAGAAGTCAGGACCTTCTGGGTTGTTCTCTCTCCCTCTCTTGCTCTGGGGCGCAGCCGGGGCAGTTCGGCTGGGATGTCTAGTTGGTTGGAAGAGACCAACCATTCCCCCACCCCTGTCACTGCCCCATGTCCTGAGAACCTCATGTCCGTCTGCAGAGGTCTCTGGGCTTTTCTGCCTTTTTCCTTTCTCTCTTTTGGATGCGCTGTTCAGGACTGGGGTATCGCTTCCTGGGCCTGGCTGCTTGGTGCGGATGGAGTTCATGGGGCACTGCCTTGAGTATTTTCTATTTCTATTTTATATCTATATTTACTAGTAGTATATTAGTATTTTGTTACTTTATTAAACTGTGTTTATCTCAATCCAGGTTTCTCCCTCCCCTGTCGGGGGTGTGGGAGGTGGTGAGTGAGCAGCTGTGTGGTTGTATTGCCAGCTCGGGTTCAACCACCACAACTCGATATCCACAACCCCCTCACCTCTGCTCTCCCCACAGCTCAGCACGCAGGGACTGCTCTCAATGCCCTCCACACCAATCGCTTCTTGGGGGCTGCAATCTGACCAAGCTGCTCTGGACCATTTCCCTTCCCACCTGTTATGATTACGGTCAGTGCCAATTGGAGTCCTGCGCATCACCAGCTTCGCTTTGGCGATTCCATCCTGGAAGGTTTTCTCAGCTGCAGCTTTATGCTTCCGGATTCTTTCTTCCTCTGCTTCTTTCTCCATCCTCACTGTTGAAATTAGTGTAGAGGAGCATTAGCTTTCTTTTATTGTATCCAGTCATCAATATTCTACTTCATTTTACTACACTATTAGGGTAAAAAAACCCCAAATATATATATATATATAATATATATATGTGACTTGAGTTACTATTCCTTTAGCACTGCCATCCATCCTTTATCTTACTTTCAACCCACCATTCTAGAAAAAACTCAAGAATTATTAGGAAGTGACAGAATCCCAGAATGTCAGGGGTTGAAGGGCCCTGGAAAGCTCATCCAGTGCAATCCCCCCATGGAGCAGGAACACCCAGATGAGGTTACACAGGAAGGTGTCCAGGCGGGTTGGAATGTCTGCACAGAAGGAGACTCCACAACCCCCTGGGCAGCCTGGGCCAGGCTCTGCCACCCTCACCAGGAACAAGTTTCTTCTCATCTTTCAGTGGAACCTCCTGTGTTCCAGTTTGCACCCGTTGCCCCTTGTCCTGTCACTGGTTGTCACCAGAAGAGCCTGGCTCCATCCTCCTGACACTCCCCCTTTCCATATTGATCCCCATGAATGAGTCCCCCCTCAGTCTCCTCTTGTCCAGCTCCAGAGCCCCAGCTCCCTCAGCCTTTCCTCACACGGGAGATGCTCCAATCCTTTAATCAAAATCAAAGCACAAGGATGAACTGGGCTGAGGAAAGTTTGCATAAAAATTGACCGGAGAAGTTAGTCCTTATTATTAATTTCATTCTAGACCAACGAAGCAGCATCCATTGCTGTGCAATTCCCTTCAACAGGCTCAAAGATCTCTAACCACAGCTCGGTATCCAGCAGGACTCCCGCTCTGGCCTCGGCCTGGGGGGGTGACACCAGATGTGTCACCTGCATTTCCCACCGCAGCCATGGAGACAGCCTCCACCTGCCCCAAACCAGACCTGGCACAAGAGGCTCTTCCAGGCACCAGAGTCTCCCAGCAGTGACCCAGTCACACCTCCTGCCAGCTCCCGCTGTCCCAGCCACGCTGGGACGTGGAAGAGCATTAAAACCGAAACCTCAGGTTTCCCACTCATGACATGAGTATTGGAATTTCACCAGTGCTCAATATCTATGGCTGTTGGCAAAGAAGAAGGGAAGAAACACAGGCAATGGCCTAAATCCTGGCATCATGGAGTCCTTGGTGAGAGTTTTACAAAATACAACTTGTAATTTTCCATCTCTAGGTAAGGAGCAAGAGGCAAGGCAGCTTCTGCCAAGAGAGAGGGTACTAAGGCCAACAAGATTTATGCTTCTCCTCATGGTTCAACAGTCTCTCTACACAGAACAGGTGTATGTTCACTGAAACCGCCTGAACAAAAAGGAACAGAACACCAAACTGCGTCACGCTGGCTCTTCAGAGCCTGACGCAACAAAACCCTCGCTGGTTCACAACCTGCACAAAAGGCTCCTGGCCACTTTCTTCTGTGTCCTGAGAAAACTGGTGGAAAAGAATAAAAAGGAGGAAGAAATGAAACTTTGTGTTAGAGAGGAGGGTTTGAAGCAGATGGAATGAGAGCACATGGAAGGCTGTGGAGCGGGGCAGGTGAACGCGAGCAGGCACAGACTGGGTGCCGGTTGCTGCCCAGCCTCACTGGGACTGTTCCACTATCCGCTCTTTCTCCTGCAGCCACTTTCTGTACCACGACAGGTTTGGTAACACTTGATTAGTAAATACCTGGTAAGCCTCTGAAGCCCTGCCAGTGTAATCAATCCCGACTGATTAGAGGCGACACGCTGGAAAACACACCCCTGAAGTTGTTACACCAACACTATACATCAGCTTTTATATAATAATATACCAACAATATACCAACTTGCAGTAATTGCAGCACGGCAAAACGTCCCATAAATCCGCAGGTGCCAGAGGTGGCAGCTGCACAACCCGTGTCTGTGAATGCCGGCTGACGGCCTCCCCACGGCCAACACAGTCAGGACGAGCAGCAACAGCCGCTCTCGGAGCGCCCAACGCCTCGTGTCACCCAAACCCGAGTCTCACAAACCACAGACCCCGCGCTGCCCGAGCGCTGTTCTCGCCCTCCGCACACACAGAGGTGACACGATGTCCCCAGGATTTCTCTCCCTGACACCTCCCCAGGACTCGCTGCCGCCACCTGACACCAGCACAAGGTCCAGTTCCCTCCTCGGCCAATGCTCCGACCAAACCGAGCTGCCGGCAAACTCTGCAATGCCGACACCACGGGATATCGTGGGGACCAACGAGACAGGGATCCTCTCTACCCAGCTGTAACATGAACCATCAAGTGCCACTGAACAGAGTCTGGTCCATCCTCTGACACCCACCCTGAGCTATTGATCCATGGATCAGATCCCTCTCAGCTTCTCTTCTCCAGCTCAACAGCCCCAGCTCTCTCAGTGTCTCCTCATCACAAAGATGCTCCAGACCCCTCAGCATCTCTGTGTCCCTCTGCTGGACTCTCTCCAGTAATTCCTTGTCCTTCTTGAACTGGGAAGCCCAGAACTGGACACACAACTCCAGATGTGGCCTCCCCAGGGCAGAGCAGAGGGGGAGGAACAACCTCCCTGACCTGCTGCTCACACTCTTCCTCACACACCCCAGGTACCATTGGCCTGGGCCACAAGAGCACGTTGTTGACTCACGACTAACCAGTTGCCCAAGAAGACTCCAAGGTTCTTCTCCACAATGCTGCTTTCCAGGAGGTCCACCCCAACCTGTACTGGTGCCGCGGGTTGTTCCTCCCCAGGGGCACGACCCTGCTCCTTCCCTTGTTGAATTTCATGAAGTTCTTCTCTGCCCAGTCCAGCCTGCCCAGGTCTCTGGATGGCAGCTCAGCCTCTGCTGTGTGGCCCTTCCTCCCAGTTTGGTACCAGCAAAGTTGCTGGGGGTGCACTCAGTCTCTTCATCCAGGTCATTGATGAACAGGTTGAACAGGACTGGACCCAGTGCTGACCCCTGGGGAACCCGCTGATTACAGGCCTGAATCAGACCCTGCACCGTTGATCACAACCCTCCGGGCTCTGCCATCCAGCCAGTTCTTGATCCATCTCACTGTGCATTCATCCAGCCCGCACTTCCTGAGCTTGTCTGTGAGGAGATTGTGAGGGACGGTGTCAAAAGCCTTGCTGAAGCCAAGGCAGACAACGTCCACTGCTCTCCCCTCGTCTATCCAGCCAGTCATACCATCATAGAAGGCCATCAGGTGGGTCAAACATGATTTCCCCTTGGTAAATCCATGTTCACTACTCCTGATAACCTTCTTTTCTTCCACATGCTTGGAGATGACGTTCAGAATGAGCTGTTCCATCACCTTTCCAGGGATGGAGGTGAGGCTGACTGGCCTGTAGTTTCCTGGGTTGTCCTTCTGGCCCTTTCTGAAGGCTGGAGTGACTCTGGCTTTCCTCCAGTCCTCAGACACCTCTCCTGTTCCCCACGACCTTTCAAAGATGATGGAGAGTGACTTTGCAATAACATCTGCCAACTTTCTCAGCCCTTGCGGGCACATCCCACTGGGGCCCGCGGCTTTGTGGATCTCCAGCTTGTCCAAACGATCTCTAACCTGCTCTTCCTCAACCAAGGGAAAGTCTTTCTTTTACTCATACGCCAAAACTGTTCAATCAAAACGAGAACAAAGAAACCAAAGCAAAGGGTTCCTCCCCACAGCTCATCTGCTCGTGTGGCAGCACGCTGCCCTCGGCTGGCACGCTCGTCTCCAGCCGGCGCCATCACCGTATCACCGCGCAGCTCCCCATCCTCCTCCAGCCCCTACGGAGCTGCCGCTTCAGAGCGACACGGCAGAGAACACCCAGTAAGTGCTGCAGTAATGTGGAAATGGAAGTGACTCGACTTCTGCTATTGAGAAAATACAGATATTAATGACATTATCTCAACAGGAAGTTCTGTACTGATTTTTTTTTAAGAAAGAACAACAAAAAAGCCATTTACGGTTCTTTGCACTGGGTTCTTTTTGGAGCTTGGTAGCACTGGCTGCAACCCTGACCGGTTTAACCTGAACGAGGTGAGTGCTCCTGGTGTCACAGCTGTTACCAGAGTAGTGAAAAGAAACCTCTGACTGTGAGATAGATCCATAGAGAGATATATGTGTAAAAGAGTAGTTGCTGACAAAACACTTACTGCACAACGGTTCATATAATATACGTATTAATACAATATTGTGTGTGCATATATACATATATATATATGAACTACTGCACAAATAGGTGTTTTGTCAGCAACTAGTCTTTTACTTCCCTCAGAGACATAATACTATCAAACAAATGCAGCTGACGTGGTGTGAGAGCCGTTCTGCTGCCACAGGCGCAGAGAGGCCGTGCAGCAGCACACGGACACGCTGTCCCCGCGGTTATCAGAGCTGCTTCCACACGCCGAACCCAACCAGGCCTGACGTCCCGATCAGCTCAGCTCTGAGCTGCCGACCCCACTGCCCAACCACCATCAGCACTGACCGAGCTCTGCGGTACTCTGAAGGAACCTTTACACCTGGGAGCCGCTGCTGGAGACTGAAACACAGCCCTGGGTGCCCAAAATGTTGGGGTTTGGTGCATGGGAAGCAAGCAATATGAATTCAAACCTTAATGAAAAGCTCACTCCTTCCTTCCCTGCCAGAGAGACCCAGTTTGCTGTGTGGAGTTCAAAAGAATGAATCAAACCTCCCCAGCAAGCAAGACAAGTGATTCTTATCTCCATCCATGTAACATTGCTTTTCTTCATAGAGTCATAAATGTCCTGAGTTGGATGGACCCAGCAGGATCATGGAGTCCAACTCCTGTCCCTGCACAGGACACCCCACAGGTCACCCCGTGTGTCTGAGGACGTTGTCCAGTCTCTTCTTGAACACTGTCAGGTTGGGGCTGTGACACCTCCCTGGGGAGCCTGTTCAGTGTCCAGCACCTCTGGGTGAAGAACCTTTTCCTCATGTCCCACTGACCCTCCCTGGCACATCTTCTGCCGTTCCCTGGGCTCTGTCACTGTCACAGAGCAGAGCTCACCCTGCCCCTCCTGCTCCTGCTGAGGAACCTGCAGCCCATGAGCTCTGCCCTCAGTCTGCTCTGCTCCAGCTGAACAAACCCAGGGACTGCAGCCGCTGCTCATTCGGCTTCCCCTCCAAACCTTCACCAGCTTCGCAGCCTCCTCTGGACACTCTGCAGTAGCTTTGTCTCCTTTTCTCCTGTGTCCCAGCCCTGCACACAGGGAATGCTGCAGGTGAGGCCGCCCCAGCGCAGAGCAGAGCGGGACAATCCCTCCCTGCCCGGCTGGCAATGTTTGTGCTTCATATGTAATTAGTACAAACTATTAAGTGAGAACAAGGAGCATCCCAAGCAGTACTGTTCAAACTGTGTTTCATTTTGCAGCAAAATCTTACCAGAAACTTGCTATCAAACAACTGGACACGGCAAGAACCAGGGCCCAGAGCCCCTTCAGCCACAGCACATTAGATAGCTGGTGTTTTGTTCTCTGCTGGAGAAGCAGGACAGCACTCCAGATCTTCAGCAGTTTATTGACACTTCTGAGACTCACAGTTCTAACAGCTCTGAAAGGTGTGTCTGCACTCGGTGTGAGGCGCAGTTGTATCCGTGTCCTTCCTCAGAAGCCCCAGGACATTCCCCATTATCCACCTGTCCCTGGTCTCCCAGAACAGCTGCTCCCAGGTTCTGGCCAAGCAGACAAGCCAGACTCCATGTGGGCCACCCATGCCCCAGCCCTTTCAGAGCACAACAACCACCCAGCTGAGCTGTGCTGTCCACGTCCACCCGCCCAACACCCACATCTACAACCCAAAAATGCCCCCAACTGTAACTACGAACTATTTTGCTCTTCATGTTCCACACTCCTGAATCAAAAGCACTACTTACACTGAGGCGTACAAAATCTGGTGTTGCAACTCATGGTTTAGAGAGGTTTGAGTGGACAGTCTCTATTCATACAACTCTGTAACAAATTCTTTAAAGTGACAAGCTGTAAACTGAAATCTATCGCCTATGTCCTTATGCAGGAGGTCTGGTCGCATCGACGTGACCGCGCAGGGCAGCAGCTCTGAGGCAGGAGATGCCTCCTCTGGTCGTAAGAGCCAGAAGATACATGGACATACACAAACACCTCTTTCTTTGTTTTCTGCCCCAAAACCAGATTTTCTGTTCTCCAGCCTTCCTGGGCCTGACAGGATTAGGAAGGTACTGAACAAAAGATGCTCAGAGACAAAAAAACTACCAGCAGTTACTGCTTTCTCTTAACATCACAGACCTGGGGCTGTCATAGGAACCACAGCAGATGAATTACGCTGCAGTGAGTAAATCCCTTAAAACCAGGTAATGCTTTTGAAAACAGGCTGTGAATTCTGCCATTACCTCACGCCACCCCACAACGCACAAACGCTCTACTCTGCTGCTGTTTTGCTTACCTCTCATTTGTATTTCTTGTCGCTCCCTCTCTTTCTTGGCTTGGATGGCAAGCAGGCGCCTGCTCTTCACAGCACTGATCATATCATCAGCTTCTATTTCTACCCGGTGCTCCATCTTCATCACCTCGTTTTTTTTCTTCTCGTTTCTTCCCATCATATTCTCATCTTTCCCGTTCTCCTTGTTCTTGGCCACCATTTCTTTTCGCTTCTGTTTTTCCGCTCTCTTCTTGTCGTTCTCCTCCTTCAGGATGGCCAGGCGCTCCTTCCACAGCTCCACCGACGCCTGCTGCTTGGCCTCCACGTGGTCCTGCACCGAGTACGTCATCAGGATCCGGTGGCACAGCGCTCCGAGTATCCGTAACTTCTCCTCAGGAGTCAGCTCGAAGAACTCCGACGTCTCCAGTTTCTCCAAAAACTCATCCTGTACCTCGTTATCCTCGAAAGCTGCCGAATCCTTGCTTTCGTCTACGTTATCCGAGACCTCGCTTTCCTCCTGCACGTCGGACTTGCGCAGGCACAGGCGAACCAGCTCGGAAGCAGAATGCAGGGTAAGTGGTATTTCAGAAAGCTTCATTCCCAGCTCGGCATAATCTTCAGCAATTTCATCCTGCAGCAGGGTCTGCAAGAGAATGACCAGCACTCGGTTCAAATAGAGGAACCCTCCCTTTTCCGCACAAAGCGCTTCCATCAGGGAAACAGCCGTGATGGGATATTGAGCATCTGGCATCAACAACCCTGAGTAACAGCTCAGAAACTCCACCACCATGGCGACGTCCCCAAAGAGCGTGTTGGGGAGTCCTTCTGGAGTATCGACCAGCTTAAACGTAGGCAAGGCCTTCCCTTTAAGATCTTGGTCCTCGTATCTTTTCTGTTTTTCCAGTTTTTCCTTCATCTCCTTCTCCTTGCGCTCCTTTGCTCTCTCCTTCAGTTTCTCTTTCAGCTTCTCCCTTTTCTTCTTCATGTACTCCTTCCGCTGCTCCTCTGTCATCGTTGCCCATTTCTTCCTGTGCTCAAGGAGCTCATAGCGTTTCTGTACCAACCCTCGCAAGTCCTCGGGGAGACGGGCTCGATCCTCGTTGGAGAGCAGCCGGGCTGTTTTGGAGATGATGCAGGACAGAGCACTTTTTTTGTCCTCCCGGTCTTTGTTTTCTTTGTAATAGGCGATGAGATGGAGCGCGGCAGGAGGAAGATGCTTCTGGGGTTTGCTGGAAGACCTGGGGGTGCCTCCCGAATTCCTGGGAGTCCTGGACACCTTAGTGGTACCTTTGGCCATGTCCAGTAGTGTCATCTGTTTCATTTTCATCTTTGGGGTCTTCAAGCCTTTCCTAGGAGACTTCGATTTCCCCGATGACTTCTGCCCGTTCAGAACCCTTTTGCCTCTTTGCTTTTTGTCCAAGGATTTGTTGCTGCCCTTCCCCAGCCGGCTCCTCTTCGGAATGTGGAAGTTGGAACTAAGTTTAGCAGGTGACACAATTTTCATCACCTCTTCCAGCTCCTCTTTAGGACTTTTTGAGTTCTTCGAGTTTTTCACCTTCAGCGGAGAGCAAATAATAGACTTCTCCAAATGCACGTGGCACCAGAGCGTGGGGCTCAGGGGCTGGCTCAGGGATGACCCATCAGCTTTGGGTTTCTTGGGCGGCTTTCTGTCTGGTGACCGAGAGCTCTTCCTCTTGGTTGAGGGGTTGAGAGTCATATACTAAAATTAAAAAAGAATCAGATTAATATTTAAAGGTAAAACATTATCTAGATCCTTTTCTGTCAATTATTTTTGCCCGTGTTTAATGTATTTTTCCAACGAACATGGAGTACTCAATACACCAAGGGTAACCAGCTTCTGCAGTGGCGTCCAGCGTGCTGCACTGTAGTCACTGCAGTGGGCAGGAGGTCGTGAGCCCATTCCTGAAACTTCACGTTTCACTTTATAAAATGAAACACTACAAAGAATTTGTACACGTTTCCTACTACATTACATGAAACTGCTTTGTTTCTACTGAAAAGGCTGTAGGGAGGGGGATTGCCTGGAAAACACGGACATTAATTCTGAAAACCATTCCTCCGCTCAGAGGTTTTTAGCGAGTCGTGTCGGGTTCTGTCGCACCCGGCGAAAGCTGCCGGAGCACAGAAATGGTGGGTGACGGGCCCAGAGACGGTCCCTGAGCTGCCCAAAAGCGGCTGGAACAAAGGTGAGAGGATTCGGTTCTGAAGTAGCGTCACCGGATATCTGATATACGTGGTTTCAAGCTCCTTGACGGCACCTTTGGCACCGAGCAGTGCAACCCAGAGCCAGAGAGACCAGCCTCAGGACTGTCTCAGCATCTCCAGCTCAGGTTTGGGATGCACCCAGAACACTAACTCATTTCAAGAAGTGTAAAATAGAACACAAAGATATAACCTTTAGATTATGGATAAAATTACCAGAAAACAGGCTGAAAATCTGAGATTGCTTAGGAATAAATTCCAGAGCAGCAAGCACAGCAAAAGGCACAAGCATTATTTAAGAACAGACGTACACAAATGTGATCAAGTTAAAACTGCCATGGGAATATTCAGATTTTCTGGCTCTTGAAAGCTTTAAGAGCCTTCATTAGCCCATCGGTACTGAAGATTTTCCAGCATCTGCATAACTTCATTCTACTAAAACTCTATGTTAAAACCTCCACTGAAGAGCGTTCCTGAAGCTGAAAGCATCCAGCATTGATAGAATCCAAAACTATTACATCTAAAATTTCTGCTTTGTATTCAACTGTCTCCTGTCAGAACACTCATTCTGGATTAATAAATTTTCCAGCCACTTCCCAGTATTTAAAAACCCCACGTAAATTCAACCCCTACGCCAGATGGCAAATACACCACCCCAAACACAAAGCTCGGGCCTCCTGTAAGGCAAACCACGGATGGTACGCTTACGCGGTTTTTCTTATTCTAAAGGCACCTCTGTCCGGCAGGGCACTGCATATTTGTCCACCACCAGCAAACACTTCAATTTCTATTAGGGCACTGACCCCAAATGCTACAGCAAGGGTAAACACGGAATTTATTTTTCCCTTTATGCAGATTTACAGGTGCCCAGAACAGTCCCCATAGCTCACTAGAAACGGGTGTTCTCCTGACGGAAAAAGGGCTACGGCAACGTCCTGGTTTTGTTGAAAACAAGACCGGTTCTCTTTTAGTGATTTTTCTTTCAGTTCAGTTCTTTAGGTGCCTGTACCTTTCTGAGTTTTAGCTGCATACTCTTCCTAGGATGCTGCACTCTGCTGATAATAGACCAACGGAATGCCGAAGAAGCTCGTGTTTAGATTTATTACTATGGTAGCCAAGAAAGACTGGTAAGTTTTCCCACGTTCTGTTGTGAGAGGTGTGTTTGAGGAGGGGTGGATGAACAGGTGACTAGAACTGACCAACGGAAGTATTCCATCCCATAATCGCCATACCCCCTATATAAGAGGGTGATCACGAGGGTCACGCTCTCTTCGCCCATGGCCGGCATCTGGAGAGGATGCTGTCTGTCTGTCTGTCTGCCTGTGATCCACAGGCCTCGGGCCCTGCAGCTGCTGGAGCCGCCAGCTCTGCACCCCCAGCTCCACCGCTGGAGTGACGCCACCATCCAGCACTCCACATTGGTTTTGTATATTTTGTATATATATTCTCTATTTATTAGTAGCATCAGTAAAACCCCTTAAAACTCTCCAACTTGAAGTCTCTCTTCCTTTCCCCTTATCTTTCTTATCATCTTTCCAATCTAAAGGAAAGGCGTGGCGGGAGGTAAAGGGGGTAATAGGGGGCGTCTGCCACGGTTTATTGCCGCCTTGCCTTAAACCTTGACAAGCAACTATTTCTCCTGCAGCTCTAGAACAACACCTGACGAAGACTGAGTCCACGAAAAAGTGAGTTTACTAAATTAAAATAGTGCTTTCTACATGCAAAGATGGATTGAAAACCAGAAAATTACATTGTAAGGCGTTTACTTGGTTAATAGCACACTTGGCTGGTTATTACAAAGGGCTGGAAAAAAAACCCATTGCTGCTACTTCTTCAATATGAAACTTGTGGTATCTGGCACCACTCAATGACCAAGAATCACAAGTCAAACATATCCAGCTGTTGCACTGGAACCATGAAAATGGTCCAATAACTGACACTACTGGGTAAGGACTGGAGCTGTTCTGTTTGCCTTACACCTGGAAATCAGTCTTGACTTGTACACAAGTCACGTAAACTATTGGAAAAAACATCAAGAATAGGCAGTTACACCTCAGATTTTCAAAGCAGATGAACGTTTCGGCTGTGCCACCTCCCAAAGGTCCATCAGCAAGAGTGGGACTGCCCACTCCGCAAGTCTCTGAGCTGATTTAAGACCGGGAGCACCAAACCTGGCACCCTGAGGGCTCTGCCCAGATGGTTTAAAAGGGAGAACAGCTGAGAAAGCAAAGGAGATACCTGGATGAATTCTTACCTTATGTGGGTCAAGCAAGAAGTCACTAAATTTACTAGGGAGGGAGTATTTCTTCACTAGCTCGTCCTCCACCACCCACGGGGCGTTCTCGCAGGTGCCGGCCCGCAGCGCGTTGTGCCGGATGAAGTACCGCAGGATCTCCTTGTTGGGAGGACGCTCGGTCCGCACCAAGCTGTCTGCCGGCACGTTGCTGATGATCTTGGGGACAACAGACAGACAGGCTGTTAACATTTCACTCCTAAACACGCTAGAAATACACATCATGGCTACAAGGAGCAAGGACCATTGTACTGCTTTCTGTCCAGAGTCTGTTCTTTCAAAGCACTCTTGGAAAGACTCAAACCAAACAGAACTTGCAGACTGAGATGCACAAGGAGTTTAACAAGTTTAACAAGTGAGTTTATGTTCAGATTTCCAAATCCACTGCTTTACCTCTAAGGGAGGTCAGCGCTGCCTCTCCTGGCAAGTTAGCAGATCACAAACCCCGAGCAGCGGAGCTTCCCAGCCAGTTCCCTGTGACAGAACAGGAGCAGCCGCTGCCACTCGCGACTGAACCGCCTGTCCCATTAACTGCCTGACCGAGATCAGCCGGTTAACAGCAACAGCTCCAAAGCTACTGTAGCACTGTGACTCAGTGATTATTTAATTAAACTTGCATATTCACGTTATGATAGAAAGGATCTGAGCGCACAACCCACCTTATCTTCATTTTTCAGCTTGACATCGTATTTGTGTGGCAGGAATTTAGGAGGAACCCACTTCCTCTCTTCCTTCTTCAGAGATGTGGGAAGTTTCCGAGGAGACCTGCGCGCTCGGTCGTCTGGTAAAGCAAGGAGAGGCAGGAAGGGTCTTAGGATTAGCCAAAGAAAGAGTTAAAGCATCCAGGCGGTGGTTGGACGGGGTCCCCCACCCTTCACTATCTATACAGCGTTTGGTTAAACTAGCACATCACAAGGAAATCCCAAATGGGGATTTAGAGCTATCCTGAAGCCGCAGGCTGGGAAGGGAGCCCCTGCACAGCTCTAGGGCGGGAGGCGACACCTGCAGCGGTTAAACCCACCTCTCTCCAGACAATCTGCTGCAACTCCCCACACACAGGGAGAACATCCTCCCGATGAGGAGCAGCTTTCCCAAGCCGCCGGCAGCCCGGGCTCTCTCTGCTGTGCCCTATTTGAAATAATTCTACGGGAGGAATTACTGACTCTAATTAACTTTTAAAATCACTTTGGTGGCCATTAAGCGCTTTACAGTTACAAGCCCTGTGCGTATGGGCTGGTTTAGCTGTAGATGTTAAGCACACTCACACAACCAGACTTTATTCTCAGGAGAGACGGAGCTGAAAGAACACAAAGGCATCACATTTCTTGCCAGCTGATGTTGAGTTTATTATTTCTACGTTCAGGTTGCAAACGCTAATAATTTAAGACAAAAATCCAAGCTTATGTAAGAAAGCAATTCCCAAATGTTTTTATGTTTGTGGCTCTGACTCAAAGAAAGCACTAAAGCACATTAGATGAGAGTAATTACCTCCTAAGTATAGGCAGAATACAAGTAGATGCTAGACCTAAGTCAAACTTAATAACAACATATATATATATGTATCACTGTCACACTGTAAGCCCTATAATGTTACAAGCTTCAGCAGGATTAGCGCTCACATGGTATAAAATGAAGTTGTACCCTCACCTCCACCCCTTCCAAAATCAGCCGTCTCGTTGGGAACAGGTCACAGGCACTCGGGGCTCAACGTGCAGCCTCTCCCCACACTGCCCTTCTTTAAAATAACCCCCCGAACGTCACAACAGCGACAGTACATGTGAACGCACCGAGCCCTCTCACTGGAAGTCGGGCGAGACGTAACTGCTGCACTTTGGTTCCACGATTAAAAGGTATCACACAGTATCACAGTATGTTTGGGATTGGAAGGGACCTCAAAAGATCATCTAGTCCAATCCCCCTGCTGGAGCAGGAACGCCCAGGTGAGGTCACACAGGAACATGTCCAGGCGGGTTGGAATGTCTGCACAGAAGGAGACTCCACAACCCCCTGGGCAGCCTGTTCCAGTGCTCTGTCACCCTCACTGAGAAGAAGTTTCTTCTCACATTTAAGCGGAACCTCTTGTGTTCCAGCTTGATCCCATTACCCCTTGTCCTATCATTGTTTGCCACCGAGAAGAGCCTGGCTCCATCCTCATGGCACTCACCCTTTATATATTTATAAACATTAATGAGGTCCCCCCTTAGTCTCCTCTTCTCCAAACTAAAGAGCCCCAGCTCCCTCAGCCTTTCTTCATAAGGGAGGTGCTCCACTCCCTTAATCATCTTCGTTGCCCTATGCTGGACCCTCTCCAGCAGTTCCCTGTCCTTCTTGAACTGAGGGGCCCAGAACTGGACACAATATTCCAGATGTGGTCTCACCAGGGTGGAGTAGAGGGGAAGGAGGACCTCTCTCGATCTACTGACCACCCCCCTTCTAATACACCCCAGGTACCATTGGCCTTCCTGGCCACAAGGGCCCAGTGCTGGCTCATGGTCATCCTGTTGTCCACCAGGACCCCCAGGTCCCTTTCCCCTGCACTGCTCTCTAATATGTAATTTCCCAACCTATACTGGAACCTGGGGTTGTTCCTGCCCAGATGCAGGACTCAAGATGCAGACTCAGGTCTTAGTTCGAAAACACCGAGCGATGTTTTTCTGCGCAACAGCACCATGGAAGTCGCACACAAGACACCTCAAGCTCTGTAACAGATCTGCCTCGAGGCCTTTGAAGTGGCCACACACTGTCTGTGGCAGGTTTATATTTAAGAAACAACAAGGTGCTGCTTAGTTCTGGCTCCGACTTTGAAGGACTCGGTTACAGCTCCTCAGCAACAGGCAACCGCTCCCTCTGTGATTTCATTTCTGGATTCTAGAAACAGGGATGACCACATTGAATTACACCAAACAGCACCTGGATACTCAGTGGGGACGGGGAGAAATCACTATCCATCCCTTCCTGAAGTTGTTTTACAGAGAGCATACTTCATTTGTATTACAGCAGAATGCAACAACAACTCACACTGCACTGAGGAACCTGGCAAAGCCTCCACATCCTCTCGCCTCCTGCTGGTCGTCACTCATTTTGGATTTTCCAAGGTTCAGTTGCAAGGGCAGCTCAAGCTGCAGCACCCGCACCATCCACGCTCAGGAAAAGCTGCCCTTTCCTCTCACTTCTGTGGATTCCCCAGAATGTAAAACACAAACCCGCTCCAGACTGCACACACGATGCGATAAAGCTGGTATAAAGCCGTATTTTCAGCTTCTGAAGCACGGCAGACTGCTCACCAGAGGGACTGAAGCGCTTGCTCCGCTCCTTTTTTCGCAAATACCATCAGCAAGCTCATCACGAGCACCAGTGCAGAGGCCCCGTAACTCTGCCCCACGCAGAGCCCGTCACTGCTCAGCCGCCCGTATGACCGGTGGGTGCTCAAGTACGCAGGTTATCAGAGAGCAAAAGTGAAACGAAGCACGGCCAGGTGGCTCCCGGGACCGCGCAGGGGCCCCGCGGCTGCAGCTTAGGGCCTGAACCCGCCCAACCAAACCAAGTCCTTACGGCTCCTGTAGGACGCTGCCTAAACGAACAAATGCTATGTCGTGTTTTTAATGAATTCTGAAATACAGATTAAGGAATGAGTTCACTGTGAACCTATGTTCTGCTATAGCCCAGAATATAAAACCATCGGCAACAAAATAAATGCATAAAAGGAGAAGAGTTAAAAGAACGAGTGCCCACTGCTTTTGTTATGACTCTGGGAGCATCTCTGATTTGAAAATGTCCATGTTCACCTTTTACCGAGCGGGCTGTACATTTGGTCAATGAGTAGTTTTAAAGTAAAAGGTACCTGCCCTGCCTTTTATGAGGTAGTTTGAGAACCAGCACTTAATTCAACGTAAAAAGCACACATCAGTCCCTCTCCAAGCGCCACTGCTGTTTCAGAGGATGAGTATAAGACCAGATTGTTCCTGCAACACTCTTCTTTTCCTTCTGCTTTTACAAAGCACTTCGGTGGAGCTGGAACAGCTCAACACATTTCCCAGTACCGAAATCTCTTTTAAACAATCTCATAATTCCATTCCTAAGCAGCTACACAGGACGCAAAACGACTTTTCTTCCCCTCTTCCACCAGCACCTTCTCAGAGTCAAGGCAAGCCCTGCACATGCAGCAGCAAGGAACAGACACGGAACGGGGGAGCACAGTTCCAAGCATGCGGTATTTGGAGCCCTTGGAAAAGAAATAATCTGCATTTTTCTGCATTGATTTTGTCTCAGCCTTTGACAACTGGAAAGGGGATAAACCAAAATTAAAAAATCATTTCTTTCTTATGCCAACTGGGGACATGAAAGAAAACTAGAGCTTGTCTGTGACAGAAGAGGCTTTAGAACTAGAGATGTTTACTGCTTATCCTGAGGATGAACATCACAGCAGAGTGTAACAATCCCGCAGGAACCGTTGCTGTTCGCACCCCGCTTGCTTCTTTTTACATACACTTGTTATACTTTCAAAGCTTCTACATTTCAGGCGTAGCTTTTGCTATTACACCCCAGTACGACAGCACATTTTCTGCTTTAAAACAGGCCAGGGCAGCTGAAAGCCACCAGCACTGACGTGTCACCAACAGTGACAACGTCAGGATTTTCAGGAAATGAGGCTGTTCAAACGTCCCGTCCAACGCTCACAGCCAGCCCCAACACCTGGATTCAAACACTGACTTCCAGGTGTCTTAGTACTTACTCAGGCTTTCCCTCCTGTTGTCATCCTCCTTCAGGGTCCCCTCCTTCTGGTTGTCCTGGGTGCCCTGGCCCGAGTTCTCCTTGTCGCTGGACGGGGAATCACAGGCGCCCTCCGATTTCTTTTCCGACATCTCTTCATCGACTTTCTCCAGGGGATGTATCTTCACAACTTTCACGGGCAGCATTTTCTCCTTACCAACCTGCGCGGAAATACGGATGAAAACCGAACCTGAGCCAGACACGCAAATTAACAAGCTTCAACACCGTGAATTAACGAGCTTCAACACCGTGAATTAACGAGCTT